>NW_020291472.1:562346-1001035 GCF_003184765.1 Aspergillus aculeatinus CBS 121060
TTTGAAGTCTTCTTTTGACTGAGGCTCACCCAAATAATGATAATTTGTGCATGCCGTCCCGTCAGGCACCGTTTCTATGAGTACCTGTACTAGTAGTCAATCGGATGTGGCTTGTGGCTGAGTGGGATTTATTGGTCTTGGACTCTTGGTAATGAGAAGGGAAAGGGGGGTCCATCACAATAAAATGATCAAAATGACCGATCGATGCCGCCCTGGGCCTTGGACGGGCCCTGGTGCCTGCAGAGAAGAAGAAGAAAGAAGACGAAGAATACGGGCCAGGTACAAGCCACAGCACCGAAAAAGTCAATGGAGACCTAACAAATGCGGCGACCAGTCAGCTCACTTAGTCGCCCTCCAAACCCGCCTGGCTGAGACACCGGCGCCAATCGAGGGGCCCGCCAATCAGTCGATCAGTCGGCATTCAGGAACGCGCTGAATGACTGTACTCTGTACAGTTCACGTCATTCTTCCTTTCTTCTCAAATGTCCAATACGAGGCGTGGCCAGCGGTAAAACACATGTTGATGAGGTGGCAGACGAGGAGTTATTGGTAGATGGGGGAAGAGGGGGAAAAGAGGGGAAGAGTGTGCCCAGTGAACAGTAGTAGGTCCCTGGGAGAGACGGTGAGGAGAAGTGGGTAAAGGCATGGAGGGTAAGACAGACAGACAGAGTACGAGTACAATATTCCGGAGTGTACTGTACCTACAGTCGAGTGGTAGCCTGGTAGGACAGTTCCTGAATCCTGAGGTACTGTTCAGGTTCCGCAGTTGCCAAAAGTGTGGTTTTGACTTTTGACTGGTTCCGTGCCTGACCAGTTGATCGGGGCGTTCACGAGCTGGGCTGCTGCAGTGGGTCTCCCTCCGTCGGGCCAGCCTGCGGGGGCCTGAACTCCGGCCAATCCTTTCTGTTGGTTGGTGGTTTGACTGGGGTGGTCTCTGCCAGGGACAACGCTTGTTATGGATGATTGGCAGTACACTCAGGGCTCTCAGGGCTCCCTTCCTCAAAGGTGAACAAACTCACCTGCGGTGGGTTAGCTCCTTTTTTTTCTCCCTTCACCTTTTTTACTTTTCACTATGACGAGTACGTATAATATTCACTCTTATAATTTCAATTCAATAAATAAAATCTTTTTTTTTCCCAAAAAAAAGAAAAGTTTAAAGTAAAAAATCGTTTTATTGTAGCCGAACACTAGTGCACTAACACCAGTCGGATTTCCTTAGACGGTCCCGGCCCTGACTGTCAGTCCCTCCTCCATCCCCCTCCATCCATACTTTATAAAGGGCTGCCCCTCTCGGTCTCTCCTCTCCTTCATTTTCTCGCTCCTCAACCAGCAGCGTCTGTCGTTCCTTCTTTCACACCCACACTCCCTTGGGTTCGCTTTGCTATCGTACTGCAGTGCAGTCAGTCAGTCAGTCCTTATCTTCGAGATCCTCCAATTCCTCTGTCGACCAGAGTCAGCCAGTCCTTCGTCTAGATAGACATCCCCTCAAGCAAGCAAGCAACCCGCTTTCTAGACTCAAAAAAAAAATCAACCCGATACCCCTCGTCAAACTCCACGATTCAAAAAAGCAATGGCTCCCATCACCAAGTCTCTTGCCCTCGTTGGCTCCCTGCTTGCGGCTTTCGCCTCGGCCGCCCCCGTCGACAAGCGCGACCAGGTTGTTGAGATCGAGACCGTCACCTCTGTTGTCTGGACCACCGTCGACGTGACCACCACCGTCACTGTCGAGCCTACTGCCACCAACGACGCTGTGAACAAGGTCGCCGATCACACCCAGGCGCACCACAGCTCCCACCACAGCTCCCACACTACTTCCACGACTGCTGGATGGGAACAGCCCGTCTGGACCGCCCCCGCCGTGCCCTCTTTCACCTGGACCCCCGAGGTTCCGCAGTGGACCACCAGCGTCGCTACTTCGACCACTGAGCAGTGGCACGCCACCACCACTTCCTCCACCACTTCCACGACCTCGGCCTGGACCACCACCACCACCACCTCTTCTTCTTCTACCTCCACCTCCACCACCGCTGCTGCTGCCGCCACTACCACCAGCGCTAGCTCCTCCGGCTCCGGCTCCGGCTCCGGCTCCGGCTCCTCTGGCGTCTGCTCCGAGTCCTCGCCCTGCAGCGGAGACATCACCTACTACGAGGTCGGTCTGGGATCCTGCGGCGAGACCAACACCGACAGCGAGCACGTCCTGGCTCTGTCCCACACCATCATGCAGAAGAGCTACTGTGGCAAGACGGTGACCATCAACTACGGCGGCAAGACCGCCACCGGTACCATCGTCGACACCTGCATGGGTTGTACCGAGGGTTCCATCGATCTGTCCTCGTCGCTGTTCCTCGAGTTGGCCGAACTGGGTGCCGGCCGTGTCAGCGGTGTCGACTGGTATATCCAGTAGATGTGTGAAGTGAAGGAAATGTGATTTATGGATAGAATGATTACCCTGCTGCCAGTTTTTTTTTTTTCGTGTGCATATCTTTTTGTTGAGATATCTGGGAGAATGGAACGAACCCGTCGCGGCGCGATGGTCTGAATAGATTGCATTCTTTCTTCATCTTATCTCTGGAATCAAGTAAAGCAAGTAACTGGGATTAAGTAAAGCGAGGGACTGGGAAAAAGTGGGCGGTAAGTTCAAGTTACCAGTAGGACTTCTTCCATCCAGAGATCGACCCGTAGCAAACTCGGCAAGTCAATCCACTACTAGTACTCACTCTACCATGCCCCTCCCACTGTGTGTAGTCGTCCACCTTGCACGATCACAACAACGTTCGGTACCTACTCCATCATCCACCGCCCCATCCAGGCAACGCCATTCCCATGACCGCGCGTGGTGAGAACACTCCCCGGACAGCCCTCCCACCCCTCGCCCTCGCCGTCGTCCGGCCCACCCCTCATGTAGCAGATTTCCCGCCTCCGACATATCCCGTGACACGGCTTCACCCAGCTGCCCCGCGTGCGTCGCGCCCACCACTCCTCGAACAGCGTCTCATTCCCGGCCATGCGCACCGTCAGCTCATCCCAGAACGCCGGGGAGAGCCCGTCCTCCTCCGTGTCGGTACCGTAGGCCTCGCGCGCCGAGTAGTACTTCTTCCACGTCAGCTTTGCGCCCCCATGGGCTGGGTGGTGATGTCCATCAGCAGCGTGACCATCGACATCGTGACCATGGGACAGTCCGGCAGACGAGGCGGCCCCGGCCCCGGCCCCGGCCCCCCAGGGTTCGTAGTCCGCCACGTAGACCATATAATCCACCACCGCCCAGGTGGCGGGATCGACGTCGTAGAGCCGGAAGGCCGGGCGGCCGCGCTCGGACGTGAGGCTGGGGTTGATGTAGTTGATGGCTACGGCTTCGCGGCTGGGATTGTGGATCATTCGACTGCTGCGCATGGTTGAGGCATTGTTGGGGCTAAGGTGACGGTGGTACACCTGGAAGAGATCCAGATGGCGGTGTCCGGAGAAGATGGCGGCGATGGTGGCGCGGAAGCGCTCGATGATCCGGTTCAGGGCGCGGGCGTAGCAGGGCAGCATGTGGGAGTTGCCCGGGGGCACGTGCGTGAGGAGCCAGACGCGCTGGTGGTGGCGTTCGGCCTGGTGGAGCTCGGTGGTCAGCCATGCGAATTGGGAGAGGGGGTCCGGGGTTGGGGGGGTCGTGTAGCTGAGGATGTTGAGGCGGTAGTAGAGGAGGCTGTTGAGGGAGATTATCTTGAGTGGTGGGGACGTTTGGGGGGTTTTGGTTTGGTGGTGGTGGTGGTGGTGCTGGTGCAGGATGCTGTAGTTGCCGTGGTTCTTGGGTTGGGGGCCTGGTGATGGTAGGCTCGGTTGGAGGGAGAGGCGGTTCGACCAGTAGGCGAAGAGGTCGTAGGCCCATTGCGGCGTCAGACTCGAGGATGGCGTGGGAGAGACTGGGTAGAGGTTGATCGGAGAGGTGTCGTGGTTGCCGATGGCGAGATAGACGGGTCCCTGGCGGGTGAGGGGCTGCAGGGCTGTATACGTGGTGTTGTAGTCGGCTTCGACGGAGGCTCGACTGGTGAGCCAGAAATCGTGGGGGACGACGTCTCCGGTGAATAACGTGAAGGCCAGCGGAGGCTGAAGGCCCTGCAGGACGGGTAATAGACTGTCAGTCAGGAGGCGAATGGGAGGATCGCACCGGGGATTGCCCCAGTCACCGCAGGGGAAGAGCGTGCTGTTGGGCGCATCAGCCGCTGTATAAGGCCGGCAGCACATGGGTTTCGAGCAGGCATAGCTGGCTCCCGCCGTGTAGAAGCGGTCAACGTGCGTGTCGCTGAGATGGGCCACGCGGACGGTTCGATTTTCACCCTCCCTTATATTATCGTTGACGCTCCTCGTGATGGGCTGGCTCGGCGGCTCGGGTGGCAGAGTCAGATTGAAATCGATCTCAGGCCACGGACACAAGCGACCCAAGCTGGCGCACATCAACCGACTGGTCACCGATTCAATCTGCAGCTGTTCGAGGATGTAAAAGACGCTGGGCGCTTGGGCGGCCGCGGTGCCCTGGCACACATCGGCATCGGCAATCTGGACTCGGCGATTTAGAGTGACAACAAGACAACAAGACAAAGAGATGATCGATCTACCTTGGCCTGCGTGCACACCTCCTCCAAGACTGCTCTCAGAACATCCGGGCCCTGATGCGCCACTGCCTTCAATGTGCCTAACAGGATCTGCAACCAATATCAATCCATGGCCAGTCAGTCATCTCGGCTAGCGTTCCGCTCACCTCGCAGGTTGCACACGTCACAGCCTGCTGCAGCTCCCCCCAGACTCGGTCAACCCAGTAATCGTGATCCTGACAGACAGCTACAGCCGTCAGTAGGGTCACAAGGATTATCGCAGTGTTCATGGTGAAGAGAGGGCCGAGCCGTTATCGAGAAAGGGAGATTGAAGACCCAAGGTCGGTTCTTTATACAAGAGTTGTTTGTGCAGGAGTGTTCATATGCCCCGAGCTTCGGGTCGAATTGGCTGATTTAACCCATAATAGAGGCGATGGATGGGACCATGTGATAGCAACAAGACCACCGAAGCGGAAGATCCTGGTTGATGAAGAGAGCATTATCAGCGGTGGTTAGGTTAGGGCTTTATGATGTAGCAGAAGTTGTCAGCTTGTCATCCGATGGCAGCAAAGATTGCGGGGGATAAAAGACCTCGCTAAACAAATCAAGCAATGGCCCCCATTCAACAAGAGGACTGAAGTAGTATAGTGCACAAATCAATCTGGAGACCAAATGAAGATCCCCATGCAGATAATCTATCACACCGTACTATTAAACATTAAAGAGTCGATCGGCCAGGAACAAATTCCTACTGCGGATAATGATAACTACTCCGTAACGGGTCCGTCTATGTAAGAAATGCCACGCGAGGGGGTGAAGAGAAATACTCCTTCTTCTCTCTCATCCTTACCATTTTCTACTGTCCATCCCTCCATCCCTCCATCAATCAATTGTTGGTCTTGCTACTCCGTACTCTGTAGTGAAATAACTCCTTTAACTTGGAAGAGTGACTGTCGATCAAGATTCAGTGCGATTGCTTTAGCTTACTTAATTTGCCATATTTTATTTTATTTTTTTTTTCTTCCGTATTTTTTAAATTAAATTGTCGAGTAAGCCTTCCAAGTTGCGTGGTTGGAACTTGGAGGTTCCATCCTTTTTCCCTCTTTTTCCCTCTCGTCTATTTTCCTCTTTCCTGCTTACTTGCTTTCCTGCCTGCCTTCTTTTCCTCTCCAACTCTTTCTCCTCTTCCTTTTCTCCGCTTCATCCCCTCAACCTTATTCTTATTTTCTCTTTTCTCTTTTCCTTCTCCTTTTACCACCCACACTCTCTTTTCAACACATCTATCTGCCTCCATGCCGTGAATCCATCGAGCGAGAAGTCAATCATGGGCCTGCCTCCCTCCCCTCCTCCTCCTCCTCCTTCTTCTCCTCCTCCCCGCCTCTAACCGACTCTTCCGCTCCCTCCGAGTTCGCTCTCCTCCGCTCTCCCCCTCTTCTCTCTCCGTGATGGAAGACCAACGACCGACTGTTTTAACCGTCTCAATTGTCTTTTTTATTGTCGCCACGGTCTTTGTTGCCTTACGCTTCGTCTCTCGCCTTTTTATAGTTCGCAAAATTGCCCTGCATGACTATCTTATGCTTTTGGCCTGGGTATATCTATCCACCATATCGATTTTCTCCATACTGGGCGATAAGCGAACTGACCATACTCCCGAACAACCCTCCCAGGTCCTTGATTTCGGCTTCTCCTTCTCCCTCTTCTATGCTACCCACCAAGGCCTCGGACTTCACGATGTCAATATTCGCCCCGAGCAACGGCCCGGCCTCAATCGCGCCGACTACGCCTTTACCGTCCTTTACGTGAGTCCTCCGCTCCGCTTCTGCTCTCTGCGCTCGGCTCACGGACGACCCAGAACCCAACCTTGATGGCCATCAAAACTTCCATCCTTGTTTTCTACCTGACCCTTACACAAGGCGAAAAGATCTTCCGCTGGGCCACCTACGTCACCCTCTTCGTCGTCAATGCCGCTGGCCTGGCCCTCACCCTTGTCAACGTCTTCCAGTGTCGTCCAGTCAGTGCTGCTGTCGCATACCCCTTGCCCGACGGCGCCAAGTGCATTGACATCCTCACCCTCTATCTATCCTCCTCCCCAGTCAACATCATTACCGACCTGGCCATCCTCTGCCTACCGAATCCCATTCTTACGCGAATGCGCCTGCCGCGCAAGCAGAAAATCATTATCGTCATCACATTCAGTTTTGGATTTTTTGTCGCCGTAGTTGATGTCATTCGGATCGCTTACATTCAAGATGCTGCGACTTCCCGTCAGATCGCCCTCAAAGAAGTTCACCTCCAGGGTACCCCCGGCGACGATTTGAGCTGTTAGTCAACTGTGCCCCGTGGTTGCATCTTCGTCTACCTCTAACTTCAAGCTTTAGGGTACGCGGCATTCTCCTTTATGTGGTCCGTCATCGAAGTCAATGTGTCCATTATATGCGCCTGCGTTCCTAGCCTCAAGCCGCTCGTCGCCCGATTGCTTCCCAAGCTCATTCGCGACACCGACGAAAGTTATCAGGCCTCTTCGCCTGGCACCCAACCGCTACAGGCGCTGGCGCCCATTGCAGTCGGGGACTCTGTGCCCCGACCTGCCCCGTCAAATGGAACCCCTAACCCTAAACCCACCCAGTCGGAGAGTCGGAGCAGTCAGGCTGGCAGCGACGCACGCGTCGATCTGACGGAGTTTCTGGCCGCCCCGCCGCCCCAATCAGGCGCGGAAGCGACCGACGTGGAGCAGCGCACGAACACAGTGACCAATTCCTCCTACCCGCCCAGTATCACCTTCTTCGACTTCGTCAATATGAAACAGCCCGCGAACATGCTCAAGCTGAGCAACAAGGAGTCCATCACACCGATCGCGTTCACCACTGTTTTGTTCTTCCTCTGGGGCTTTGCTTATGGATTGCTCGACATGCTGAATGAGCAATTCAAGAAAATCCTACATCTTGGTGTATATCGGTCATACGGCTTGCACGCGACCTACTACGGTGGGTATCTGTTGGGCCCACCGCTTGTGGGCCGTCCGGTGCTCAAACATTGGGGCTTCAAGGCTTCATTCATAACGGGCCTCTGCATCTACGCATGCGGCTCCCTCATCTTCTGGCCCTCCGCTGTGTTGACTTCTTATTCAGCGTTCGCTGTGTCCAACTTTATTGTCGGGTTCGGCTTGGCCGTGCTTGAGACAGCCGGCAACCCGTTCATTGCTCTATGCGGTCCGCTCGAAAACTCCGAGATTCGTCTCAACATCTCACAGGGTGTCCAGGCTGTTGGCAGTGTTGTTTCGCAGCTACTGGCGAAAAAGGTTCTGTTTAAAAAGGTTACTGATGTATCCTCCTTGGTAGACGTCCAGTGGACCTACCTTGGCATCGCTCTATTCGACGTGATCCTGGCCCTCGTCTTCTACTACCTGCCTGTTCCGGAGGCTTCCGATGCTGATTTGGAAGAGTTGGCAAACCGTCGGCGATCCGACAATCGTGCTCATGTGGCGGGGTTGCCGGTGGTCTGGGTCACACTGGGCCTGGGTATATGGTCCGTGTTCATGTATGTCGCGGGCCAAGAAGTCTTGTCCATGAGCTTCGCGCGTTTTGTCGAGGAGGTTCATCCAAAGTGAGTTTCCTATCCTGATCTCCTTTTGCTCATTTCACTAAAGTGGGTACAGCGCTTCCTTAAGCCCCTTCGAATTCTTGACCATTGGGCACACAGTCTTTGCAGTAGGGCGTTTTTTAGCCGCTCTTCTGCAATGGTTTCTGAAGCCACGCTGGATTCTGCTGTGGTCCTACATTGGCATGATTGTGTGCGCCGCGCTATGCATGCATACTACCGGCCTCACGGCGGTGACAATGGCGGAGCTTGTATATCTGTTCGAAAGCGGTGCCTTCAGTATCAGTTTTGCCATCGCTTTGCGGGGCACGGGACGGCATACCAAGACAGCCGGCTGTTTGCTGACGATGGCCATCGGAGGGGGCGGTGGTATCTTCCCGTTTGCGCAGTACGCAGCGCAACTGGTAGGCGGCGTACCCTACTCGTATAGCGTTCTCGTGGCGGTCTCCGCCGCGGGCGCCATATTTCCAATATATTTGAACCTCGTACCGGCGGCCAAGAAGCAGGTGGACCCGGTGCCCAACGAACATCTGCGACATCCTCGCCGCCGTAGCCGCGGCGTGCCGCGTGCCAAGGACAATCCGTCCATGGGAGGAGTGCTGTCGCGACGGCGCAGTGTGCTCTTGGATCCGCTACCGACCGTGCAACTGACGGGGTGATTGGCTTTGTTGTTTTCTCCCCTTGGGGATATGCCTTGTGATACCCATACATTGTTTAATATTTTGTTTGATCCTGGATTTAGCATGGCGTCAGGTTGCATTAGCATTTGGAATGACAAATCAACAGCGTCGCACCGTGGTAGCGTTGACATCAGTTGAAGCGTCATTTGAGTCGCTCGCTACAGCATATAGTTATACTTCGGAAGACAATTGTCGACGATTGTGTACAGCGAAGCAGGGTTACGAATCAAAGTACCCTGATAGAGTCGAACAGTCTATACATATAGAGTTCGAAGACTTCATGGTTGAACATATTGTCTACTGTAATAGTGTCCCCAACTGTCTCATGCCGCTCGACTCAACAATTAAGATCTAAGACGTACAGTCAGGTACGGACAACCCCGGGTGGGTCTGTCAATGTCTGTCACAGGCCTGTGGCTCGTCCAGGCAGTGGCTGTGCGTGCGGGAACCCTAGTCGCAAATGCCACGGCACTTCAACAACTTTTGAGGTGAGGTGACTACCCGTACTTGAATCTGTAACGTAATTTAATACCTTATGGTAACTTCCTGTCATGTACTGTACCACCTGTAACGTACAGTGATACCATACCCCGTTCCACCCTGTATCCAAAGCACTACCCAGTCAACTTGTTGTGTACCAAGTTAGGTAAGGTGCAACAACAAACCAAACGTATTATCCTCGCGAGGTTCCGGGCACCCGGTTTCAAGCAGAAGCAGATAGATTCGAGGCGCCCAACAATAATGCAGTGCAGTGAAAGAGCCCGATGCAAGTTTGGAATACAACGAGAGCTCGTATGTACGTCCATAATACCTATCTACGTGACGTGATGGTTTTGACTCGGCTTGGTGAACCTTGCAGATGTAGTATGTATGTTCTCAGCTCGTGGTGAGTGTCTGGAGGGAAATGTCGTTATCATCTTCTGCATATGCGTAGTGAGCACTACTCAAATGGTGGGGGTGAGTTGATCTGTACGGAGTAAGATGTCTGGATGTCTGGATTCCTTGATCATTCAAGAGATGAATAGTTGGCAAGGAGGGCAGATGAATGGGGGGACCTCCTACCGGCCTGAGCAGGAAGGCGGAAAGCCCCTCGAGTCCTAGGAGCACCTCGTCAGTAAGTTAGATTGTTCTTGTCAGCATATCTCCAAGCCAAGACCCGATCGAAAGCTTATTACAGGAATGTGGGACTATCATTTAAGATCTATGTTGCGGCGGGCTTACATGAGTCTCCGTGGAACTAGATGCGAGGACTAGTGATTACGCATAGCAATGACCATTGATTTGACATTCATGATTCATGATTGTGAAAAAGGTATAGTAAATATGTACTATGAAGTAAAGCAACCGGCGCCTCTATCCATGCGCTGAAACAAAACGGGAGAAGAAAAGTCATCATCATAGCACCATCTCACCGACGATGCGAAGCATTTACCACCAGTCACCCTGGTCCTTCATGGCAGCAGCAACCTTAGTGAAACCAGCGATGTTGGAACCGGTGACCAGGGAAGGCAGGACACCCTCCGCAGGGGTGGCGTACTCAATAGCGGTCTCGAGACCGTTCTTGAAGCAGGAGCGCATGATGTCCTTGAGACGGGCATCAACCTCCTCAGAGGTCCAGCTGAGGCGGGCAGAGTTCTGAGCCATCTCGAGACCGGAGACGGCGACACCACCGGCGTTGGCGGCCTTACCGGGGGCGTACCAGATGGCAGCCTTGCCGGCGTTGGCCTGACGGTGGGCCTCGAAGGTGTCGATGGCCTCCTGGGTGCAGCCCATGTTGGAACCCTCGGCGATGAACTTGGCTCCAGCATCGATCAGCGCCTGCGCCTCCTCGCCGGAAACCTCGTTCTGGGTAGCAGAGGGAAGGGCAACGTCGACCTTGCCAACGTGCTTCCAGGGACGAGCACCAGCAATGTACTTGAACTTGGCGGAGTCGGCGAAGACACCCTCGGAGACGATAGAGGCGAGCTGTTTGCGGGCGACCTTGAGGTCGGCAATCAAAGCGATCTCCTCGGGGGTGAAGCTGGAGTCGTTGACAACGATGAGGGAGCCCTGGCTGTCGCTCAGGGAAACAACGGAACCACCGAGCTCAATGACCTTGAGGGCGGCGTACTGGGCGACGTTACCGGAACCAGAGATGGCGACGCGCTTGCCGGAGAAGGACTCAGCGCCGTTGGTGGCGTGCTGGATCATGTGCTCAACGTACTGCGATGTCCTGTTAGCACAATGCGCCTGTGATGCCAGAAACGGAAGGATAACATACGTAGACAACACCGTAACCGGTAGCCTCGGGGCGGATCAAGGAACCACCCCAGGTGAGGCCCTTACCAGTAAGGACACCCTCCCACTGGTTGCGGATCTTGCGGTACTGGCCGAAGAGGAAACCAATCTCACGGCCAGTGACACCGATATCACCAGCGGGGACATCAGTGTCGGCACCGATGTGCTTGGCGAGCTCAGTCATGAAAGAAACGCAGAAGCGGCGGATCTCGTTGTCGGACTTGCCCTTGGGGTCGAAGTCGGAACCACCCTTACCACCACCCATGCTCAGACCAGTCAAGGCGTTCTTGAAGATCTGCTCGAAACCCAAGAACTTGAGGATGGAGAGGTTGACAGTGGGGTGGAAGCGGAGACCACCCTTGTAGGGGCCGAGGGCGGAGTTGAACTGGACACGGAAACCGCGGTTGACCTGGACCTGGCCCTGGTCATCCTCCCAGACGACACGGAACTGGATGACGCGCTCGGGGACAGAGACGACAGCCAGAGCCTTGCGGTATTCGGGGTTCTTCTGGAAAAGAGTGGAGTTCTCGAGGGTCGAGGCAAGCTCTGTGAAGGGGGGGGATTGTTAGGTACAGCGGAAACAAATTGGGTAGCTATTTGGATTGATAGAAGAACATACCCTTGTAGGCCTGCTCGAACTCGGGCTCAACGGGAAGGTTGGACATGGTGAATGAGGGAGGGAAGAAAGTATTTAGTATGATGTTGTTAGAAGAAGAAGAAGAAGAATGACCCAAAGGATACCCGACAAGACTTTTTAAGACCTGGTCTGGGAGAGAGATGGAGGATGGGGATGGGAAGAAAGAAAGAGAAAGAGATGAGGGAGGAGAGAGAATGGGTTGGTTTATGTATCTTTCCCATTGCCTCTTTTTCTTCCGGGTTTCCCCCCTTCTGCACTTCCCTTCCCGTTTCAGTCCCCCTCCCCTCCCCTCCCCCTCCTCCTCTTCTGCTTCTACCCCCGACCCCGGACTGGGTTTGTGGTGGCAGTCATGGTAGGTAGCAGTGGATGGTGGGTGCCACTGGGTCGGAGCGGAAGAGGGTTGTCCGGACGGCAAAACGAAAGAAAAAAAAAAAAAAAGAAAGAAAGAAAAGAAAAAAGGAAACGGGAAAATCAAAGAAACACCAAAAAGGTGTACAGTAACAGCCGGAGTCGGACGAAACGTACACAGTAGAGAAGTCCCCGCCGGAGAGGAAAAAGTAGTAAGGCAGTCAACGGCAGCGGGACTAATCACGGCAAAGCAATGCCGGGTGGGCGTCCGAAGTTCGGGGCAGTGTTAGTCGATAGTTTATGGTCACAGAATCTGCGCCCGTTATCTATCGGCGGAAACCCGCCCCTCTCGCCGCTTTCAGTCCTCCCGGGAAATCCTCGTGTGGCAAGGAATCTCTCGGGATGCAAGGCTCTAAGCGAGCTGGATTAAGAGATTTTTTTTTGGATGAAACGTACGTAGTCTACTCCGGGCTGTTCTTGGGTTCATTGACTATTGTTCAGTAGTAGTAGTAGTAGTAGTAGTAGTAGTAGTAGTAGTAGTAGTAGTAGTAGTAGTAGTAGTAGTAGTAGTAGTAGTAGTGGACTTCTGGTCTGCTCCCCTTCCCAACCCATCATGTACATGTACTGTACGATGTGAAATGCATGCCAAGCCTCTCCCTGCAGGCCTATCGACGGCACGTGACCTCGGAATCGATCCTCAGATCCCCCAAGTGCAGTGTGCCCCACGTGTAAGCGAAAGTCTTATCTGATTGTTTTACGCACTATCAACCCGATCATCTCTACGTAGAGTGCGCCCTCTGAAGACTGGAATTCGCCTGTCTCAGAACTAGGAAGCACATCGTTGTTGGGTGTTCTCTCCGAAAACAGGATGAATCGTTAACTGTCGGGAGACTCCGGCTTCCCGGTGAGCTGAGCTGAGTAGGGTCGTGGACAGTGGACACAGCGGGGGGGGGGAGGGAGGGGGGAAGAAGAGATGGCCGCCGCTGGCTGGTGGTGGTGGTACGGGAAGGCGGGCAAGTATAACACACGGTTCACCGGGCGATCATACCATCTGTGGCCTTGCTCTGTCCGTCTCACCGGTAAACTGCCCATCGCCTAATCACAAATCTGCCTATGAGTAGTATAGACCGCTTTGCTAACCAAAAAAAAGGCAACGCAGCAGAATGGCACATCCCTACCTTCTAGGGCACTCGAAAGCCATCGACATCACATTGGTGTCATGGTCATTGTACTGTACACAAATGGTCGATGAAAATTCCAGCCCCAGCAGCAAGGAAACCTTTAGGTTGCGGCTGACTGGCCAAACTTCACCTGGGGGGCACATGTGATGGCGCCGGGGGAAGTTCAAGGTTACCAATTCCAATCGAGTTACAGTGACTGCGGAGCCAATCAGCATAATCCAAGACCCTTGTCCGTCCTTATCTCGACGGTATCAGAGCCAATGACACGGTGCAATTGTCATAGATAAGTAGCCGAGTTCCGTGACCCGAGAGGGTGGCACTAAGGCTGTCCCGTCTGTGCTCACTGCTCACTCACGGCTCGAATTCGAGAAATGGGAGGGAATCTGCGGTGCAGGCAGGCTTAAACATTGGCAGGTGCTGAAGAAACTTTGGCACTAAACCTCTTTAATCATCCTTCCCCCACTCCCTTCCCTGAGCCGACTCGCCCGAGTACGGCCATCCGAGCGGAATGCGCACGCGGTGTCTTAACTCTAAGTCTCTAACGCCTCTAAGATCACAAACCCCCCCCCAAACCCCCCCCCCCCCCCCACTAATGCATCCGTCGGTGGTCGGGGTTTGTTGACAGGGATTCTGGCCCGAATTGGTCTTTTCTTGGTTATCTGGGGGAGGCAACTGTCTTTGATCCATTTGGTTGTTGGGGAAGATGGGGGGGGGGAGTAAGATGCGAGATCCGGGGAAAGTACCTTATGCACCAGGGCAACTTCGATCACATACAATTGGGTTAGGTGAATTGAAAATCACATCAGGCTCAACGCCACAAGACGCGTCGATATCTACCATGATTACTTTTTCATTTTACTTAACATCGCCTGCTAGCCAATGAGATACACTACAGGGTACTTGTCAGTAGGTAGGCAAGGGAAACTACACTAGCCATGCGCTGCTGTCCTTTTCCGCTCTCACCATCAGCGGCAGTACTTTTCTTAGCGTTAGTGCATTCCTCCAGGGGCAAAGTAGGATCCGATGTCGGCATCAGTCTCCCTGGTGATTATACCACCAATCAAGTGAACCACGCTTTATCGGCCTGGGGTTCCCATTTCACTGACCTGTTGAGGACTTCGAAGGATCCATCAATTACAGCCTGGTTCTTTAGCCTGTTGTTCTCGTTTGACGCATTAGGGGACAAGTGTCGTCCGAGATCCCGCTCGGAGCGGAAAGCAACAACAAAGGGATCATCAGCATACCTACGCTACGATCATTTCAGGAATTTGAGAACAATACAAGAGGACACTCTATATTTGCTTCTGCGAATAACGACTGCCCGAGTACATTGAGTCAGGCATGTGCGTAGCGAGCTAGCGAAGTACATGAACCAAGGTCAGGCAATACCTGCATGTTAAAACAGAATGCGAAATAGGCTGTGCGGGCCGCCATCCTAGCACCTCGGGGGGGCCAGGCGCTCGAGGACTCCATGCATGCATAAAGCGTGGTTCTGGAAACAAGCTGCATTCCAACACAAACGATCTCGCTAATCTGCATTACTGAAACTGCGCAGCTTCTGGAGCGTGCTCCACTCACTCCTGTACATGTCATTGCGCTCATCGCTCGCTCACTCCAGCGCCTAGCCCTTAACCGCCTCGAGTTTGGAGACGAGCAGGTGGGAAAGAGGGGGGGGGTCTATACTCTCGCCGCGCTCACATGACACACGGACAGGGGCAGGCCATACTTCGTGCCAGTGCTAGCCAAGAAGGAAGCAGCAACGAAAGACATGCGGGCACGTTGGCGGAATGTCAAATCTAGACATCAGTCCCAGATCTGCCATTACCATGTCATATACTAGCCATGTCTCGAGTGTAATGTCACTTCTCGCACATCGAGGCTCGCCATGTGCTACATAGTCCAGCTATTCGTCCGTATGCGGATCATTCAATGGAATCCAGACAATTAGAAAGAACAGAACTTTCAGTCTGGAAACATCTTCGAAGCTGACAACACACCACCGAACTCATTCCCTTATCAGAAGGGCTTTCTGGTGCAGCTCATTCATCAGATTAAGAGCGACCAAGATCTCATATTGTGTGAACAATTAGCATAATGGATTGTCGAAATACATTC
The DNA here is from genome assembly GCF_003184765.1 of Aspergillus aculeatinus CBS 121060. NCBI lineage: Eukaryota > Fungi > Ascomycota > Eurotiomycetes > Eurotiales > Aspergillaceae > Aspergillus > Aspergillus aculeatinus. The sequence continues at coordinate 577,756 of NW_020291472.1, forward strand.
CTACTGTCCATTGCATTGTTGTAGGCTCGATGTGTCGGATTGGACACCCCACAACTTAGAACTATGGGGCTGGTGAGCTAGAAGTATGAAGCTCAGGCTTGACAATTATCGGCGAGCCCATCATTGTTGCACTTGCTTCTGGCACAAGCTATTGTCTCATTGACTGACTGACATCGTATCGAAGTCTTCTACATTGGAAGACTGGCAATCATAACATACTACCAAAAATTGATTGTAACACAAGCCGACACGAAAGTTGCACGAAAACAAAGATCATCTCTAATATCGAAACGAGAGGCGTAAAAGGAAGGGAACGATGAAGACAGCAAAGCAAGGACGAGTATCAACCAGGGCCTCAAGTACATACGCTATCTGACAGGCGCAGAAGAAGTACAGTCAGTCTCGTGAGTTTGCTGCAGCTATTGAATACAACCGCTGGATATCACATAGGATAGGTAGTATGCTCTCGTCTCTCGGGAGAATTATCCCTACTCGTAGAACGATTGACAGCGAATGAGAAACACAAAGAGCTAGCCCGGGGAATATCTCCTCTGCAGAAGAAGTCTAATTTTTAATTGACAGGCTACATGGGATCAGTTCTATCTACGACTGCATGTCTAAGACACATACCATAGGTAATCCTAGCCAAGAGTTAGCACCCTGCTTGTGAGGCCAATGGGTGTGAAATCAGCCCATGTACAGGGTATCAGATACACCCGGTCAAGGTAGTGTATACACTTCTGGTATAATCACCTCGGATAAGTTACAAGCCAGTTCTTAGCACATGTGATCTATAATTAACTATATTATTTCTTACTTTATTAAATTTCTTACTTTATCTACCCAAGAAATTAAGATGTCTAGATTTCCTAAAATAAAAAGACGTAAATATTTAGATAAGGCTATTTATTTATTATTTAAGCTTTTAGAAAGTGGGCTTTCTGCTGCTAAAATTAATAGACTAATAGATATTTTAAAATTCTTAGTTATTTATATTATTTAAAAATAAAAAACTTAGTTAGAAGATTTTATTCTAAGACGAAAATATAAAAACAGATTTTTAAAGCTTTTTATAAAAAATTAGTATTTTTTAATTTATTATATAGTCTAAAATTTTTTTAAAACTTTGACTGCTTTAGCTACTTTTTTAAAATTAAACTATCTTCTTTATTTTAGTATAATTTATATATATCTATATAAAAACAAAATATATATTTTTAGACCGAGAAAAAAGCTATTTTTAACTAAAAAATAAAAAATAATCTAATTAAAATAAATCTAAAAATATATTAAATTTACAGAAAAAGACTAGTATTATTATATTTTTATTTTAAATATACTAAAAATATAGCTGTTTATATAAATCTAACTATTTAAAGTCTTTTTTTAAGTTAGATAAATTAATATTTAATATTTAGAATTTAATATTATATAATTTATTCAAAAAGTTTTATATTTTAACTTCGGGCTAAAGAATAAACTTTATTAAATATATAAATATAATTTTTTTTAAATTTAGCTATTTATATTATAAAAAAATAGCTGAAAAATATAGAAATATATTATAGTAGAAAAATAATACTATTTAATATATTATTAAAATAGTAAAAATCTATTAAAATATTATAAAAATATAATAAATAGAATAGCCGGCTTAGTTTCCGGATTTAAATCTAATTAAAAATATATAATATTATATAAAGCTTATAATATTTAAGCGATATTATAAAATTATTAATATTACAGAGTTTAACTATATTTTTTAATATAAATAGAATATAATTAGCTGAAAAATAATTATAAAAATTATTAATTTTATATAAAAATAATATTTAGTATATATTACCGTACGTGGTGGCTATACAAAGTATTAAGAAATTAATTAAATAGCTATTTAGAAATATTTTAAGCCTATTTTTATATAAATTAATTAAGTATTTATAGTTTTATAGTATTTTGCTCTTTAAGTATTTTTATATAGGAGAGCACGTGAAAGCGGCCGGCTTGTGACTTATCCGAGGTGATTGTACTTCTCTGTAGTTGCTATGCCAGTGCGGACTCAAAATGTATAGCACTGCAGCTTTCTGGATATATGCATTGCGAAACGATTCTTATTTGACTGGCAGAATGAGGCACAGTACTGTGCACATACAGTTGGAAGATAGGCTGGTTCTGGTTCTACTCAGTACCCAATACGTACCAGATATTTCGGTAAGGTCTTGTCCATTACATATGGTAAGTGATCGGGGTATGAAACCGTTACCGACTGGTTACAACACCACCAGTTTGGACCCCTTCCTGGTCTGCCGTCCCGGTCTCCTTACCCCCTCCCTTCATGAGGAGAGATCTGGACTAATTGAAAACACCACTCCGTCCTCCGTACCTGGTTTCATGATATGTCCGAGCTAGCCTGCAGAAACAAGAGACTGCCCACAAATCTTGTATAATCAACAGTGTCCTCCCCCCCCCGCTTCTTCAGCCGCGCGCCAGTCACTGGTGCGGGATCTTCATCGAATAAGTCCAGAAGAAGTTTAAACTGCAATCTATGAGTATGGGTTTTGTGCGGTTTATGCCTTGCGGATCTAGGTTTCCCTCCAGTTTTCGTTGGGTCCTGCAGGGACACAACACAACCCCAAGGACCAAATGGGCCGAGGAACCACAAGAACAACTAATGTCTGTGTATGTACTGTGCCTAACCCGATGGAAAAAAACAAGAGAAAAAAAAAAAAAAAAGAACAACCACCCACGCTACTACCCGGATGAGAGGAGATTCCCCCCCCCCCCCTCTTCACCCTCTCCCCCTACGCGATCGATAACCACAGATCCGATCCACGAGTTCCGACCGGTGGAGAAGGAAGGGGGCGCGGTTCGTCATCCCAACCCATCGGCTCCGATCTCCCCCTCCCATGGTAATCGGTAGGTAAATGTTGGCGGGCAGCAGATGGGAAAATTCAAATCGATCGATCCAAGCGGACCGGGGATTGTGCGACTCGCATGGCATAGGTCCATTGCCTCATATCTCAAATGTATCTGCCTTTGCCCTTTCACAGATAACCCTCAGAGAATTAAAGATGGTAAGTAGTCTGTCTAGGTATGTGTTTACACCTGTAAACCGAGGTTCAGCAGCAGGACGGCTGGGTCACCTCTCCAAAATGGGCCGGCCTTTCTCAGTCTCACGCAATACGGACTGTAGCAGAAGTGTAAATCTTCGTCCAGTGCGAGTCGATTGACCCAGATAAACTCCGAATGGGCAGGCACACGAACATTCGTTCTCCTCACCACCTGGCCCCATGACGATTCTAACCGATCCGTGATGTGAGCGCCAGTCGCCTCGGTACATTGTTCCCGTCCGAACCAATGCCGTGTTCCACAGCGCACTACTGGGCTGTCAGCCTCGCTAGAGGTCGTCTCGCTTGTTTCAGACTTCTATCGTTCCGGAGGTAGGTGCCCAATCGAGACACTTGTCGAGGTCGATCCTCACCAGGTTGGCCCTGCCATCCAGGTTCTTGGGGTCGTGAACCGCGATCGCAGTAGTAGGGGGCTCAGGGGGCGCGGTTCTTTTCGCATTCAAGTAAAGCATGTTCCAGCGATGACGACAAGCCCTACCAATGTCTAGAATTCAGAGATGTGGTAGTCAACATCTCCAACTTGGAATCGAGAGCTGTGCATTGATGCTATACTAAATACCAACGCCTATCATATGATTCATTGATTGGTTGCTGTTTTCAAAAATCCTCGGTCGTGTATATCCAAGTATAGCCCCTTGCAAAAAGGAGTGCGCTTCGTAGTCAATAATAGAAGCCAAAACTAAAATGTGGGCCCGCGCCAGTCTATCACGCTCAAGAACTCATATGATCGTCATCTCATGGCAGGCATGCGAAGAACAGAAAGAATATTAAAAGAATAGAAACGGGTTCCGCTATGAGGTCCCCAAACTCCGTACTGTCACCCATAGTCGTTGGGTATTGTTCAACATGTAGAAGTCAACCCGGGGGATCGATGCAAAATGATAAAGCAAGAAGAGGCAAGGAAATGAGAGAAGATTTGGATCGAGGGAGTAGAAGCCTCAGCCACGTGAGCTCTGCGCTCGTGACATGTTAGACGATGAATCGCGAAGGGCATCAGGCGCTCGTGGCCCGACCATCCAGTCCTCCATGGCAAGCCAGTCACTCCAGCTCCTCTCCGCGGCCTCGATCTCTGAATCCAGCGGACCCTGCAATGGTCGTAAAAATGGGATAGTCTCCAGCGGAGCAATATCGTAATCCTTTTTCACAGCTGCCCACCCCCCACTTTTCGCTGCGAAGAGGTAATTGCGTCTCTCCTGTTCGTGCAGAGGGCCGATGCCGGTGGCCCATTCGTTCCCGAAGAATCCTTGAAGCACCCCCGGAAAATCCATTCCAGTAGCCACTAGGCGACGAATATAAGGAATCAGCGAGACAGAAGGGGGCACTGTCGACGGCCCAGATGAATCCGAAGGGGTACTTGTATGGTTGGCGCTTGTTGAAGAGTGATTGGTGGACGAGCTCGAGCTCGAGCTCGAGCTTGCAACCGGATTGGATTCCCATTGGAATGGAAGACGAATGTTCAGAAAAGCGGAAAGCGCTTGAACAGGGACGCTGTGTTGCGCATCATCCAAGAAGTATCGCTGACAATTTTGATAGCGCGGGTACCATTCGAAGATGTCGCAACCGACTGTAGACGATTCCGCAGGTCCTATCATTGCTGCTGGTTCGCGGATTTGATTATCATTCATTGGAGGAGCGGAAGCACGTTTCGTGGGGTCAATCGAATTTCTGCTGCGGAAATGTTCACTTGCGTCAGTTCTGAGTCATTCAAGATCATGGTCTCAATACTATTTCATTTCGATATTTTCTGATGGCCTTGGCTGGTGTTTCGATACTTGAGACAGAAGTGGCATAAATCAGGCTCTGCTCTGTGAAAAGCACGAAAGGCAGCAAGTGGTATTGTACGGGAAAGAAACCACGACTGAACAGCCGAAGTAGAGGGGTAGAAGGGCTAGAGGGCGAGCGAATGCGTACTTGCTATCAATCACACTGCGTCCCCTTCGAAGGAGAGATCTTCGTGGCCGCGTAGATGGGAAGGACAATGATGAGGAGCGAAATAGATTCCTGATGGTAAACCCTAGGCCTCTCCCCGGATGAGATTCGTCCATGGACATCTGCTAGGCGCAATCCATCTATTATCGAAGCAGAAAACACAAGTCATGACATGGGCCCTAGCCCAAGAGAAACACTTGTCGGAGGGAGCGGGGAGAAGATGTGGTATTTGGTGAACAAATACAGGTAGGTGATAGTCGCAGCGGAGGAAATAGAGGGGGAAGAAGGGGGGGGGTACAACGCTCTACTTTAGGTGATGGGCTCCATTGGAAGAACTGGAACGGGGCTGCATATGAGCATACATAAAAAAAAGTTCAGTTTGAGACAAAAATAAAGAAGGTTACGAAGAAGGGAACCGGCCCGGAAGGGTAGGAAAGAAAGAGTCAGATTGCGGAGCTGGACTGGAAGGTGTGGACTTTGTAGACCAGGTATATTGTTTGGGACCTTGGGTACTGGTACTGGGTGCGACTAGCACCAGAGAAACGAACGGGTCTACCCGATTAAAGGCGGCTCGTTTTGTTTCGTTTTTGTTTGGGAGGGGGGCTTTTTTTTTATTGAAGGATTTTCCTTTTCTCTCGCTATCTTTTACTCCTTCTTTTCTTTCTGGATTTTTCCTATTCCCTCTGTTCTTTCTCTTTCCTTTCTTTGCAATTCATCATCTGTCAAACGAAAGGAAATGAACTATACCATCGTGTTGGTACAAATGACTCTTAGTACACATGTACCGTACATACCCAAGGATATAGTGTTTCGCTGAGGTGCCTCCAGTCACAGCTGTTCAATTAATTTCTGATGGTATTTGCATGTTTTAGGATAATTCGCCTAATAGCATTGGGCTGTATTAAGATTGAATTGATAGATAGAACCCCATTTAGTAGTAGCTTGTTCAAACGAGGTGCCTGAATAGTTATAGCGTAACCTCTCTAAGCCACACTAACGTTAAGTATCAGTAGTGTGGCGGGTATCGAGCAGCACTAACCTCACAGTACCTGCTCCAGGCTACGGTACTGAGTAGAAAGACAAGGCCGCTTTCAGATTAGGACATCTTAGGGTAAAACTGGAAGGAAGAACCCTCATCAAAGTGATTGTCATCGGCAGTCAGATTCTCAATGATAGTATCGATCGTGGTTATTGACTGGTCTCTATTCTTTGAATTTTTTTAGAGTTTTCTAAATGCCCCTCCTCCTCCTCCTCCTCCTCCTCCTCCTCCTCCTCCTCTTCTTCTTTGGTGCGAATGAAGAAATGAATCATTCACAGTGATCGGGAATGGAATCCCAAGGAACCTGGACATTAGAATCAGGTACAGATCGAATGGTTCAGGGCGGCCCTTCGGTGGATTCTGGGTAGTCCCTCCGAGCCTCTAGCCTTTAAGCCTCTAGCGGATGGCAAAAAAGGTGTTGGTCATCGCGTGTCCTTTTACTGCCTGTGGATCCCGAAATAATGCAGATTTGGATAGAACCCAGATCAAACACATCCGTGCATCTACCATAAATGCCTGTAAGTTACTGTACATTTATGTTTATCCTAGTCCTTTCTAGTAACCCCGGACGGCATGGTGACTTACTCACTAAGGAAGAGAAATTCCTTTACCTATCATGAAGCCTACATCCGAAACTTCGGCCTGCACACCTCAGCCCCCTACCTGGAGTGAAGATAACAGACACTGCATTGGCTGAGCCCACGGATTCTCGTTTCTGTTTCAGTATGACCTCTATGTCTTCCACGTTCATGGCTCACCTTGTCGCATTGATTGGCGTCTGTAGAACTTTATCTAGGACATGGGTAATACTTATGAAGGAAGCTGGGCGAAACAAATACTGAACGCATGTAATTGACATTACAAGGACTGGAAGGGTAACTGTGAATTGTCGTTGTCGCATGCAGATCGAACCGACAGAATGGAGAACCAGACAACTATCGAGTCCATATCATAACTTTCAGGGAAATTGAGTCTTGGGCCGAAATCCAAGAATCAGCGTGAGTGAAGAGGTGCGACAGCCTCAAACATCTTATCCATCAGGGCAAGATTAAGGTGTCTCTCCCGCCCGGGGCACGGTTTTGGACAATACTCCATCAGTAAGTTAAAGTACCTTGCTCGGTAACGGCACATCCCCAGTCAATAATCATGAAAACAGCAGGTTCCAGCTTTCCAGGTCGATGAAGAACCAATATGGTCAAATCAAAGGGCAATAATTTAAGATTATTTGACAGGTTGTTCTTTATTCCTCCTGTCAAATTTGTCAATCGCGTGTTTCCCATGCCTTCAACATGAAATGAGGAAACGCGGTGTTTCAGTCCAATTCCAATAATCTATATAGTATGCATCATCCCTACCACCAAGGGATGCGGCCCAAGTGGCGTTTCTATAGTCTTCCCTGCTAGTACTGAGTGGTAGGCAGTGACATACCTACTGCCTATAGTCCGGCGGCCTCGTCTAGCCCCTCCCCCTTCATTGAACCACTATAGGACTTGGTCCAGTGCGAACGATCCTTATCGAATGATAAGCTGTAACTTACTCGGAAACAAGTGTGAGAAATGGTACTATCGATGGGGCTGAAAAGAAAAAAAGGCTCAGGTATCTATTTTGCCGTGCTAATAATGTACATAGTATGCTAGCGCCCGGATTTGGTATTCGTCGGGGTACATACGGTAAGGTATTCCTCCCTCCTTCTGTAAGCAATTCGTAAGGTATTCTCAAGCACAACAAGCAATCTAAGAAAATTGTCGCTATCATGCTTGAGCGTGCCATTCCCAGTCAGCTGTAATTGTCTAAGTCGAAGTTGCAGGGGTCAAATACAGCCTTCAAGTATGGACAAACCGAGATGGCTGTCATAATCCTTTTTATTGGTTGCATGACCGACCTTTGATGACATACAGCATTGTTGAAAATATCGAATAGCAAGAGTTGAGACCCCGGGGAGTTGTAGGGAAAGAAAGTATCCCCTTAAACAGGGCGGACAACATGGTAACACATGGTAAAGTAAGGGAGCTAAGCTTCCCCACCACTCACCCAGCCGCCGCTAGTTAAGATACGTACCGCTGCTGAGGACCACCTTTCCAATTGCGCATGAGAAATCATACGTAGGTTTTATTCATGCCTTTTCTGCATTGGGAATGAATTGCTCTGCATGCGCGGGTGCAACCCCTGTGGTGCTTTGTGGGGGGGGAAGGGGGTTTGCCACACTGTGTAGCAGAGATCTGAATCTTGAAAACGCCAGTGCATCGGCGAAGATACTTGTCGCGTCATCTAAATGGTCGCAAGAGAATAGTATTCTTCACCGTTACTGCTCAGCTCCGTATCATGCCTCGGATATGTTATCCTATCTGACTTCGCGGAAATTCAGGGTCAGTACTCCGTACTGTGAAATGCCTAAATGATAAGATATCAATGCGCTGTGCAGAAAACATGTAACTCTATTTGCGGGTCTTTGCTTTTCAATATGTCGAAATCGTCCGAGTCCTCAATGATTACTTCCTCTATAGTAACAGTAAGAAAATTCATATTGGTCGGTCCGCAAAGAAGACCGGGCAAATATGATGATCAATCATATCACAGAGCGGTGAGTATTGCACAAGTGAGTGCAACTTAACAGCCGTTTAGCCACCCACCCACGCCATGCGACTGAGCAGATGGTTACAGGAGTACTATGCCACCGATCATGTCCGATCCATTTCTCGCGGCCTGAAATATACCATGCGGTAACTACAGCCTCGATATGAAGCTTTCAACTCACAACACTTCTCTACACCACGCGGCGGAATAGTATCTCCGTGACCTGGAGCTTGAAAGTGTGGCTGAAGACAATTACGATTACAATACTGCTGGCAAGCATTGCCATCAAGGCTTATCTGCACAAGGGAGCACAGTTTGGGTTTCATAATATGCAAGGTGATTGGTCCCCTAAGATGGCTACTGGCTCAGTATTCCTCAGTATCCCTCCGTAATTCCAGGAATTCAAGAATGTAAGGTATAACTCAACACGTTCGCCGTATCCACAGCTACAACAACCACCCTTTTCATTGGATCCCAGGAACATGACGGAGGGGGTGACGCTAACAAAAAGCAGGGCCATGTTTATGCTTATCTACTAGCCATGCAACATATGCAGAACAACGAACCAGCTTGCCGCCAACATGATGAAGTGGGCGACAATTATTGCGTTCATTGCGTCCGGCGCGAGGACCCGAGTTCGATTTAAGGTCATCAAGAGAGCGGACGAGAAAGTTGCAAGTGGAATGACTTCGTTATGGGCGGCACATGGTATTTGCGAAAAAAATTGAAGATACTGCTAGCGTCATGGCTTTTCTACCTGTTCATTCATTGCATGGTGTCGCGAGTGCCAGATCCAGTTGTTAACCTCTCGTTCCAGATCGATGGGAATCCTCCTTCTCAGCCACATCCATAGTGCACGAATACAGCCTCACACAGCGGAGCGAAGTGGGCAGGCAGTAAGTGAGGTGGGGATACAATACGGACTCGCCGACGCCGCAGGATCGGCAGTGCAGCCACAGAATGCTTTGCCACCGTGGCACATTGCCTGTTTTCAGCTCTGGACTGTGAACTTATTGCCACTAGTTGGCACTAGCCACATATCAATGCATGTTTTGAAGCTTCAATCAGCAGCAGGGGGATTGTCGGTACACCCAAGGTGGTTATACGGGAAATGTTCGAGTATGTACTTGTAGCGTCATCTGTGATCGAATGGTGCTGAACAGACATATGATCGACTTGAACCAAAGCATAAACTAACTAACTACCTAGTAGTTACCTGTCGTTTTGCTGACATATCAGGTTCGAGAGCGGCCTCATGAAGGTGACACGGTTGTTGACATTACAGGGCCCTTGACCTAGTAGCTAATTATTCGATTGCCAGAATGCAAAGACAGAAAAGTGAGCCTTCTGCGATGAACCTTAGCTATGGAGTAATTCGACCTGGGCGGGAATCTCGGCGTTCATCACGCCATGGACTTTCTGAGCTGATTGCAACTATTTAATAAAATCTACGGAGTAGGTCTCTCAAGCCTAGCGACCGATTACGCCACATCTCCAGTGTCTTTCCTTCAGGTGCTATTACCACACAATACAGCCCCCTACTCTGCTAACTCATAAAAACTGAAAGATGCAATTTTCTAGATGTTCTCTACGATGGTGACTGTCTGAGCGCCCAATCTGCCTGTTGTGGACTACTCCTCACATCATCCACACCGGCGCGGCCTTGCCCCAGTCTTATGCCTTGTGCCTTTCAACTGAGAATTTACACGGACCCCAAGCATTGTTGTGCCTAACATAAACTTTCAAGCAGATACGAGTAAAATTGCTACTGGTTAAACCCTAGAAATGCCATCTTTTAGCCTCAACCTTAATGTGTCTACCTTTTATATGACAGTGTTGTACTCTACAGTGCCTTGCGACTCCACAGCTCTGGAACACGAAGCTAACCAGCGATCCCCTAACCCGACCCCTATGTTGGCAGGCTGACCAAGAACCAAGGTTGATATTTGGTCATGCCTATGACTGCTACGGCATTCTATCTATCATAAAGCACGCAAGCCATGTGGCCCCATTATAGTATGCCTGGCGAGTCAGACACACCAATGATTGGATATGATCTACGGCCATATTGCAAAGTGGCGGTTGGGGTGCTATTCGATGCGATTTAAGAGCCAATGACATTATAACCGGAAATAATACCTCACAACGGTCTAGCCCTAAGCAACCGAACTGAAACACCCCCTCCAGGCCCCAATTCTTACGGCTGAGTGCCGAAGCTATCAAAGAGCTAATGGCAATGGATCGTTAGCCCCCGGAATCCAGCTTCCCACCAGTTGATTGATTGCCGTTTGCCCTAGACATTGCTGATGAGCTCGAGTGCAGTGATGATTACCCATACAGAGTGCATGATCGTCTTCTGACCAACCTAGATCGAGACTCTGACGAGATATCTGTTTTCGGTGTAACTGTAATATTTATTATGAAGAGGTAGTGGCAGAATAGGTACCTAAAGAAACTGTACTGTCACTGAGTACTCCGTACCTAGTACCTATACTGTTAGTACTGTCCACGATTGTTTTTTGTCTTCTTCTCGTTTGGGAAGCTCCCGACGGCAGACCCTCAGTTCCGACGCCATACGGTCAAACTCCGAGACGTCGGAAATGGCCTTGGATCTTGTAGTAGGTAGTACAGAACAGTACCTGCAAAACACAGGCGCAACCTGACCTCAAGGTCACCGGGCTTAATGCCCTTCTCACTGGAGCATACATGATTCATGCCATTGGAGATCCATATGCTTCGACGCGTCATTATTGAGGTGGATAGGGTATATCTACGATGGATGCCGGCTTTATCTCCAGATCCAGCCGTCTCCGGCTTGTTGTTTCAGATATCGAGGTGCATCGCCAATGTTTTCAAAGTCTTGGCAAATACACGCTTGCGAAGGCCTCCGCGTACGAGACAGCTCTCCGTCCGGTCGGCAAGTATCTAAAAGAAAGCGGATGCTTGTTTGTCACATACGATGCCAATGCCGCGCAGTGACCACAGTCAAGTCACGTGATGTATGTGTTACATAAGCCCACGTGATGAGCACCTGACGTCTAAACAATGATTGCAGCTAAAGTTGTCTCCCGGGATCAACAAGCTCGGGGACAGACCATGTCGCGATGTCGAGCAATAATGCCAGGGTAGTCAACTCTTTTGTATGAATCGAAGCTTCCACACTGCTATTTGTGCTATGCTCCCCGCAACCCCCGAGTATCAAGCAAATCAAGCAGATCGATCTGGAACATGACTTCTTCCGAACAATGGGGGGTTTTCCTCCATCGATGCTTGTTGCATCGAATCGACGCAGCAGAGTTCAAAAGCCTATCGCGACTACTGTTGCAGCGCTGCCCAATCACTGAAGCCCTGCTGCTAGATGTGCTACTTGAGACGCGCCTTAGCACAGGGATCAAGTGGGACCCGCTTCTTCCGCTGTACATAGACTGTCTTTGCAAGATGGGCCTTGTCCAGACGTCGACCGTGTTGAATGCCCTTCTAAAGCATTCTTCAATCCACGACAAACATCAATCGTCATCGGTGGAGGTCTATCCGGGCAAGAAGAGTCGAAGTTGCTACACTCTCATGACGGACATCAGAGTTGTCCAGGATGCTATGCTGTCCGTCTCTACCGGCAGTGTCCCCAAGTCATTTTCAGAAGCGATATCAATCTTCACCGCTATCATCGACTGGATCCAAGCTGTTGTGGCCTGGAACAGCAGTCATATTGATTCTGGTCATCAGAACCCAGGCTTAATCAGTTCTCCCGACGCAGTTTCGCTGTTCGAGTCCTTGGGTATCTTGCTTGCTGCTTTGTCGGGCACTACGAAAGGACTTGAGGTCCTTTCAGCCGACTCCCAGGAAGGTAGGCTCAGATATCCATGCTTCACTATTCCACTACTGACAGGATAATACAGCCTTGAAAGTAAAACTGGGACAGGCTCTGTCGGCATACCTTCCCATCTGCGTTGAAGTATCACTACCACTTCGTAATCGACTTGACAGCCTGCAGAAAGAGTTCAACCTTTACGGTGAACCTCCGGCTAAGCCGTTGGATGTCTCGATGATGGAAGGTGTCAACGTCAATGCGCTTCAGTTCGAGGCGTCAGTTATGGACGGTCCTATGATCAATTCGAGAGCTGGCCTCTTCGTCTATATCAATGCGATGGTACGTATACGTCACACACGTTCAGTAGCTTGATACTGACTAGGTTTTAGCTGGTAGGACGTCCTTTGGTTGATGACAGCATGCTTCTGAACTACTTGTCGAACAGATATGGGGTGAGTGGGTTGTCCAAGGCGCAGCGCGACAATCGCACTAACTGCAACAGGGTCATTATGAAGTTCTTATTGAGGAAATTATCACTGCAGCATTTGACGTGCTTTCGAACGCAAGCTACCGTAGCGAGTCCAACCGGTCGATGTTTCTATTTCGATCGTTCCTCGTGAACAAACTACCTGCCTTTTTTGCCGCCATGCTGGCAGCATCTATGGTTACCTTACAGATGGAACTATGTATCAGTCATGCGCTGGGTCGACTAGATCCAAATACGTTTCCATCCTTTTCGCAGATGTTTACCATGCAAAGCAACACTGCTCTTTCGGACGTGAGGCAGGAATTTCTTTTCGCTTGCGCCTCGCACAAATTGATCCCTGAATCCAGCATCGAGCGACTTCTTGGAGAAAATCCTATGCAAACACTCCCTGTAGGGGGGCCGTATAACAAAGATGATCTTGTCAACCAGATCAATGCTAACCCGGAACGAGCCGAGCACTTGATAGGTGAGATCGAGTCTATGGAGGGAAACGCCGGTGCAATTGTTGGCGCGATCATCGAGGTACGGACCCTCGAACCCTTTCCGAATTGAGAATTTGCGAAACCTTAGCTGACGTGCGTAGGTCATGCACAACCTTTGCAATCAAAAGGAAACGATGACATTGAAGAATATCTGCAACTCACTCTCTCGCCGGCCCCAGGCTATGGATGTCATTCTGTTGTTTCGAAGCACAAAACAGGTGCTGCAACCGTTGTGCTCATTGCTGGATGCCTGGCATTGGGATGAGGATCAAGGAGAAAGCCAGCCTGTCTACGACGAGTTTGGTAGCATCTTACTGTTAGTGCTCGCCTTCACATATCGGTATGGCTTGCGAGCACAGGACCTTGGACTTGGTGGCAGCAATTCATTTGTTCTGCAAATTCTTGGGAGTGGCTCATGCAGTCAGAAACTGGATTCTCTGAGCGACAAGCAAAACAAGAACTTGGGGGGCTGGATCACGGCTTTATTCATCGCCGAAGGCATCAGCGAAGAGACAATGTCGGCATGTAGCCCGCAGGAGTTTTATCTTCTTGTTGCTACTCTGTTCAGCCAAAGTCTTGGGGCGTGCGAGGCCGGGAAATTGGAATTCGACACACTCAAAGGTGGAGCTGAATGTAATGCATTCCCTCCGTTAACGTGCGTTTTGAACTGGACTGACACAGACTAGATCTCCTCGAACCGTTTCTTCTTCCATCGCTTGTTCTGGCCTTAAATTGGCTGGGTAACCACATATGGGAAACGGAGGGCGACCCTTCGATCCCCTTGAAAGCTTTACATTCCCTGATCAGTCCCACCTCGATATCAGGCGAAGCCAAAGAGATACATCGCACCGTCTTGAACATGACTGCACGCGGGCTGGAGGAACAATTGAAGGATGTCCGTGCCCGACACCCGTCTCGTACGGACATCAAGCCGATCCTTGATGCACTCGAACCATGCTTATCTTTCGAGCGAAGCGGCAGCTGTCACCGGAGTGAGCTAGACTCGTGGACATCACATTCGCCTGGAGGGCTTCTAGGCAGTATACGGAGTGCCTTCCAGTCCCTTGTACTGTGGAGCGCAAGCCCGCACGTCAGTGTTGCACCGCACTCTTACACGCACCGACAACTCGTGACTGGCGTTCTGCTTCTTGGGGCCACGCGCGTTCTAGGGGCCTTGGTTGAAGAACTCAAGTTGCAGACCGAGACTGGCAGCGGTGATATAGCCCTCGATGTTGCAGCGACGCTGATTTGCGCACCTATGGCCGAGTACTTTGCCATCGACCAGAACAATCACTCTCACCAGCCCCTAGATCCTACCAAGGAATCCTTCCCACGATGCCCGATTCTCACCCTCCGGAGCGCTCTCAATCTACTTCATGACAACATACCGAAGATTTCCGAAAAGAATCCATTACGCGCTGAAGTCATCGTCCGGCTGTATCGGCGGGTAAACGCACTCATGACCCCACCGGCCCAGGTCCCAAATTTGGATATGAATAATATCATTCAGCACATGCAGCTTGGCGTTGGAGGCCCTGGGCAGATGGATCTCGACCCACAGGGAGCATCCGGGCATGGTGTCACTGATGACGACGCGGCAAATCTCAATCGCATGTTGGACAATGCGGCGGCTGCGGCTGCGGTGGGAATGGACGGAGGTCAGACCATGGGTGGTATGGGACTTGAATCGTCGAGTGGACTGGATACGAGTATTGATGATGTTTTGAACGCTGCTGATATGGCGGTTGGGAATCCAGAGTTTCTTGACTTGGATATGGAAGGTCTATTCTAATAGAGGCTGTTGAAGATGGGCTGTACAGTACGGTGTCCGTCGTGGGTCGACTATTTAGCATCGAGCATTGCATTGTACCTTCTCCGATCTGATCTCAAGTTGTGATTTCCTCTTGCCAAGCACCATTCTGCGTACATGCAGATCAGACCTCCTGGTTCCAGTGTATGACCAGCCCACCAGGCTACCCATCAAGCTCCCACAGAAGAAAATGCCACTTACCCTGAGGGAGAACGTGACTACTCTAGAAAGGAGCGACAAGTATCCTGCCGTAACGGCTACTCGCATAGATACCAATTCGCCAAATGTGTTATATATACATCCTCACAGCGATATGAATTGCCTGTGGGCCAACAGTAAGGTTGCCCTCGCCGTTTCCCTTGCGAATCGATCGGTCGGCCATCTAGTCCAGCACTTTTGCTTGAGCTCATCATGGTCCGTCAGTCTCTTGATCACGTATATGCTGAATTGCGAGCCCAGCTGCCAGTATCCTGGGATCATTCTCGCGACGTGTTTCGTAAACTAGAATCAAAATCCGAACCTCTTAGCCTAAATGTAGACCACCCACACCCCTTCACACAACC
Source organism: Aspergillus aculeatinus CBS 121060 (assembly GCF_003184765.1). NCBI lineage: Eukaryota > Fungi > Ascomycota > Eurotiomycetes > Eurotiales > Aspergillaceae > Aspergillus > Aspergillus aculeatinus. The sequence goes on from NW_020291472.1 coordinate 593,576, forward strand.
GAACTAAATCCTCACCTCGCGTTTCTTGGCCCTTAGGGCTACAGACCATCACTGAAACCCTGTTCCCAGCTTTTCCACGGCTTTGGGGATCCCCGAGCCCGGCAAGACGGTATCCACAAGCGCCCAGGGAAGGAATTCGGGGAGAGGGAGGGCGACGACGGTTGATGCGAGAGTGAGGGTCAGGACCGTGGTGATGAGGGATGTGAGAGAGACCTCCATCATTTTTTTTGGAAGGGGTTGAGTTTCACAAAGGGGAGTGTGGTAAGGCTCGTGGTAAGGCTCGTGGTAAGGCTCGTGGTAAGGCTCGTGGTTTGGCAGGAGAGGAGTGGGATTTCTAAAGGGTGTGTGCCGCGTCGCAGGGTTGGAAGACAGGAAGAGCTTTCATCAGATTGACCTTGTAGGCCTTCTTATGCTGCTTTCCTGAAATCAGTTTGGAGGAAAGGGATGAAGGTGTAGGGGTGGTGAGGGGAATACCTTCAAACAAGGGAGTGGCAATGAGGGAAAGACGGAGGGGGGAGGTATGTATGTATGGTGTTTTTGCATGGTGTCTCTGGAGTTGACGACGTGGGATAATTCTCGGATTTACGCGATTGCTTTCTCCAAGCTTGAACTGTATATGGTAATGGGAGAATAATGATTATACCAGGTACTCAATTGCCTCAAGTACATTCTATATCGTGGGTCATACCGTTAGTGAGAACCTCGGGTGCGTTCCGGGAGTTTATCTGGGCGAGTCGCGCCAGGTCATCGTCCTGATAATTGATACGTTTTAAGCTGTCCAACTATGTAGAAGCATAGTGTGGGTACTTTGTAGATTTAAGCCCGATTTCTTCATGTTTGCTTGAACATTGATCAAGTCGGACACTGCAGGACTACATCTGTAGCAACCGGTTCCGCGCACGCGTAGTTCCAAGTTTTTCTGCAGCTTTTTTTCTGCATGCTGCACAATTGCAAACCACTGACGAATTGATATTATCTAAGAATAGTTAGCCCGAGTATTCCAACTCCGATCGCCCTAAGTGTGCAACAAGCCCCGCCCCGATGTGACAATGCACTCTCCTCTGCATTCAAAGTCACACGGCACGTGAAAGGGGGCAGCAGCTGTCAATTGTCCCGTTTCCAGTGGGCAGTTGGGCAGTTGGGCAATTGGCAATTCTTCCACGAGTGAGTCTGCACGATTACTCGTGCTCGGGCTTTGACTTATTTGCCATGGCCCCTCTCCCGATGCGAGAGCTGCATTAGTCTTACTTCTAGCCTCCGACGGCCGGCAAGTGCTGGTCTGCAATGTTGAGCAGCGTCTTCCAACAATGTAACCAGACAGAAGGCGACTCCCAGTCACGGAATATTTACCGGCAGACCCGGCACTTCTCCTCAAGGTCTTCTTCAGTCTCTGGAGATGAGACTACTGGGGATCAGGTTGTCTTGCAGCACGCCCTGGCCTGTCCCGTTTTCCGTCGTGCGGTATTGACATCGAGTCCGGATTGCTTGTACGACAAGGGTCTCGATCACAATGGTGATGCCTGACCTCTCTCACCGCAACCTCAAGCATGTAGGGATGCTTTGATTGACGGCAGCTTCAGTCGCACCCTGCTTCTCATCATCACCGCAGGTCAAGCCAAACCCAGCAAGTCTTCCGTTCATGAGTGCAGCCAGCCCTGTCTGCACTCCACACTGACTGATCATAGCAAACTGACAGCTGCCAATCAAGTACACGCTGATCCTTCGGCTGAATATCCTATCAAGGCAGCCCGCCCAGGCGCGAAACCCAAGACTTCACGTACACCTGCAGAATCCCAATTTGACCCTGATTCTTCACGTCGCGCAGTCGCTCGTGCAGGATTGAGCGATCAGCAATGAGCGGAGATACACGCGAGGCATTGGTCCGTGTATATCACTAATGCGTTCGTCGGCATACTACTCGGCACTAGCTGAAGGTGAGGGTCCACCCATCCACAATCTGCTGCCGGTGATGCATTCCCCGAGCCGAGCGTGGCTGCGTGTGAATTGCACCATCTTCGTTGAGGTTGCTGGCTTTGATTGCCTCCTTTGAAACAGGTACATGTGTTGACTCGTATGTTCTCCTGAGCGACAAACACACGCTTCATAATCCCGGCTTTACGTACGTACCTTTGACGCCCAAGCGTGGGTACAGGAGACGACCACCATGCTGTCCGTCAACAGGGGCTGCTTTTGAACCACGCCCTCCACGCCCCGAGCTTTCCCAGCTCTATTCTTCGCGCCATTGCGTGAAGCCAGATCAGAACTTTGAAACTCGATGCAGACCCATAGTTCGTGACCCAGATGTGATCCAATGGTCGGGGAGCGGCTCCACAAAAGAGATGGAGTAGAGGAGGCCACTGAACCTGAATTCTTCGAAGGTTCTACGGAGAATTGAGTCAGTTGTATTTCGATATATCGAGTAATCCGCAGGTGGCAAAAAATTCGTACCGTAGAACCGATGCTGGAATCCTTCAGTGAATCTGTACTGTACGGCCCACATTTGGCTGGGGAAGGACTAGACTATTCGCTGGTCAAACACAGTCCAGGCAGTTGTTATGATAGTGAGTATGAGAGTATTTGAGTGTCTTAGGAAACGGATGAAATGACTATAACGTTACTTGGACTCAGCTTCGAGAGGGGATATCTTAGTCGGCGAGACCACTGAGTGAGACAAGCCACGTGATTGATTCCTGAGATACCAGGCATACAAGATCTCGGTCGCGATAGGATTCTGCCTTGTGTGGATGTTTTCACTTTTCACAACGATTCCTTCTCTTGAACCCCTGAGTCGGACTCTTCTACTTCCTTCCTCCTTACCCCTATCTGTCTCTACTTACCATTGTCGCGTACCTCCTTCCCCGCTTTCCTTTAGTCGGAGGAGACAACGATATCTAGAACAGAATGCAGCAGCAGCACAAAAGACAAGCGATGTCTTGTGTTCAACCGATGACACGCGGACTGCACACCGCCCGTGTCTCCTATCTCTCCGGTCTCTCATTCCTTCCGAGTCCGCCTCCGTTCATTCATTGTTCTAATCTGGCCAGGCTAAAGGAGATCAAAGAGAAGCACTTACGCCATGTCGCGCCGTCCCGTGTCGCTACGCTTAGAGTGGTAGAGTACGGCTTCCGCGGTGGGGGACGCAGTTGTCTCGGTAATTCGCTCTGACAGCAGATCCCGTCCCTGAGCACGAATGACGGAGGATGAGCGGAAGCTGACGGACATTTAGGCTGCGAAGTCTCTGCGCAGTGTGAAACCGTTGGTATTCAGTAACTAGTATATGCTGCTTCAGTCGCAAGCGGCCTGGATTGTGGAGGCTCCCATCCCAGCCTTCCCATGACCATACTCCACCACCCTCCTGACTCTGTCTCAGAACCCAAGATCGATCTTGGCCCTCAAACTCTCTCGACACAATTAACTACAGGAAGTCTCTTTGCAGTTACCTCCATCCTCGTATCTTGCCACTTTTGGCTGTATACTCAAGTGCAAGAGTCGGTCAACGGTCGATCGTGATCAGTGGTCACTCAGGATCCCAAACAGCACTGACCCTCACCGTTGGCCTCTGGCCCAATCGCTTCTAGGCCTCCCATCGTTAGTCCCGCATACAACGACGAGCACGTGTTGTTCCTAGGCTCATTTGGAACCACCATTCCGACCGGCTTGTTTTCTCGTTTGGATGATGGGCAGCTCTTTGTCTGATCCTGGAGGATTGTGATCTACTGACACTAAACTCATTGGCGTGTTCCTCTTGGAGTATAGATCATCCTTTAGCGGCATCTTAGGCCATCTTAGACTCAGCCTGGCACTACTTAGGGTCTGGACTTGATGCAAATGGAGCAACAATGGGATGTCATCCAATCTCCAAGGCTCTACTTCGACATCTCTTGCTTGCGAAAGCACAAAATGACGCTTTGACACGCACTATCAACCCGCGCTACCTTCACTTATCACAGCCTCGTCGATGCCATCCCATCCGGGTGGTGATAGTTGCGACCTGTCACATTTTTGACTGGATTACGGGGTAGTTATCTTTGGGCAATGGGTAGTTAGTGGTAAGGTTTGATATGCCGTCGGATTGTCTGTCCCTTACCAGAACGAACCTTATCAGCACGGGGACGACTATTTCTTTTGCTTGCGTGGGCAACCTGGAAATCACCATGAACCCTGTGGAACTTAGTTACCCCATACGGTATTACGTAGAGTCTCTCCCGTCGACGCAAGGTCCGAAAAAGGATCTGGAGTGTCTGGGACATGATCGACTTCTCCGCAATTCTATCTTTTGAGTGGCTTGTGGCGATCAGACCCGGGAACCGAGTTCGTAAGTGTCATATGTGGACAAATGCGGCCAAAGGAGAGAACGGTGTCTATACCAAGTAGAATGGGCAGTGCTTACACCTCCAATACCTCTAGCTAACTAGTACCTGCCGGGTAGTCTCCAGCTACGTAGGTCGTCTGTCAGCTGTCAGTCACGCCCCGGCGAGCTTCTCCAAATGATTGCCGGGCCGACCACGGAGGCGGCGGTGTTTCGCATGGCATTAGAGTTCAACACTATCCATATTCGAATCACGCCACCGAAAGAGAGAACATAAGGCCGATCGGCTTCGATGCATAATTGAGCAATGCAGTTCCTCCATATATCGCAGCGTACAAATCTCGAAGGCTATCTGAAAGTTGAGCAGACCGTTTCCCTTGCATTGCCGATTACCCATGGCCCTCGACGATCCGGGGTGGGGAGGGGGGAGGTGTCAAGGGACGGATGAATACGAACCATTGCATCGGACCTGAGTACTGGAGTACCGTACAATGCACATTCCTGGATGGAGTCACTGACAAATAGCCTGGATGTGGTGCGATCGTCTCGAGAGTGAGCTTTGCTGCCGGCAGACATCAGGGTGGTACGGAGTAAGTTGCTGTCCATCGGGCTTGGTAGCGAGCTGCACCCTAGACATGGTTTACTACCTACTACCTGCAGGTACGGGAGAACACATGGTCGTTCATTGGACACGCTTACACTTGACGTTGACTGGTCTGATATCGAGTGGAGCAACAAACAACTTCCTTTGTTATCCTTGCGATAGCTGTCTCGGTCGTCGCTCAATCGAGTCATGTGGTCCATGTCTAGCAACAGGATATGCGTGAAACGACGGAAGTACTTACTACTACAGCACGTACATTTGCCACGTCCTTGGAGGTTCAGCTATGGTGGGTCAAGATGTATCCTTCCCTTCTTTATTCGGTGACATCCGACGTGTCACTCGATGCCCAAGTGACGCTGTGAATCTATCTATCTATTTCGTACGAGGTACGGAGTACACAGTACAGTACTTGCTCATTCCCAGAACTTGCGGTCGCAATTCTTCTTCCATCTTTCCACCCGACTGATTGTCCAACCCCAATAGTGAGGCAATATTCCAGTATACTGTGCGCGGTGCTTTCTCGGCGGAAGACCGGAGTGGGATTTGGTTAAAGTTAACATGCTTCAGCCCATGAATGGGCTTGTCTAGCACTAGTGAGGATAAACTATGCCGTGCGGTCGAACTGTCAGCTATGGTCACTAGCCAAATATTGAGATTGCCATCGAGATGTATGCCCAGTGAACCACATGGCAAAATGTAATCGTGACCACAATGGACAAATAACAAATCACAGACACCAGGAGACAGATACCGTACCTCAAGCAAAGGCTACGGAGAATTTCTCTCACGGCGCACACATCAGCCCCTCAAGGCGAGAGGAGTACGACCCGATTGAGGGACTTCCCGGAGTTTAAATTGCCTACTATGGGCCGGGGTGGAGGATGGACTTACGGTTTGGCAGACGGATCAACAACAGTTAACGGAGTACAGTTACCGGAATATCGTGATCAGTTTACGGAGTACTTGTACGGTTCCAATGGTATGGAAACTGTCATTGCCGATCGCGCGCTCTCCGGGAACCTTGGAACCAAGACCCCAATTTTTGGCTTTATTGATGATCGGGACTTGGGGGTTTGTACAGGTACCTTCATGTGCTGTGCCCTACTTACTATTGCCCTCTGGATAGTATCTGGCTTTTTTTCTTCTACCGAAAGGAGCTGAGGCAATTCAAGAGAATCATCCTCCCGAGAGTGCCATGCCAGAGAGTCCACGGGAAGTAAAGGAGTAAATACTACCTAGTATGTATATTGCGAAAAGGGATCAGTGGTTTACACGGTAAGTTAGCTTTGCCACCATGGAGATTTTGGTGGCCTGGGGCCCCTGGGAGAGTCAAAGATTTCCACATCATAAGCTTCTGCCAGACCACCAGCTAGTTAGGTTTTTGAAGATTAGATATGAACATGAAAATTCGGTGAGCGACCCAATTCCTTGAGTCTAAGAGTTTATCAAAGTCAGTGGCAGAGGTAGATAGAGAAGGGGGGAAGGAAGGAAGGAAGGAAGGGAGAGACCGAGAGAGACCGAGAAACCCCAAGCCAAAAAAAAAGGTGCCTGGCCCCAGATGCTGGGCAGTCACAGACAGGCCGCTTCTGCTCCACTCCCTCCCTCCTTTCCCAAAAGTACCACTACCACCACCACCACCACCACCACTCGGACCCCCCCCCCCCCCCCTGTCGGCATCAATGCAGGTCATCTCACACTCTCACACACACCTCTCGGTGGGACAGCGCAAAACCGGTTTAGCTGACTGCATCCTACATCCAGGAAAAGGGAGCAATTAAATGCTGATATTAACATTAATTTGTATTCTGTTTGCTGAGTGGCCAGGGGATGGGCCCGTGGTTATTCTTATTTTAGTACATATGTATTCGCCAATGTATTCGCCTTCTCATCTTATTTTTTTCTCTTTGGTTTTTTTTGTCGTTTTCCTCCAGAGCCACTCTTCCATCTGGCACAGTCACAGTTGCTAGGTTACAATTTCAATTAGTACTAATACCTCCACACAAAGTACGGAAGACTAACTCTCTTACTGATGGCGACCGTTGCTCATAATCGAGGGAAATGCATTGTTCTTGATCAATCACCATCATTCCGCCGCCCGGGAGCTTGTTACCTGATCAGGCAATCCGTCATCACACTGAGCGAGGGACAGTACGTACACTAGGTACAGTACAGTACCTGAGGCGTGGAGCTAAGCATCCCATATGCCGCTTAGGAAGACTCGCTGCAGCTAAATGTTCACATTATCGAGGTTTACCAAGTATCTTGGGCAATAATTAATCCAGCACAAGCATCGGGATCGAATTTTGTATGCCCTGAACCCATCACGCCCAGTTTGAAACCAATAGGGAGCACCTCCATGATATCAGGGTTGGTGCTGGGAAGAGCTGCCTGGGTTGCGGCGGGCAGATCCTAACCGTTTAGGCGGGACTCAAAAGGTTAGCTGCATCTGGCGGCCAAGAGAGCAGATCAACCTAGAATGGGAAATTTTAAAAAAGGATCCTTGAAATTGGGGAGTAACATCAGAGACAAGTAATCTTTGAGATCGAACTTGACAAGGAAGAGGTGGAGCAATAGAGATAATGAAAATAAGAATGAAATAAAATAGAAGTAAATAAAAAAACAAGAACAATGGAGAAAAGACAAGTTCCAAAAAAAAAAGGGTATGCTCTAGACTGGAGCCGGGGAAAGTGCACGGGAAATACTGAAGAGAGACGTGGTGCGCAATGTGACAAGGCCATGGGGAGAGATATATATTAACAGTAATGATTCTGACAGGCCGGGACGGTTTATCCTTATCACAATCCTTCATCCTTTCTTTTTGCCTTACCACTAAGTTACCTACAGACGGACTACAGACTACAGAGTCCTTGGGTTGTTACTATGTGCTGCATTAAATAAAGGGCCAATTGTGTGTAGTAACCTTCTTCTTCTCACTCATACACATACTCTCACTCTTTCTATTGTCCACGGTCTCTTGATCGCCTACCCCAAATTCTTGTCCTTTTACCCAAAAGAAACCCACATACGGGGAACTGATCGCCTGCTCCACGTCTCGATTGAGTCAGGGATGTGCTGCTGGAATATCCACCGGTTCTGTGGATACTGAATAAACCACCTTTGGAGCCACTATTCGCCTTCCTAGAACTCTCTAGACCCCGTCACCTCGTCGACTAAACCTCTGAACTAACTAAAAAGAAAATTAAAAAATTAACGACTAAATTGTAGGACATTTACAAGTGCCTACACTACTGTGATCTAGTTTGGAGTCTGGAGAACTCCTGGCCCGGTGGTTTGCCTCTGTCCGATCCCCCTCCTCAATTGCTTCTTTGGGCTCCTCCCTCTTCTAACCTGGAAACTCTTTTCAACCCCTCCCCTCTCATATTATCACTTTTACATCGTCCACTCCTCCACATACACACACCAACACACACACACACACACACACACACAACTCTCTCTTCTTCTTCTCACTCCCACTCCCTCTCTCTTTCCGCCGCTGTTTTATCGACCTTCCTTTCCCTTTCGTTCCCTCTTCAGTACAGATCTCAGCTTACTCACTGTATTACTATACCGCATTTACTTGTGCCGCATTGCATAAATATTATACCTGCAGTAAGTCGTCTTGCGACCACCCACCGCCGTGGAGATTGCGATCATTCATTCATTCATTGCTGCTGGTGGCAATTGGAAGACTCGATACCAAATCTACACCCTCGGGCGTTACGGTCTGCATCGCATTCATTTGGGCTCTTTCAGTGGTGCTACTGGCTCTGTCCTGTCTTAGATTCGACACGGCCCTTGCGTGTCTCCTCAACCAACCCGCCTCAAACGATCGCGCTCGCGCTCTGTCGTCATTGTCACTGCAATCTGCGTCGATCAACCTCGCATTCGTTGTCCCGGACCGTGCTCTCGCTCACACGCCCGGAAGGTCTTGCTCAACTTGCCCTGTCCTTTTTGGGGTCGCATCGTGGTCCTTGCGTTTGAAACCCCTCCACCACGACCCTCGTTGCACGCTGGTCCCTGCAATAAGATAAGAAATTGACTTCGGCAATCGAGACCTTGAGAGCCCGCGGCTGTTATTCGCCCTACCGTTCCCTTATTTGGGATTGATTGTTTGTTGTCCCTACTTTCGAAAGCACTGCAATCTCCCCGCCCTCGTGCGCAACCTCGCTCCTCGTTTTTGATCCGGCATCAAGGATTGTGTCTTTAACTACTGGCACTCCATCGACTCGCCCTTCGAACCACCAATCTTCATTGTACTCTCACAGTCACGCTCCTTTCATCAGATCCTTCGTTCTTCGAGATCGCGTCGTAGGTGCGTTAGCAACCGGTTGCCCTTCCCCAGCATTCCTTCCAGGCTTCTTCCCAGGATTAGGGCATTCTCCGGGAGATATGCAGAACCATCCATCCCCTCCCAAACATCCTCCCAAACACTCCTGGCAGCCCTCTACCAAGAAAAGCACGCCGTCACTACTGACGTGGGTGAAAGGCTCGCACCCTGTGCTCTCTGACTAACCCCTTGGACAGGTATCCATCACGATTGTCGTAACCTCGACCAGTTAACCTTTCGAGATCACCCGCCTGGCTTGGTCCGCTGGCATGATCTCTTCTTGAATTCAACGTTCGACGGACTTTTCGCACTGCACTTCATTACGACCTAGCTGGAAATGCTCTCCATTTCTCCATTCGCTTAAGAGTTGGGCAGTGACCTGTGCGTCTGCGTCTGACCAAGCCTACACTCAAACTCAAAGAGGCATCAGACTATCGCTGCAAAGCGTACCGCAGTGAGAATGGATCCTCTAGAATCACCAAAACGACATATTGCCCCCCTAAAAATCGAAAAAGGGCAATCGAACTTTCACATGAACCGCTCCTATTCGGCTCAACATCGCCTCGAGATGAGCCCTCCTTTGACGCCCTACAGTGGGGGAGACGACAACTCGGAAAAACCGAGGAATGTCTTTCACAATTATCTTCGCGCGTTCTACCCTTACCACCCGTCGGGCAATGTATCCCCGTCAACTGTCACCCTCCCGCTGGATCAGGGCGACATTATCCTTGTTCACTCCGTTCACACCAATGGCTGGGCCGATGGCACCCTGCTAGATACAGGCGCCAGGGGCTGGTTACCCACGAATTATTGCGAAGCATATGATCAACAACAAATGCGCCCGCTGCTCAAAGCGTTGACTGACTTCTGGGATATTATTCGAGGCGGGTGCCGGCTTGCCATGAATGAGACCGGCAATCAGGACCTTGTGCGAGGCTTGATTGCCGGGGTTCGCTATCTCTTGGTAGGTTCCTGCCATGCAAATCAAGTGTCCCCTTTCGGCTGACATCACTCAAGCAAAAATCCGAATGCCTGACCCGCGACTGCATGCTGGTCACTAATCATGACGGGTTGCGCAGGAACCGCAAAGGGTTGCTGGCGGATCTATCGTCTCTGGTCCGAACAACCAAGAAGTTCCAAGAAGTTGCGACCAAAAGTACGATGCAGGATGATATTGACTACTTGGTGGATGAGATGCTGCTCAAGGCATTTCGAATTGTGACTCGTGGCGTTCGTTTCCTCGACGTGTGGAATGAGGAGGTTGGATTGAGTAGGACGATCGCCGAATTGGAGCAACAATCAACACGCTACGACCTTTCGCCTCGAACGACCACCGAGACGAAGCCAGTAGCGGCAAATGCCCACTCCGAGGCAGAGGGGGAGACTGAGCGGAATGAGTCCAGACTGCTCAACCGCAGCCGACTAGACATGAGTCGAGCATCCACCCACATGGACGATGCGCAGCCGGCACGGTCTGTTTCGGTGGCCACCAAACGAATCTCCATATCCCACCGAGTGTCGTACTCGGGACCCGCTGCCGCGGCCCGGAATCTCAATCTAGCGTCGGAGCGACTGAACTCGTCATACGATGCCTTTCTTGGCGTGTTGGGCTCGTTCATTGGCTTACATCTGCAGTCTCGGTCGTCAACGGAACTAGTGGTGACCACGGAGCAGTCCGTGCGCTCCTGCCGGGCTTTACTAACCGTCATTGAGGCCGCTTGTGAGCATGACCCACAGGGCAGTGGGTTGTTGGAGCAAGCCAGAGACGCTATGTACGAACGTCTATCTGAACTAGTGTACGCTGCGCGGGACGCCTTCCGCCCAGCTCACTCCCCCGACGATGAACTAGTTTTTTTGCCCGATGAGGGGAAGCGCTTGGTGGATGCTGCCACGGACTGTGTCCGCGCGGCGGGGAACTGTCTGGCCAAAGCGCGCTTGATGCTAGAGGAGTGTGGCGACTTTGAGCTCGAGGCCATGCCGCAAGATACGGCCCCTGCGGCGATAATGCTGCCAGACCTAAACCTGACTCCGCAGCCCCCGCAGCCTGACACCTTCGACAGCAACTCAACCCGCCCACAGGATCTCTCACTTCGATTGCCCCCTCCTCCTTTGCAGATCCCCAACTCGACTGATGCTGCTTACTCCTCCTCTCCACCAGGACTGACTGATGACAGCACCCCCTCTTCTTTCCAATCGCGTGGTGAAGCAATCACTCCAGCCGCCGCTAGCACCGACGTGTCATTCCAGTCCACAAATATCCTTTCGTCGAGCTTGGACAAACTCTCATTCTCTTCTCATGACACGCAACCATTCGAGTACCGGAATAGTCAGCTCAAGTCTGAGCCGAGTGAATCTTTCGGCCGTGGGGTAACAAGCAATGGAAGCAGCTTCACGTTCAACAGCCGTCTTCGTGATTCAGAAATGAGCGGGGTTTCGCAAACCTCGACACGAGCTACGTCGCCAGATATCGGAAACAGCTACCAGACTCCGTGCTTGCGAGGCAGCTTGAGCCATTCCACGCTGGCCGAAGAGCATGAAGAGACCGAGGCCAACATTCTTGAGCGAACCTACGCCCACGAGCTGATCTTCAAAGATGGCCAGGTGATGGGTGGCAGCCTTCGTGCCCTTGTCGAAAGACTTACAGCCCATCAGTCAACCCCGGACGCCATGTTCGTTTCGACCTTCTACCTAACCTTCCGCCTGTTCGCGACGCCTTTGGAATTTGCCGAAACTTTAGTGGGTCGGTTCAACTACATTGGTGATACACCCCACGCCGCAGGTCCTGTTCGTCTTCGTGTATACAACGTTTTCAAGGGATGGCTCGAGTCGCACTGGCGACATGACTGCGACAATCCTGCACTCGACTACATCACCGGATTCGCCAATACAAATCTTAGATACAACCTGCCTACTGCCAGCAAGCGCCTCTTGGAACTTGCGGAGAAGGTCTCGATGGTTCATGGCCCGGTCGTGCCGCGTCTGGTTTCCTCCATGGGGAAAACAAATACTGCGACTGCCCAATACATTCATCCAGATACCCCTCTTCCCCCGCCCATCTTGGGCAAGAAGGAAGTGGCGCTACTGAAGCAGTGGAAGAGTGGGGAAAGCAATATCACAATTCTTGATTTCGACCCTCTAGAACTGGCTCGCCAATTCACCATCAAGGAATCGCGAATCTTCTGCGCCATACTACCCGAGGAGTTGCTTGCGACCGAGTGGACGAAAAAGTCCGCCTCAGTGGCGGTCAATGTCCGCGCTATGTCAACCTTATCTACAGATTTGGCGCACCTTGTGGCGGACTCGATACTCCAGCTGGAGGAACCGAAGAAGCGTGCGGCTATCATCAAGCACTGGGTCAAGATCGCCAACAAGTGCTTGGAGTTGAATAACTACGACTCATTGATGGCCATCATCTGCTCTTTGAACTCGTCGATGATCTCGCGCCTCAAGCGGACATGGGAGGCTGTGTCCCAGAAGACGAAAACTACTCTCGAGTCTCTTCGTGTAATTGTCGACGTCTCGCGAAACTACGCAATTCTTCGTCAGCGTCTCCAAAACCATGTGCCACCTTGCTTGCCGTTTGTCGGCACCTATTTGACAGACCTGACGTTTGTCGACCACGGCAACCAGCCGCTCCGCTCCCTACCCACGGACGATGGAGAAATGGCCGTGATCAACTTTGATAAACACATGAAGACGGCGAAGATCATCAGCGAATTCCAACGCTTCCAGATTCCATACCGTCTTACGGAAGTGCCCGAATTGCAGGCATGGATGCAAAACGAGCTGGTTCGGGTTCGTTCCAACGGTGAAAAGAGTTTACAGACGTTCTATCGCCGGTCGCTCATCCTCGAGCCCCGTGAGGCGCCTCAGCAGCAGCGTACATTGCAGACGGAGTCCAGCTCCTCCTCGATCCTAGAGAATGCCAAGGACAAATTCGAATTCCTGTCGTGGACGCACCCCTCGAAAACCAAGTCGGTAGCGACAAATGGCTGATTCAGGACAACCTGAACCGGTCGGGACGGCCAGTTACGATTTACGAATCATTTTCAATTCATGCCGACACGGACTTAGCGCTATACTCCCTTTTATTCTTCACATTTTCGATATTGTCATTATCCTCGCACATTTTATTGTGGATACCTCATGATTCCATATTGTCAACACTTCGGAGCTGCCCCTGTGATTCACCTATCAACCAGGAGGGGTGAGGGGATTCCCCTACTAAAAAGAGACAATGCAGTATATCACACAGTGCAATCCTTTCCTGTACAGGGATGGCACATACAAAACAACAATACCCATTTCATTCGGACCTTTTTATACAAGCTACCTCGCGGTTTAGACGAAGTGAACATTTCCTCGACTGACTACTTTCTTTTCATCACGTTTGATTCGCTGCAATGGTACTTCACTGGACATGCCAATCTCATGAATTTGTTTCGTCATTGGCTGGATCGGAGCACTGCAGCCTCCCTGGTAATGACAGGACTGTGTTATTATCGGTGCCACTTACTTTATATTTTTCTTGTTTTGGTTCCTCATTCTCTGCCTTATATTTACGGATTGGCTCAGCATCCGGTCTCGGTCGCATTGCATTGGAAATGTACGGTTCTAATCAGGTGTGGATTATGGATACTGGAATTGGGCATTCGCATGGAAAAACTTTGGGTACTTACTTATTGGGATGGATTTGGGATTTTCTGGGCCGGTCTGGCTGGCACATGGGAGGACGAACTGTATCATCTTATCCTGTACATATTTGGGGGCTTACGGCTAATGCAACCTGGTCCCGTGCTAATGAACAATCACTTGTGATCATAACCGATTATTTTTCTTTTCCTCCGGCGGAGAATGTGGGTTGTGTGTATAGAGCTATGGGTATTTAGTCGGTTCCTTCCACCAAAGGAATTGTCGGTATTATCCGAGACCCCGCCACCTTTGATACGCCTCGGCAAACCCGCCACCGTTGGAAGCCTCATTGCAAGCATATTCGTCCGTTTGACCCCAGACCAGGTCGAAACCCAGGCCACGGGGAGCGGACGCATCAATGTCCAAGATGGGGATCATGGATGGTCGTCCATGCGCGCACTGGAATGGAAACGTACAGCCTGCCAATCGGGACACCAGGCCCTGGCACTCCTCTACGGTCAAAACGTCGTTGAACATGATTGCCGTGCGGCAAGCCCGCGAGTTCAGCAGATCGATGATCCCCCGGGGACAAGTGTCCAGCCGGCCGAACCAGCTGCTGTCGCTGGCGGTCGTAGCGCCATGGTGAGTGTCTTGCCGAGTACTAGGCCGGGATTCACCCCGACTCCAGCCCGTGGGAAGACCCCAGCCACCACTCTCCTCCCGGTGCCAGATTTCCCCACGGACCAGTTGTGTGACTAGCTCCGGTTCCGCGCGACACCTCTCGGCAATGAGCGCGGGAAGTGCATGCACGAAGACGAATGCCTTCGTATCTCGGGGTCTTTGTTCGATCGAGTACTCAACGCCCCAGTTACTGTAGAATTGTCGGTATCTTTTGAACACCGAGGTCTGCGACGCGGGGATTTCAATCACGATCGCACTGTCGAGTCGAACGGATGGAGGGGTGTCGGTCGGCGCGGTTGGGAGGAAGGATGCCAGAAGAGCCTCGACGCGACAGCGCTCATCAGCAGCATGTTGATCGATTAAAACTAGGGTTTTATTTGGGTTGGATACAGAGGGACCAATCGCGGCAAGGATGAACTTCCTGTCGACCTGGGCAATAATTTGGGACTTCTTGAGGTCGTGTTTCCGAAGTTTACCACGATACTTAGCCACCCCAAGGGTGTCTGGACGAAAGAGATTGCTGGGAGTGGCTGTTCGATGACTCGTATTTATATCGAAGATGTCGATGGCCTTTTCGGGCCGGCCGAAAACCGGGGGTTTCCAATCGTCCAAAAGGTTCTCGACCCATGCATTTCGGGCGGGTTGTATGGCAGCCGACTTGAGCCGGTCTTGGTCTTCCAGACCCCGCTTCGTCCATAGAGACCCGGTGGATCGGGGCCTCAGGGAAATGGCTGAAGAGCCAGCGCCAATGGATTGGCCGGTTCGGGAATTAATCATGTGGCTTCGACCCGTATAAGGGTCAATCCAGGAGGCAATCGGATCAAAATGTCCGTCGGGTGAGTTGGTCTCACCGAAAGCCTCATCGTGGCTTCGTTTTTCGGGGCTTTGTACAATAATCGTGTCATTAGGAACTGGTTCAAATGGCATTGCTGGCTTTTGCAAATAATTTCGATGAAGAGGGGCGTTCGGCTTAAGGACTCGCGTAGTTGCACTAAGATCTTTCGAAATGATGCTGGCACTCTTTACTCTGGTCCAGTTTCCGAACTGGTGACTGACGGTCATCGGTCGCCGAAGATCACGTAGCTTTATATGACGGTTCAAAGGTTCTTCGGTGCTATAAGCTGTATTTGAGCATTGAGCTTCATGACCTGAGGTCCTCGAGCTCTTCTTCGGCGACACCTTTCTCTTCTTTCTTGCACGCGGCCGTAGACCCTGTTGATCAAGGAACTCGATAAGCATGGCTCCAAGGACGTCTAAGATGCGCTGGACATATTGAACTGCCTCGGGAGCACCTTCGGCATCGCAGTCGAGACTGTTGCACTCCTCAGAGGTGATCCGTATGTAGAACATGGGCCACCTGGTGCACTCCTTGGTAGGAGCCTTCGCCAGTGTCTCATAACCACTCCTGAGGACCTCATCTTTGGCTCGTAGAGGCGCTGGAAATTTGGCATTATCAAAGTCGGACAAGGCAAATAAACGATTAATCTCGGTATAGAAGATATTCGCACTGCTTTGTGGTAGCACGGGAATTACTCCCAAAGAAAGAAACTGGACCTTCTTCGTGGTGCTAGGAATACGCGATATAGCGGCCTGGATATGAAAGCCAGGTACACTGGCCGACACGACATCCCAGTGCTCATTATTTCGAGCTTCCACCAGACCAGCCTGGAACAGAATAGTGTTGATGCGCTGAAGATCCAACGCTGATTCTGCCTCGTGGTTTAGAGTCTTCGGGCATAAAGAGAGCTTCTTCTCTCCACTAGCGTCCATGACCACAAGTTTAATTAGTTGATTGTTTGCTAGCATCAGAGGCACAAGTAGCTGCCTGAGGTCATCCCATTGTCTCTCCACCTCTTCAGACTTCTGCAGAGCTAATGCACGACTCTTTACTCGTACTGGCAGGTTGCCAAACAAATCGTTCACTGTTATACTGGTGCCGTGATTGCTGAATCTAAGTCCCTGATAACTCGGGGCTGGAGTCAGTCGAACGACTGGGGTCGCATGGTGGAATACAATAGTATTTGTGCTTGTATGCCGAAAATGGCGGGATGTTATGGTCAACATTGACAGAGCCGAAAGTGAGGCTAAGAATGAGCCTCGGTGACCGTAGACATCTCGCTCTGGGCCAAGCCGGGAGGTATCTGTGCTTGAGGTAAGCATCAAGGCTTCAAGAACGACGGCCTAACGTACGGTGGGCTTTGCCTAAACCACCACTTGGATGAAATTCCAATGGTGGTATGCCGTCTCCATCGTCCTCCACTATGCAGCCTCCGCGCAGAGCATCGACCGTGATATACACTGTTCGAGCATTTGCATCCAAGGCATTCTTGACCAAGTCCAGGATCACCCCCTTAAGAGTTGTAATCGCCGTCGACGATTTCAATTTGGCCACTGCAGATGGTGGCAAGGGTTGGATTCTCGGGTCATCGGAATTCATCGCGGCGAGTAGGTAAGTAATCAACCAGCATGTTTCCCGGGTCACATAGCTAGTCGCGCTTGCTTGGAGCAGCGAGGCCTTTCTAGAGGATACCGAGCACTCATCTGGGAAGCGAAGATGTAGAGAAACACTGAGCCCATGGTGTCTTCGGAGAAGGAAGCGGCGGCAGGATGATGTGATATCGCCTATCAAGCACGTGGTGATAACGGTCGATAAGCCTAGTACTGAGTAAGTTAGTACTAACTAGTACACACTCCGAGTGTCTTCTTTGGGCCGACGGCCAGTATCACGTGCCCGGCCTGAGGAACTCCTGACTTGCCTTCATCAACAATGAATGCTCGGTTGAACTTCTCTATTGCTACGTCTTCTTGATCAGCGATTTCTTGTCATATTCATTCAAAGCGCCTTCACTTGATCGGGGCGTTCCGCCTACGATCGCTCCGCCTTTCCCACTTCCAGCTCATCCAATACATCGCCCTTCCCTCTTCCACCCCCTCCATCCCCCTCCCGGGCTCAATCACTAGGTAGTTCTGCGGCGTCCCTTTGATCGATCGATTACCAACAACTCCGTCTCAAATTCTCTTTAACGGCTCAAAACAGCCCCTCGATAGTCTCGGTACCTTTCTGTACGACGACCTTTGAAAAGAAATCCAATCTATCCTCTGGGAGGCTCGAACCATGGCCACAACAGAGGGACCCGCCAGGGCGCATGGTGCGCAAAGCAATTCCCCAGTGTTCTGTTTCTCCTCCAACTGTCTAACTCATGATTCTGGGAAAGATCGCAATGGACGCCGTCATCCCTTCTCCAGTTGGATGAAGCGGCTTGCTAGTTTAAAACATTCGACCGATTCAGGTTCCAACCGTTGGTCTCACAAACGCCATGCGACGCCGAAACACAAGAACCGCAATTCGAAGAATAACCCCTACCCACTTTCTGGAAATAACACCGCTGCCAATCCCTGTGGTGACAACATCAGCGATGCTACTGCATCGGATTTCAGCGCCGAAACTGACGGGCAATCCGGCTCTGGAAGCGAGCCCTCTATCACATACTCCTGTTACGAGCACCAGGTTCCCGCCACCAGTGCTAAATCTACGGCACCCACCATCTCCACAAACGGTGACACAGCCATATCGGACGCAGCTTATTCGAAGGCAGGTACAATGGTCACGGCCGGAGGAGGGATCAGTTCACACGGTGGGGGCGAAGGAAGCACCTTTTCATCCCCAGCGCCATCCGTCCGGTCTCTAACAACCACCTTGACCACGGTTCAATCGGCAGCACCATCGGGCCACCTCTACAATCCGCAGAATCACCACCATGGTCTTGCTCACACCAACTCCTTGCAGAATCATGCGACGCAGCAGGTTCAATTTTCTCATCAATTTCCCTCGTCGCCGGCCACGGCGGTCCCGCCCCACCTTACTCCTCACGGTCACTCGGTTACTTACAGCTCCGCGACGGCGAACAATCTTCTCACCGACAATGCATCCATACTTACACTGGCGTCTTCCTCCAAGCGACGGCGTCGTAACTCCTTAGATACCAATGCCTCGGTGCGCGCCTTGGCCCCGTCCTCAGTCTTTGGTGGTAGTCGGGAGAGTCTGCCTCTGAGTGTTCTCAGCGGTACTATTGGAGAGCAGCCTTCCAATACCTCCTCGCTCAATGCTCCAGGCGTTCTTAATCGTCCTAGCTTGGTCGGTCTTGCCAGCGTAGAGCGCGCCAGCGTCTACTCAGCCTCAAGCGCTACCCCGTTGGCTGGTGAGCGCGGCAATTTTCACAAGGCCGCCACCACGGCCGGGGATGCCGCGAGCACTATGAGTGTGTCTCATTCGCATAGCCGTCACGATAGTAACGCAGCCAGCGTGACCGGCGCTGGCCCCGGGAATGCGTGGTCAGGGCCATCCCAACAGCAGCAAGCGGCCGTAACGGGGCGCATCAGCCGTCGCAGCTCAGGATGGGGCGAAATCAACGGCGACGAAAGCGACGAAGAGAAGCTTCCCGAACGGAAAGCAGGTGAAAGTGAGGAGGCTATGGCAGAGTCCACAATCAGAAAGTCAAGGCAGCAGCTTGATGGGTTGCTGCTTGAGAAATAGCACACTTTCTCTCGCATTTCCATGACATGGCCATGGTTCTCTGACCGCTATTTACCTCACATGCCTTTCCTTTTATCTTCCGCTCACCAGGTTATCGCAACGAAGTTACGCAACGCCAGATAAGAGACTCCATGACAGTGACATATTGATTCCCACGGCTTCGCTACATTCTATTTCCAGTTTATCGTTTTCTTTTTTTTTTGCTCTTGCCCGTGCCAACCATTTCTTTGATTGCAGCCCCACCACATAATGTCTCATATGCGAAGGGGAAAGGAGCGGCGGGGCTATTGTCTTCCCTTCGAGGTGTTCGGGAGTTATAGCTTGGGGTTCGCCGACAACCTTTCATTTACTTGTGTTTCTTTCATTCTTCAAGCGGCGCTTCGGGTTATGGGAGGAGTTTTAGACTGGTATGGGGGGTTCATCGCTGTTTTCCGTTGAGACATGTAAAGAATGAACTCATGCCTCTTCGTGGATCGGTGTATATCATTCGATCCATAATTACACCCCACACATACACCCAATCTTTACACGTAGATCGGCCGAAAGGAAGAGAGAACCGTCCTCCCCCCTGCGGCATGGTCGTTAATCCGGTCTCAAAAACATGGGCCAGTGGCTAGTGAATCTTGATAGGCAGGGTACTTCTGAAAGGTGAACTGAGATAACATTGCTTTGGTATCATTCATTATCATATACTTTTATAAAAGGGGACAAATCACAATGAGCTAAGCCAGCTGGGATTCTGTACTGCAGGTGTCTGCCCTTAACAACTGAAATAGCACGTTGACCTTCCCACCGCCCGAGCAAACCACCTCCATCATAAACAGGCTCCGCGTACGCCGAACACTTTCCACACACGCACACCAACCAATATTAACATAGAGCATGGCAAGAAGAAGGACACGAGCAGGGGGACGAGCGTGACGGGAGGTCCCTTGCATGGATGTGAACATCTACAGGAAGAGAAGTGGGGAAGGGCGAAGAACTCAGGATAAGACTAGGCATGCTCGCACGCAAATGGAAGAGTAAACAAGAGAATCAATACTAGGCAGTGCCTACGCCGATCTTGGAGTCAGAACTACTCCGTTCGCTGTCCTTCTGCTGTGAGGCGAGGAACTTCTGAAACATGATGGCAATATCGTTCTCCGACTTTTTGGCCTCTTCTGAGGTCTGCCCGTTCTTCTCTGTGATGAGGTTCTTCAGCCACTGGTTCTCCAACTCCAGGGCTGTGACGCGAGCCTCCAATGCGGTGTTCTTTTCCGTGGTCTCCTTGACGGTCTTCTCGAGAGCTTGCTCGCGCATCTTCTTCTTCACACGGAAGCGGGCGCTGGCGGCGGTGTTGCGCCGGCGCTTGTCTTCCTCCGCCGCGATGCGGGCGACCTCTTCGACGCTCATAGGTGGGACCTTCTGGGTGTTCTTACGCTTCGGCGCGGTGGCAGACGTGGAGGAAGTGGTAGCAGGAGGTACAGCGGTAGCAGCGGGAGGGGACATCGATGACGATGACTGCGGAGAATGTTGCGAAGACGCCTGACTCGGAGCCGGGTTCACATTGTAGGGTGCATTCGGCAAGGGCGGCAGAGCGGAGAACTGTGGGTTGCGAGGTGGTGGCACAGCTTGAGTGTTGACCGCATTCACATTGGAGGATGGAATGTCGTTGACATTGCCGAAGCCTTTGAAGCAGAAATCAGTGATAAGTCCAGGGACAGTTGTAACTATCAGCCTCGCAAGACAGAAACGCAGAAGGGAAGAAGAGCAGCATTGGGTCCAGACAAATCGCCAAGACGGCTCCGAGTTGAGAGGCCAAGGCAACCCTCAAATGCAGCCTCCCATGCGGTGTCACGTGGTATTGCGCAATTGGAGGTGCGGCTCGCGCTATGAATCCCATAGGCAAGACTACTGCACGTTTTGCGATCGTCGCACAGACGATGGGATCTCATGCAGGTGGCGAGCCAATCAGGAAAAGTGCAAATGGTGTGCTTAATCTAGGCAGAGCAGCTGGTATAAAACCTGTGCTCGTGGTATGATCCTAGAGGGGCAAAAAATGTTTCTGAAGGAGGGCAGGGAAAATGGGACGCAGAGCATGAGAATGAGCTAGCGCGGGCAGAGACAACGACATCCACGGATGATGAGTTGGCTCAATGCTCAGGCTTCTGAAAGGTAATGCAAAGTGACTCTTTCCAAAAGGCCAGTTTGATAGGATATTCAGTCGCATCATGTCCCACTCCAGGATGAAAACGAGGCGGCAAGAAACAACGATTCCCTACTCACCTCCCAGAAGATTCAAGAAATCCATGTCGGAGTTGGCATCCTGCGCGGTCTCCCTCTTCACTGTAGTCTTATCCACCGAATCAAAAGCAGGCAGGTTGATGTCGCCAAAGTGGTCGAAGTCAAAAAACTCGGTGTTGGTAAACAACGAAAGATCGGCATCGAAGTTGTAGGATTCTTGCTGTTGCTGCTGCATAGCCTGGTCATATGGCGAAGGGATGGCATTCAGATCTTCCAGGTACTGGGAAAAGTTCGGGGCCCGACGGCCGTTGAATTCAGACATGGTGTTGGATTGAGGCGGGCCGTGGCCTCTGTGCGTCTCGAATTTACCAGGCGGCGAAAGCAATGGAGGTCATTCAAGACGACAATACCGACTTCGTTTTATGGCTGAGCCATGCAATAGATTGAACTCGTGGATTATCCGACGTGGATAGATATAGACCGGAGACGATATGATAGTGGAAAGCCAGGTCCGAGGAAGTGAGATGGGGCTCACGAGCGCTTGATTGAGTCGACGGCGTTTGGCGATGATCGATAGAGATTGATTGTCGGGAGTCGGGTTGTCGATGAGTTGGGTGGATGGAGTCTGGGGAAGAGAGAAAGAATAGAATAGAAGAGGGTGAAAGAGCGAAATGGGCGGGCGGGCGGAGGAGGGTCAGTGGAGGGTTCGGGTTGAATTCATTCCAATGTGGGACGCGCGGGAGGCCGAAAAAGGGCACTGGCCACTGGCCACTGGGTAAATTCAATGATTACAGCGGGGTGGGGGGTATGAGTGGGTGGTTTGATTATTAAGACTCGTGGGAAACTCCCGTAGGTAGGTAACTTACGGAGTACTGTAAGACTAAGTTACTAGTACCTACTCGTACTCCGAGTACTTATCAGTAGGAATCAGTCAGTTGCCCGCGGTCAACGACTAATACAAGTGACTAACAGACTTTCTTTCAGCCTTCCATTCAGTCTTGTCTTTTGTTCTCTTCGTTCTCTTCGTTCTCTTCGTTCTCTTCGTTCTCTTCTTCAGAACTTCTGCATCATCTTGTAGACTCAATGTAATCATTAAGCAACTAACTACTAACTACTCAGTATACTGAGTATGGAGTATGCCTGGCTACGCAAGTCCTTGAATTCCTCCTCTTTCCTGCCTTGCTTGCGTCGCTCTCGCCACAGCGCCGCCCGCCCTTCCGGATCATGACATCGAAGCCGAGTCATCCTCGTTTCAGTGGCCGACGCCGAGATCGGCTTGCTTTTTTGGGGTTGGGGTTGTGGTAGGTTCCAGTTTCCACGAGCCCTGCCCGGTTTTGAGTTCCAACTTCAAAGGCCTTCGGTAGATTATTATTAATCACTCTTCTCCCTCTTCTCCCTCAATGAAGTCAGTTTGTCGACACGCCGGCGGGCAGACCCGAGGCTTTTTCCCTTTTGTTTTTTTTTTTGCTTAGGGTTGCAGTGCAGAAGGTCTTGGGAAGTGAGTTCAGCCAACCAATCGACTTCAGTACACCCAGACGGCGTCTGCCACAGTGCTTATGGTTGGCCCAAGCTGAACGCTTATAGTCGAAGTGGTCTAGTATCGCTAATGAGGTATCTACAAAGTAGACTAGACTACTAAGTACTCATAAACGCAGAGGAAATCTTTCCTTCTACGTCCGTTTGCTGCTCCACTTTTCCCCTCGTATGCCTTCTCAAAGAAGTATTCCCATCCGCCCGTTGAGTCTGTTTTAGCCCGTAGCGCAGTTATTTCGGTCCGAAGAGTCCCTTAGGTGTAAGTAAGAGACGTAGTTCGTACTGTACTTGGTAGCCTTGCCCTAAGTCCAAACAACTTTCACACACCACTGTCTTCCATCCAGCTGACAGTGATTCACGAGGGAATTCAGGATTTATAATCACCCTAAACAGTTGGTGAACTTTCTTTGTCCCACTCGTTCATGCCAAAAACAGTAAGGGCAACGGCGATATTATAAGACCGACTGTAAGTCCGGTCTCTTATCGCCACGTGACTCTCGTTTGTTGATGCCCCAGGAATCCCAAAACTTGGTCGCGTTCGCATCACGACTTTCGGGCCCCCGACCAGCATAGAGCCAAGGTACTTTGGGGCTCGTCATTTACAACGCCTACATTGTGCGACCTTGTCATGTATACCGAACTCGGTTCTTAATACTACATTCAGTCGCCAGTCACAATGGCGCGGTCCAAATCAATCCGTGCTCCCACTACTGCCAGTCTTCCTAGCAACCTTCGCATACCTTCTTCCACCCCATCGCTGGTCAAGACGTTTGGCAAGCTTACTCGCCAGGCTTTACTTGACCTTGTCTTCCAGTGGCTTGAGGATGGCAATGTCCAGCACTTTCCGCCATATCTCCAAGCCAACGAAGGCGGCAAACGGGAAGAAGAGGGTGATGACGACGGACTCCGTCCCTATCCCGCTGAGCGGACTATCAACGGGGTTCGCAACGCCTACCAGGAGCTGCAGTTTCGGAAGGGGGGGAAACGCGAAGTCATAGATCGGATTCTTGAAGGCGACTGGCGACATGGCATCACACTTCGTCAGCTGGCAATGGTCGACCTGCGCTACATGGACGACCATCCGTCAGGTCTGCGCTGGACAGCTTTAGAACTTGCTCGCATCGACAACCCGTCCTCGAACGAATCCTCCGCGTGCATACCGCGTGTTCACGCATCGACTTTCCTAAGCAGTCTTCAGCAACAGATCTCTCCCCTAGTGAAAGCCCACTACCATCTTGCCCGGTCGACCTCTCTTCCCCTCACCGTGCTCCGTGTCTTCGTCACCGCCTCGCCTTACCAAACTGCCCCTCGTCAGAGTGCCGAATCTCTCACCGACTCGTCTAGAACCATCTATGTCGCTTTCCCAGACAGTTGCCCATTCTTTTACACATCCATGGCTTCTCCCCAGACAGCCTCCAAGGCTAGTTCCGCTCTCCCGAACTCCCTCGTCGCAACAGACGTTCGCAGCCTCCAGCGCCTGGTCCGAGATGCTATTCCTAAAGCCCTCTCTCTCCCCCATCAACGATATACCGTCAAGCCCACCTCCTTAACAGCAAAGAGTCTCGAGGCCCTGCTCGCCCTTCGGGGCCCCGGTCGATCCAACCAAGCCAACGGCGCATTCAGTATCTTCGCAGACGCCGCCTTGGAAGGGAGCCCCTTGGACCCACGGCCATCCAACACCGTCTCTCCGGAGGAGCATAACCGCCAATTAGGGTCGGTTCGCTCCAGGGATTCGGCCGGGAAAGAGAACACGGCGACTGACGCAAAGGAAGCCACCCTTGAAACCAGAAGGGCCTCTAAGCGATCTCTCGCTGACTCCAAGGAACCCGGTACCTCCAAGAAGCGGACTCTGGCCCTGCAGTCCCGTTTCGGCACTTCGGGTACCTTGTCTTCTGCGCCGCTTGATCGACTGGATGTTAGGCTACTCGATGCCTTACCAGGTGATGCAAAGCCAACAGAGCACGCTCAACAACCAACAGTCTCGCTGGCGTTCGCCGGTACGGATGTGATTGGTGGGATTCGAAAGCTTGTGGAGTTGGGTGTTATTGACGCGGAGAGGATGCCTTGCTGGATGACGGGTGAGGAAGGGGTCAGTGTCCTTGCGGTGAGAGAGGGGAGGAGAGTGAGTAAAGCCGGTAGATGAAATCCTCTGGCACGGGCTTTTTTATTTTTCGGCTAATACGGTACTGTTAATGCTTCGTGAGACGTTGAAGCCGATGCAGGCCACCTACTCAAGCACATGGAGCCTCAACATCAGGTGTGCAAGTATGGGCTACCCCCATTCCCCCCTCCGCCATGTCATCGGGGCACCATCATTACCACTGAGAGGGGAAACATGGTGGGACATCTATCGAAACAAGCAACGTAGAATCAAGTTCGACGTTCCTGTGCCATCAGCATAGGTGAAGTCGATCAATTCGCCTTAGAATGGCGGCGCCCTTTCTGACAGCACTGGAAATCAAATCTCTCTTAGTCATCTCCGGGCGTGTCAAACCCGGCTAGGTCATTACCCTTCAGTCCTTCAAGTTCAGTTGGATCTAAATAGGTCGCTGGAAGGTTTGATGAGGATAATCGATAAGGTCTAACTCATCAAATGATGCAGAACCTGGGCGGATCAAATAATTTTCAACAGCACATGTGTGTCAGAATGAAGAATACCTCATATTCATTAAGCATAATGATAACAATGGCCATGGAAATGACCGGATGAGAGTTGGGATTCAGCCCATTCCAGCCAGATAGCCTGAGACTAGCATGCAACAGCTGACTCCCAAAATCCTCCCCGCTAACCGAAAGCAAATTGTTTATTGCAGAATTATGACCGTGCCAGACGGCAGAAGAAGTGAAGAACACGCCTTGAAGCCAGCGTACAATAGACTCAGCTCTTGCCATGACCTCATCAATAGTCATCGTAATCCCAGTCGTCCTCGTGCTGGTGCTGCTGTCGGCGCACCCAGAAAGGATGGTAGCTCGAAACGTCTAATCAGAGTCAGTCTGTCAGTATTGGTTACTCTTCGCATATATGCGAAGTAACGACAAATGGCGTTTCTGAATGAGAGCTTCGTACCGCGACGGCCTGAGAGACCAAAGTGCTGTGCCACATTGACATATCCATCCCGACTGAATTTGCCTTGGCGGGAGAGGTCCTCCACATTCACATTTTCGGTATCCGGCTGCCAGGGTGAACGACTTAATTGGGTTAATAACATATAGTAAAGATCTAGATGGCAGGGAACACACCAATAGACACATCTGACACCCTGTGCCTGCTGGGTGGCAGCCCATTGCTGAAAGCAAGCCTTGTGAATGTTGTTCCCGCATGCAGCTCGACACCACACAATGTCCTCTCTTTGGGGCTCGAATTCCATGAAGCATATTGGACAGTCTCCCTCGATCGGTTTTCTGTTGCCAGCGTTGTCCTCTGTGGATTGCTCTTTGCTGAGCGGGGAACCGTTGTATATCGCCCGCAGTTCCTGCAAGACGGGTGAGCAAATCCTCCAGGCACAGGAGACGATGTTCGTGCTGCCACTTACCGATGATAGAAATGCCAGCTGGTACTGAAGATCCGCCGGCGCTTTGAGGGCGTTGATCAACACTTGAACAGCCATGATTGTTAGGACCATAGAATAACAATGAGTGATAAGTGATAGCGACATAATGATAGGATTTGAGGCATTGTCAAGAGAAACAAAACGCTTACCATAACAGATATGCTTGCATTGATTACCCTTGCGTGCATCTGGACAGTCGCAGGTTGGCACCTTCCCAATAGTGGTTTTGTAGATGTTGCCAGTGGTCCCGACAATGTCGAAGCTCATATTCAGAAATCCGTCTACGAGATTGACGGTATGCCCAACAATAAACATGCTTGAGACAGTTAGCTTCAATATTCCGAGTAATTCTGAGTCCAAAGATCTCACCGTTGACTCATTGCACGTGCAGCCCTCTCTTTGAAGGATACCGGGGCATGGGGCCTGAATCTACGCTCTCGACGCTCTTCACTGGGCGCTTGCGCCCTGGGCTTTTTTCCCGGCCGAGTGGAGGACTGCTCGGTACGACCAACATCCCTGAGTTTGGTTGAATTGGTGGTGTCAGAAACAGCCTTTCGCAACCTTTTGGTGGTGGTAGTGGTCGTCGTCGTCGTCGTTGTTATTGTTTCCTCCTCATCAGCAGATCGCTTCCTTTTCGAGACCGCGGATGTGCTTGTTGTTGCCTTTGCACGCTGCTTTCGAGCCCCACCCCGTGAGGTTCTGACAGTCTGCAAGCGAGCAGTTGCATTTGAGGTTGCACCCATCGTAAGGAGGAGGAAGTTGGCTCTAGTGATCTTGAAGGGCTTGGACTTCAAATGGAAGGTCGCTTTCACAAGATCGCAGTGGCGACGGATAGCGACCAACATGGAAGAGATAAGTGACCGATAAGCGATTAATTCCGCCGCATGACACAAGTACTGCAATATCCTCACAAGTTTCGGGTCTGAGATGCGCAGTCAGCAAGCTTGCAGCTTGAGTGAGATAGCAGTCAATGGCCAATTGTCACATTTCAGAACCTATCCGGTGCCACTTGCTTTTGGTGACGAGAGAGGTGAAGACGGATCATATGGATTCAGCCTATAGAAGATGAGGCTCGCGATCTACACAAGGCCCCGAGGCGGTGAGCCGACCGACTAATCAAGAGAGCGGCAGCCTCCGTCATTTGGCAGTTGTTGCGGTACTAACCTCATTGACACTGCTTTTTGTCAGTGTCGTTGTGAGGTTGTTTAGAAGCTACTATTATTGATTTGGCTCTAATTAGATACTATTTTCTGAGATCTTGTGTATTAGGGCTTAGTAATTGCTAACGACACCGGCAGTATTTTCCACATCACTGGCACTAGACCTTTTCACAAGTGGAAAGCTACGGAGACGCCGAATCAAGACATTCTACGGGGACATTTGTACTCCGCAAAATCGTATGGAGTAAGTATAGTAAGCGCTTCACCGCCCTCAGCGCCGCCCTTGTATGGGGTTCTAAAATGACGTTCATCCAAGCTACTGTTACCTTACCTCCCACGACAAAAGACAGAACTCTTCAGAAGCTAAAATGGCACGCTCTCGTGCTCTTTCGGGCGCAGATGGCCCTAAAGAGCCCCATGCAATTTCACTCAAAGGTATGGATGGCATTGCCGGGGTTCTCTTCCCCCTTGACAAAGCACTTGGCTGATTGATTGATGAATGATCGTTCAGTCTTGCGGTAAGCGATTGCATTCCTGTTGAAATACTACACCTATCAGCGACAACTTCATCGCGCACTTCTCTCCTGACAATACCCACAAGGCTGTCTCGCCCTTCTCTATCCTACCAGTATCCCTTACCGGCGGCAAATACGAAGATCTCGAGCAAAGCATCACTGAGCTACCCCGCCGATCACACGGACGGTCAATTCATCCTCACTCCCAATGTAAATCGATGCAGTCATGGTCTGATGTTCGGCTACTGACACGAAACTTACAAGCTGACTCTACCTCCTGCCTTCGGATCTGCATACGTCGGCGAGACATTTGCATGCACGCTCAGTGCAAACAATGAGCTGTCTGCAGATGAGGCGTCACGTGTTGTCACCTCTGTCCGAATTGTCGCTGAAATGCAAACACCCTCTCAGGTAGCGGCGTTGGATCTCGAGCCTGCGGAAGATACATCTCAAAAGGACGGGTTGCAGAAGGGCCAATCTTTGCAGAAAATTGTACGGTTTGATCTCAAGGAGGAGGGCAATCACATACTAGCGGTCAGTGTGAGCTACACGGAGACGTCGATAGGCTCGGATGCCCAGGCAGCAAGCGGCAGAGTCCGGACCTTCCGCAAACTTTATCAGTTTGTCGCTCAGCCCTGTCTGAGTGTACGGACCAAAGCTTCCGAACTGGCGCCCCTTGAAGTCGAAAACAAGAGTTTGGGTCCGTACGGGAAGACGCGCTTGCTCCGCTTCGCGCTAGAGGCCCAACTAGAAAATGTGGGCGATGGCCCGGTCGTGGTCAAGGTAGGTTGCAGATCGTGGGGACTTTCCTTTTGAAATCTCAGTAGCATGGCCGAGATCCTCGCTGCACGCATACTAATTTTTGGCAGCAAACACGACTCAACCCCAAGCCACCATTCAAGTCCATATCCTTGAACTGGGACTTGGAAGGAACCGATTTGACAGATTCCCAGCCGCCGACTTTACATCCACGCGATGTCCTGCAGGCCGCTTTCCTGGTTGAACAAGAGGAAGGGCAGCAGGAAGGTCTCGAGGCCCTACAGAAGGACATGAGACGCGATGGGCGGGCTGCTCTAGGCCAATTATCTATCGAGTGGCGAGGTGCGATGGGAGATAAGGGATTTTTGACCACAGGAAACCTCATGACGAGGCGACGGGCGTGAGCTCAAAGCAAAGGGGGGAAAATGACGCGTTTCTGAATCCTAGAGGATAGCTAGCTTACGAGTAGTGTTCTATCTCTGTACAACGGCCTATCTATGTTTAGCGGTCTGTCACCATGCGAAACATCGCAGCGAAGAGACGCCTGCAAGCGCGCCAGTTGCGAGTGCTTTTCTGCCGGTGCATATTTCGAAACAGAGGAACCGAACAACTCAGCAGTGACGCACCATGCTGTGCGACCGATCAGGGAGGCCAATGGGTATGGCGTCGACTGCCGGGGGGTAATCGATCAGAACCCCAGTCGCGATGGGTTAGCGACGACAACAATCCGGAACCTTGGGCTGGTTACACTCAAGCGTGCGTGTGCAAAAGCAGGAATTTCCGTCGACTGCCTGCAGTGGTGGTGGAGTGGTGAGGCCTGTCCGTCTCTTTTTGAGTTGGCGAGTTGGAAACCTGTCCAACAAAAGTACAACCTGAAGGCTAGAACGCCCGACGGATGCGGGTTTCTATTGATAGTCTAGGTTGGGACCAGTAGTGGGAGAAGCTCTTTATTATTATTGAAATCTGGACCAGCCATGTGCTGTTCGTTTCGTCGATCTCGGGATGTATAACAACCAAAGTAGAGAGTGATGGAGCGTTGATGGAGCGTGGGTTCAAGTAAAGACTGGCTAGACCATTCAGACACTGATTGTCTAGATTCCAGACCACGTAACAAAGTCTAGAAAGGCTAGGCTATAAGTGCACGGCGTACGGAGTACAGTACACTAGTTACAGTATCCTCTAAGTTAGTTGGGGCTTCCCTGAACTTGATACACCTTGCCCATGGAGGGGAAACTAAATTACCTTGGGTGACGCATAGAAGATGGTGTATTATTTTTGTAACTATATCGTGATGGTCGTGATAGCGGTAACCTGAGTACAAGTAGTATTTACTGTACTATACTTAGTTTGCGGAGTCTAGCCCGCTCTCTGGCCCGACATGTCCGGAACACAATGACATTGACCGTGTAGCATGATTCATGAATGGTCAGTATCAGACAATTGGTGAGGCGAGTCGAAGCTGTGTACCGGTAAAGTGCTGCCCTCGTTGTTGGCTACAGTACGGAGTAGTATATTGATAGATGAACAACACAATTGACTGTAAAGGAAAGGGGCAGCAAGAGGTGCGAACGGGGGGCCGGCGAGATTTCATAAGTTTTACATGATCTGCCCCCAAGACCACCCTTCTTACCTTGCCTGCTGTGGCACAAAACCACACACTCACCCCTTTTTCTCCCGCCCCTCCCCCGTATC
This sequence comes from Aspergillus aculeatinus CBS 121060, assembly GCF_003184765.1. Lineage (NCBI taxonomy): Eukaryota > Fungi > Ascomycota > Eurotiomycetes > Eurotiales > Aspergillaceae > Aspergillus > Aspergillus aculeatinus. The sequence continues at coordinate 624,099 of NW_020291472.1, forward strand.
GGAGGGAGTCGGGCATGTGCGCGCCGGCGGAGACATGCCCTCACAAAGGGAATCGCGTAGCCTGCCTGCCCTGTCAAGACTAACTAGTATCACTTATGTAACGGCACAAGCAACAGGCATCGGGCTGGGGATCTCAAATGCTACGACCATGGATCTCGGAGCCGGATCGGAATTGTTCCATCATGTTCGGTAAAAGTACATCAACGATAGTATGTGTAGCGCAGGGGTTTTCAATCATGTCGAGCATAAAAGTAATAGTTTAGTTGGTGGATGCATAAAATCTAATTATGCGGGTCAGCAAGTCCGGGGAAGTAAGGTTATGTAAGGAACCATTTACTTGGGTACTCGTAGCTAGGTAGGTTCTTTCTGTTGCAGGCGATGTCCTTCTTTTCTTTTGATTCTGGAGGGGGCTGTTCGCTCAGATAGAATTTGGAATCAAATTAATTATTTTTTTCCCTGCAGGGTTGATGCTGGTTCATGGATTGTACGATGTACCGGTAGTAGCAGCCTGAAGAAGGTGGCTTTCATGGGCTGTACTCGTCATTGTGGTAGCAGCAGCAGCAGCACCACCACCACCACCACCACCACCACCAACATGCATCCGCCCTATTGACGTCGAATTCAACATGTGGTACTACAGATCCGAGACAGTCCGTCAGTGTATGGTACTTCCCGATCAGGAGGTATATTTTGCTGGGGTCAATGGTCAATGATACTAATCATTAGGACACTTGAGCCTGTGTCTATCATAATCAAACTCAATGAAAATTTATCGTCGAAGCCTCAACTTTTCATCTTATCTGGGTCTGCTCAGAGCACATGCGTACATACCGAGAATTGGTTATCGTCATTGCTGGGGGGGGGGGTCCACATCGATCATCGCCAGTCCACCCCCGGGCCATTCCCGGAGTGCAGCAGAGTTCACCGATGCGAGATGCAACTAAGCAAGATCAGGTAGGTCCAAGGAACCTGAGTGCTGAGGTATGAAGTTGTCAGCGAGTAACTCATAAGTTACTCCTCAGTACCATGCTACCTCCCACCTCCTCCTTTTTCTTTTGTCTTACTTCTGCCCTATGTGAAACCACCAATATATTCTTCATATTGTTGGACAGTTGCGGCCGAGGATGGCTAGTAGCAGCGGGACCTCGGCAGCTAATCTCCATTCCCTGTCCAGGGGAACATTTCGGCATCTGTTCCCCTATTCAGGATCCATTAACTGGTCTCAGGTCCAATAATTCCCGGAACCATGGCTGCATTGTACTGATTCGACCAAACACTGTCTCCAATGATCTCCGGGAGGCTGAGATGATACGATGACACTCACTCAACCTTCAACTGGCGGAAGACAGGATGAAGCTTCGATAACTATGGCTATTTTCATACTAGACCCTCCGCACTGACTCTCAAAAGGTGCCTCCCTCACAGCACTTGGAAACATGGCTAAAGAAAGATCGGATTTCGTCAGCAGAGCATACCTACGCGCGGGTGTCCCTACCTAGTAGTTTCAACATCAACCATTCAACCCCGACCGAGGGGTTTGAGGGAAGAGGTGGCAGAGTCTTGCAAGACGTAATGATCGTGGTTCCCATGGTTGTCTCGAACAGTAGTTCTCACTCCATCTGGCCGCGGACCATTAAGGAGCAGAGATTAGCCAGTGAGCCAAGCACTATGTGTGCGACAGGCTCCACAGGGTCCGGCGATTGATATGCTCCCGTCCCTGTGTATCTGGCCCCTCACAGATGGACGGTCGGGAATTTGAGGAGGGGGAAGGGTCAAAGTGCGTTTGGCAGAATGGTGTCCTATTGAGTCTTTGACCGCGAGTCTGTTCCTACCTTGTGTTTCCGTTTGACAAGCAAATCCATCCGCATGCACTTTGTAGGGCATGGAATCCAACTTAGATGCGGTCCAGGTCAGTAGGAAGAAGGCGGGACCCGGCCCAGGTAACACCGCTGATGCCGGTGGGTGGTTGGAGAGATTGATGCAGCCAACCATGCACACTTGCAGTAGTTCCCAACTGCACTCAGCCAGTCACAGTCCGGGTCAACAAGAGGATCTCCCACCGACTCGTCGTATTGCCGTTCCAGTGTAGGTAGCCTGCACGTTTATTTGCATCATGGATGCTTTTTCCCCCCCCTGTCTTTTCTTGGTTCTCTTGATCGGTTGTCTTTTTGTTACATCTGGTTCGTCCATATGAGTGCCTGATCTTAATTATCATTCATCAACCGGAGGGGTAAATTGTAAATTCGGGAAAACGCAGCGGGAGTGGACGGTGATCAATTAGTTAAGTAGATACCTTAGTGTATTGGTCATAGATAGAGAGACAGATGTAAGAATACTGTAGTTACCTAGTATGGATCCCAAAGCCGCGGCAAGAATGGATCGCAATCATCCAGCATTATACCGCGCAAGCAAGCATTATGGATGTGGTTTAACTTATGTATTGTAAGTTTGTAGAGGGAGGAGGAAAAAAGGAAAGAGGAAAGAGGGAAGAGGGAAGATGAGCTGAGATAGACGGGGAAAACGGTCTGGCTGGCTGGGATTGGGCTTGAAGTTAATGGCAGCGGTTTCCCTCTTCCTTCCTCCTTCCCTCTTTCCCTCTCTCTCTCTCCCTTCCTTCCAGACGCTGTGTAGTTTACGCAACCATCCGTCAACACTGCATGGTTCAAGACCTAGTTCGTACTAAACCACTACGAGTCTACCTACGACGACTAAGTTACTATTACTAGGTGCAGTACTAACTTAGTGCACGGTAACTCACTAGTATGTACAATCTCCCAGAAGGGTAAAGGGAACAAAAAAAAGTTGGAAGGCAGCAGAAACAAAGAGGGAATTATACTTGAATAATTCTTTTTTCCCCTCCTACTATTATATTATCATCCTTTTAAATAAATTCAGCAGGTACCAAAAAAAACTTAGCAAAAAAAATCAAAATAAAATAGAAATCAGAAGTTAACCTTTTTTTTTTACCCTTAATTCCTCTAATTTCCCTCAAGAAGCACAAAAGAGACACCTGTCAAAGCATTCCTCCTTTTTCCAGTTTGTCCCAATTCTCTTTCCTCCCTCTTGGCCCCCTCACCTGCCCGCTCCTCCTCCTCCTCCTCACTCCACTAACCCGGTAACTCCTTTTTCTTTTCTGTCAATGCATAGATCAACACTCTCTTTCTCACTTTTTGAACGTTCACCACTTTTCTTTCTTTCCCTCTCCCTCCGCCCTCTTGCGTCTATTCGGCGCTCGAGTTGCTCCAGGCTTCTATCCCCAGCTTTCGTGTCGTTCATTCAGGCGACAGCGTCGCAATCCCGAACATATGCGTTCTAGCTACTCCGACCTTCACTTGCTTGTTTATTCCGAAGCCCCCTAGTTACTGAAGGGACAAGGGACAAGGGGGGACCTACTAATCGTTTTTCCCCCGTTGATGCCCGTGGGAAGGCAATTACACCTCAGGATTAGTGTTTCACTTCATGCTGTGACGAAGTCGACGATTCGTGACGATTGATGATTACAACCTTTCCGACAAGATGCCATTTCCCTCCTCTTCCTCAGCCTCTTCCTCTACGCCCGAGGCGTCGACCACCCCGCTCGCAGATTATTTTTGGATAGCTGGCGTGGATGGAACAGAGGTCCTCGAGACTTATCGCAAATTAGGGGATGATTACCGAGCCAACTGTGCCACCTCGCCGGGCCCCGCCGTCACTGATACTATCGAAGAAGATGCGGATGCGGAAGAGGCCCATGATCCTCGCCTGGATAGCCTTTCCCGTCCTATCTCCATGGCGGGGAATCGCAACTCGGTCCAACGGGTATCCACGCGCTCGGGCGATGCCGATGCGAACGAGAACGGCTCCCACAGCAACCGGAGCAGCATGACGATCAAAGGCAACCAATCCCCTCGCGGCTCCTCTTTCCTGGGAGACTTCGACTTCGACAAAGCGCTGTGGAAATTCGCGTCCGAGAGAGAGTCCTTCTTGTCCGATCTTAATGTGAGTGCGGGTGCTATCACCCCGTCGACGCGCCCGCGATCTAGGTTACGCACGCAGAAAATCGTCTCGGAGGAAGGCTCGCAATCGACAGGCTTGATTCGTTCTAGTATTGGCAGCGTCCGACGACACATGGCTTTTCGAGATATGAACAGTATGAAGCGGCAGCCGTCAATTGCTCGTCAAGGTTGGTGATGGCCATTCGGGGTGTTCAACGTTAAGAATTCGCTGACAGCAGTCTATTGCAGCCTCGATTAGAACCTCGCGACGCTTGAGCAACTACAATTCCGTCATTCCAGTTCCCCAGCCGCTAGAGATCTCTCCCACCATGCATCCGCTGAAGCGACGGTTTGAGCCGGTCTTGCTGGATCGGTACCCCACACAGGGCATGTCTGATGAATTGAAGCTGCGAGGCAACTTCCCCGACTACGTCCCGATGTTCGCATTCCCGAATGATATCAATATTGTTTCTTCCGATCAAAGGCCGCGATCCACATGGCACGGATTCGTCATGACCACCGATAATGGCTCACGCCTGCATGCTATATGCCTCATCATCTGGATTCCACTCAATCAGAAAGCTGCGGACGAGCTGGAGAAGCGCTGCGAAGAATGGCGGAAAGAGAACATGACGGATGAGGAACGAGAGCTTGCCGCGAGCTTGGGCGAGAGACTGGCAAGCGAGCGCGCCAAACTCTCCCGACTCCTGGCTCAACTCCCCACTGTCCCGTCAGGATCAGAATCACGAGAACAATTGGAAGACGAGATTAGTGCGGTCGAGGAGAAGATTGGTCTGATGACTGACCTCCTGCGGCCGGTACGGCATGGTGCGGCATCGAAGATAGAAGGATTGACTGATGGGGATACCGGCTTCTGGATCCCCCGCGCCTACGGCATTCTTGGTCGAGAAGAGAATATGACGAGCTTTTGGAAGGAGTGGCTGAAGGCTGTTGTCGTCCCAATGACGGATGGAGGCATCCAGCGCATCCCCCCCAGTTCTCCTCGAATGGGTGTCTGGCAACCCTTGGAACGATATGTGATGAATTTGTGCACAGAGGCATTCAGTCCAAACTCGTCCAAAACACAAGTAGAGCTGAACGTTCGAGAGCTGCGCCTTTTCGCCCGCAAAGAGGCTTCCAACGAGTTACCAGGCTCTCGCAACACCGATATTTACGCGCTGTTTCGCGCCCTCTCATTAGCCAATATCGTGATTCTCCTTGAATACGCTCTGACTGAGTCGCGTATCATCTTCTTGTCATCTCATACCTCAATGCTTTACTTGGCGACGAAAGCGTTGGTGGATCTGCTTTTCCCCATCCCGTGGTCAGGAGTGTTGATCCCGGTGCTTCCCGCCCGTCTGATCCAGGCTCTTGAAGCGCCTTGCCCCTATATTGTGGGCATTGAACGACGTTACGAGAAGGTCGAACTACCATCCGATGATTTCGTTTTGGTAGATCTTGATGCCGACCTCATCGAGAGCACGGTCCAGCCAACCCCACTACCCCGTCATCAGCGCAGGAAGCTCCTGTCGTTGTTGCAGCTGGCCGCGCCTCATCACAGCCGGTGTGGGGTTCCGACTGGACCACCCGCCTATGCCGTTGAGACATATCCATTCGACGCCTTCATGTCTGAGAACTCTTCTATCTTCACTTCGAAAGCCCAGTCCACGCACTTGGCTAAGTACGTTAGCTTGAACTCCAGTGCTTTTGGTCAGAATTCCGTGACTCCGGGGTCATACCAGCCATTGATCTTCAACGCCTATCTCCATGCCCGCTATGAGCAGGCTGTATCCAGGGGTTATTCTTCCAAGGGCTCTGACCGACCGGGCACCGGGTCGACGTACAAGACTGGCTCACCGCCATCTCCCAGAGATAGCTCACCTACATCGGGACATTTCCCAGCGTCGTCTACCGGCCCGGGGTCGCGAAATGACTCAGGAAGTACGCTCCAGGCTTCCTTGCGCGAGAAACGCTCCGGTCACTTTGATGCAGCGTCTCGACGAAGCTCATCGTTTGGCATGGAGATGCGCCCTGGTGTTCCTCGTCGACCAAGCGCTCCCTTCATTGGTCATGCGTCGAACTTGTCGGTGACTACTTTGAATACCGATTATAACTCCGGGTCAACTTACGCACCTTCGGTATATGCCCAGTCTACGGTTGCTGCATCCACCATCGTTCCCACGACTGCGGCACAGCCTGTTCACAATGCCGAGGGCACATGTTGGGTGGAAGGACATTGCTTGCAGGTACAACCCTGGGACGAAAAAGCCGTTTGTGCTATTTGTGATGATCGGGCTGAGGATGGCATGTACAAATGTAGCGCCTGCAAGGTTGTAGTGCACAGCCGGTGCGCTCTTCAAATATGCCTAGTGTGTCCAGCAGCGTTTCATCCTGAACAAGTTCGTGCTGCATTCGTCAGATGTTTCGCCAGCTTGTTTTATACATACAAGAAGTTCCTACAGCCCGCTTCAGGAGATAAGAAGAAGGCTGGATTGATCTATAGCTTCAATATGGAAGCCTTCATGAAGAGTTTACCAGGAGAACATGCAGAATACATTGCGGTACTGCAACAAACGCAAGGTAAGCGAGACCTGGCCCGCTATACAATCCTACACAATTACTTACGTGCCGCTAGGTTTCAATGAGTTCATTGGTGACCGAGAAAGAGCTAATCCAAAATCCCGAGATCCTCGAATGGCCCTCTTCGATGAGATTATTCTCTCCAAGCGCAATAGGGGTCGCTCATCGATTTTCTCCGGCCGCAGTACGACGGACTTTTTATCTGACACTTCCAACCATCTCTGGAGGACAGCCAGTGCCACCTCGTTTGCAGGGGGCAGTCGGAGTCAAAACGCTCTTTCGGGAGATTATACGCGCGTCGTAATGCGAGGTTGGCCGCCCATTTCTCCTGCGAGTTGTTCAAAGCTAACATCTTTATGCCATGTGATAAGCCCCGGCCAAACTTGATACTAGTTTGATGAAAGAACCCCGCATGGTTCACGGAGCGCCCCGGGTGTCGAAAACGGCAAATAATGCGCGCAGAAAACCTCTCCCTAAACTCATGAACGGGCTCGCGATCTCCCCCCCATGAAGTCACCACTTCACATTGGTGGAGTGTCCCTCCCGAAGGACAATGGGATGGTGCATCACGCTTGTGTGACACCGATCTGTCAAGCATTCCTCCACTAAATGCGTACGCGCTGGGGATGTTGCATACGCAGTGTGGAGATGGTGAAATGAATCCCCTCCTTTTCCCGACTTAGATGCAATTAAGGAAGAGCACACGTCTTGACTGACTCTCGGATTCGCATGAAACACATGTTCATGGTATCTTCCATGTCAGCAAAGCTCATGCTCGCCGATGATTGCGATGGATATGTGACACCATTGTAATTCCTTGGCAACAATGGATTCTCACGATCGGTCTTCTTCCCCTAAAGGTCATATAATCGGTCTCTGATTCATCCGCGCCTATGCATCACCGCTATCCTGCTCACCCGCTTATCCTAAGGGGCCTCTTGAGCCTCTGACCTGTGCAATCATCATCTATGAATCCCTGAGATCCTTTGGTCCTCTAATAATACACTGGCAAGCTCGCAAGGATTTGGCATTTTTCCTGGAGCATACAGATACATTGTCATATGCATTGATGTACACTACACATACCTACTACACTCACACCCGCAGTGCCACATACCCATACATACGTTGTGCCCCAATAGGTGGGTGCCTTGAACCTGGCCCTATTCCATCGGCCTTGACATTATTTCTTTCCCTTCTTCTTCGGTGTTGGTTCGCTGTACTTTTGTCATCTGGGCCATGATGTCTTACTGTCTTACTTACAATACCCATATTTCGAACGGTTGGTATTCACGGCTGTCCTCTTAGTCAACACGGTCACGCTCTTGCGCACCGTACTGCGCTATTCTCATAATCTATTGGTGGATTTAGTCATCATGTTACATACCTTCCTGCACCAGATTAATCGTTCTACCGTCCGGTTTTGGGACGATCTACTATGTTGCTTCGTTGATCAAAGCTGTGGGTCATTTAGACCCAGGTAACTTTAGTTCTACGTGTCATGTAAGTCCACGCCCGGCGGGAGGGAAGGTAATTAGGGCTGGATTTCGTAGGATGGAGGAGAGCGGACGGCTGCCTGAAGGGTCGGTGGTGTCTTATTTACCCTGCCAATATGCGCCCGGCCGTAAAGGGGCTGGCTGTTTTAGGTGGTTACAGTAGCAGGGGCGTCGGCAGATGAGGTCAACCGCCACTCCGACGTGTGTAAACATCTGAGTCTGGGTACGACGCTGCAGTAGCATCTGGATCCGGGGCTCCGGGTAGGCGCGGGTGAATGCAGACCGACCAACAGTAGGCAAGGCCAGATAGGACTATTGGCGTCCATTTCCCTCGTATCATATTCCTGAGTCAAAAAAAAGCTCCAGAAGCGGTGGATCAGGGTGTCCGTGGCGACTGGGTTCAGGGTCGAAACAAGAGGGGTCTTTTGGTTTAGGGAGGGTGGGGAGGAGGCGGAGGGAGGCGAATCGCGACTTAGACATGTTAATAGTGACCATTGACAGAGGGGCCACTGTCCTGACTCTGATGCAGAGGAAATGAGCAATGAACGTGGTGGATTATTCTTGAAAGGAACTTCTAGGATGCATATCAGCCAATAGAATTGGGGTAAATGTGACAGTCAGTCATGCCTAGTAGTATCTTAAGGTAGGTACTTACCTACCTAGTACTGTACCTAGTATCCCCAATTGCAAGCCTTTGACACGAGATTGGAGATGATTGAGGTCAGGATTGTAGGGACTCGGAGTGCAAGGTAGTACCTTAGTAAAGACCTACTCCTAGTGTAACTAGTGGACTGTAAGTTATGTTCAGTATGGATTCAATTGTATGTCCTGTATGTCCTGTATGCACACTGCACACGGAGTGGGCAGAGCAGACAGTGATTGGCGGAGAAATGGCGTCCGCTGCCCCCCGGCCGGCGGAGGCAGAATTCCGGGGAAATTCACCCGGCTTTCCCACTGCTTACTTTCTTTCCCCATCTTTTTTCTTGTCCGTCGGTCTGTCTGATCTCCAGGCTTCTTTCTAGCCTGGCCCACCAGGTAGTAGTTAAGCTAGGTACTCCGTACTGAGTAGTCTACGCTCTACGCTCTACGCTCTACGCTCTACGAGGTACCGTCCCGACTACCGCCCCAATATTACCTTTTCTTCCCTCATATCTCCTCCTCCCCACCCTCAACCCTCTTCCCTCCCTCTCTCTCCTTCGTTCCAATCTTTCTCTCCTCCTCTTTCTCTCCCTCTTTCTTCTCCCCTCCTCCTTTTCCTCTTTTCTCCGATCCTCCTGGCAAATGTCGTTCTCCCCCTTCTGGCTTCTTCCCGCTTTTACCCTTGGTTCTTGCTCGTCCTCCCGCGCTCTTCGCTCACCTTCTCCTCCTCCACGCCTACATCCAATCCTCTCCCTTCCTTTCCCTTGATTGTCTACTAGAGCTATAGCTAGTGGACAATAGGAATCGGTTACCTATCATCTTGTGCCCGTCAAATCACTACAGCCATCATCCCCATCCAGCACATACAAGTGGATAAGATAGGGTTGTTTCCCCACGCTCGCTTCCACTCGGATTGTGCCAAACAGTCCAGTTTGTCGCCAACAGCGTGTGTGGCTGGCCAAGGGCTCCTTGATGCGACTGCCTGTCTCGCAATTCTGATCAGCCCCCTATCTCTCCTTCCGATTTAATCTGTCATTCTATTGCGCCTGTAACCGCCGGCTGGGATAGTACCGAATACTCCTCGTTACCGCAACCAAGCATGAAAACGGGCAGTGGACTGCGTATGCGATGAGATGATGCAGACTGCCTTACAACAGCCCGTGGGGATGACGCTTTTGGCGGATGCCGCCACGTCCCTCACGGCTCTCAAAGGTTCAACGTCAATTGCGGTTTCTGCTTCCCCAACCCCAACTGCACCTCCGGAGTCCGCCCGGACCGTGGTCACGCTGTTTACCCCCGGACAGGAGGGCATAGTGCAGGTTATTGCGGAAATCTTAGGCAAGGCATGGACAACGGAAACCTCCTTATCCGCTCTGGGGAGGGGCAGTAGCGCAGTGGTTGTCGGTGTCCTAGCTACCAAAGATCTAGCCCGAGACCTGCAAGAGGGCGATCACACGGCCTGGATCCTCGTCAACACGCATTGTGTCGACGACGGCTCTTTCCCGGAGGAAGCACTGAGCGACTGTTGCCATTATGAGTTCCTATACTCCCTCCGGAGCCCGTTCTTTCGGCGGGATCTGACTCGGTTCCTCTCGTTGATCCTGGGCCAGACTCGTCCCCATGAGGATCTCAAGACCAAAAGCCGGACGAATTTCATCTCCACAACTTTCCCCGATGTCCATGCTGCGTTGCCAAACCTAGACATTCTCTCGGTTGGTTCAGATGCGGTGGAGATTCGTGTTGACTTGCTGGTGGACCCTGCAACTCCTCCCTCAGGCACTATGAGCGCAGTGCCGAGTTTACGGTATGTGGGACAGCAGTTAATGTTACTGCGGCAGCATACAGAACTGCCCATCATTTTCACCACTCGCTGTACTAAAGAAAATGGCAAGTTCCCAATGGACGATCCGCAGCTATTTTACCGTTATCTCCGCCGTGCCATCCAATGGGGGGTAGAATACATTGACGTGGAGTTGTGGTTGCCGGAGTCTATCCGCCAACGGTTGGCGGCGGAGAAGGGCAACAGCATCATCATGTCAGCCTTCCATGATTTCTCGGGGACGTGGAAGTGGACCTCCCCCGAAGCTCCACGGATTTTCGCGCAAAGCGCCCAGTACGCGGATATCGTCAAGATGATTGCGATGGTCACGACGATTGAGGCCAATTACGAGCTTGAGTATTTCAGGTCGGAGATACGCAAGACTCACGGGGCGTATCCCCTTTTATCGGCGGTCAATATGGGCCAATTAGGCCAGCTGTCGCGAGCCCTAAATACAGTATTCTCGCCCATCACGCACCCATTGCTGCCGATGATTGCGGCCCCGGGCCAGTTGACCGCGGCGGAGATCAATGAGGCGCTCCACATCATGGGCCAGCTGCCGAAGCGCGATCTCTATGCGATTGGGTCGTTTCGCTCGACGCCACAGTCCATGTTCATGGAGAAGTGTTTCAACGAGCTGAGTCTTCCCCACTCTTTGACCTCAATCGATCGCGGGCCAATGGGATCAGTCGAGCGGGTGCTCACTCAAGCCACCTTCGGCGGAGCGTCGGTGCATCCACCGATCCCGAGCGGTACCGGGTGCATTCCAGCCGTGAGCGAGGCGGCGCGAGCGATCGGGCTGGTAGACACGATTGTGGCTGGCCCTCAAGGTCCGCAGAAGACCTTGGTGGGAGAGAACGCGACATGGAAGGGGATTCGAGCAACTCTGACTCGGGACTACGTGCCGTCGGCATACCGCGGCCGGACGGCAATCCTTTTAGCGGCCAGCGAGAGTGAGGCATCGGCAGCCATCTATGCCCTGCGCAGTTTAGGAGTGGATGCGATCCACACGGTGGGCTTCCGAGCCCGAGGCCCCTTGGCAGCGGGGCTTGAGCCCTTCACCTCCATTCAATCGGTCAAACGGGTTGAACAACCGTTTGTGATGGTATCCGCGCTACCCCCGGAGAAGTCGTTGCTAGTCCAGCCGCTGCTGCGACATTATCGGACCAGTGGGCACTCGTCACCACCGTCTACTCGAGGCAAAGTCTATCTCGACTTGACCCGGGGGGAGCGCACGGGCGACCCTGTCAATGTAGCTGTGCGTGCAGGATGGACGGCCTATGGAATTGAAGACGTGGATGCGTGGACGACGGTGGAGACGCTGCGCTTGCTGGTGGGCCAGAATGTGCCATTTGACTTTGTGCGGATGGCTTCAGGACGGGTGTTCTGATTTTGATTTCCTTTCCTTTTTTTCTTTCCCCTCTCTTTTCCTTCTTCTCTCATTTTCTTCTCTTTCTCTCTCCTCCACGTCCTTACCTTCTCTCGGTTGTTTTGTCCGTCCTTGGAGACGAACGAGGAGAAGGGAACCCGGGATTGATTACTATACACTGATCTGGGCCAGGAGTTCGCGCGGTGTAGATTGTATGTTATTTTTTCCTCTATTCTGAACCAGCCAGTCAACGGCTGTCGGTATGAATGACATGAAACGAAACAAGGCCGAATCTCTCGTTGGGGCTTAGGGAGAGGGGAAAGGGCGGAGAAGAAGAGAAAGAAACGGCAAGGATCTACAGTGGATTCCGGGGTAAATGGGCGGGAGCTGCAGAACTGAAGTATAACGACTATGGAGTATATGTATATGTAGGTAGTAGATTATACCATGTATGGTACAGTACATATATCGCGTAGTCACCGGACAGCAATCCGTGCTGGAAGCGGGAAAATCCCGGGGGATACCTAACCTACCTAGTAATGATGATGGTTTTACCCCTGCAGCTTTCCCAGCTTTCCCAGCTCCCCCCTTCTTCTTCTTCTTCTTCTTCCCCTCTTGATCCCAGGATGATTCATTTCTTTTCGTCAACCTTTGGACTGATTTTGCAACTGAATCAGACTGCAGTGACTGACAATGCTTCTGATTGCTTAATTTACTTTACCCTTACCCCCGCATCGATTCCCTTTTCCCTTTTCTCTTTTCTCTTTCCCCTCCATCTTCTCCCCCCGCTAAGCCTTTTTGACCCTAACTGTCCCCACTGGGTTTCTCCGCGTTTGCAGTGCAGCCAATAAATCCGGGGGTGCTGGGCTTCTTCTTCTTCTCTCTTTTCCCTTCTTTCTCTCGCGCTGTCTCTCGCGGTCTCTTTCTCTTCCTCTCCCTCACTCTCTCTCTCTCTTTTATTTTTGAATCTCTCTATCACTTTGCCTACGACTATCAGTGATCGACTATTACCCTTTACTCTCCTCCTCCCTCGTTATCTAACTGACTTGACTTCGCTACTCCCCCCTTTCTTCTCTTCTCTCTATTCATGTTATAGAGAATGCCATGTCCCGCCCCCAGGTCAGCATCGACCGTCTCACACCCCGACGTGTTAATGTCGAGCCCCGCGAATCGATGAACTGTAAATCCTGTCGGAAACGCAAGGTAAAATAAATTCCGACCTGCACAAAATCCCCCGCTGACGACCTGCCTGTCGCCTTTTTTCTCTCGATTCAGATCAAATGCAACCGTCTGCGCCCGAGCTGTGAAGCCTGCAAGGTCTTCCAGTGCCCATGCATCTACGGTTCGTTGCTTTGCCTGTTCCTCTGTATCAATCTTGATGTTTTGTTTTGTTTGGTTTGGTTTGGTTTGGTTTATTTTCCCCTCGGTCCCGATCAGACCATCCGTGCACCCGCCGAGGTGTCTTTCTAAATTCTTGTTTCTCCCTCGTTCTCCACCTCAAGTACAACACTCACAATTTTTCCATCCAGATGCTGTCCCCAAGAAACGCGGACCCAAGACGGATGTCTTGGAGGCTCTGTTGAAGCGTGTCGACGGGCTTGAGAAACGTTTGCAGGAGGATTCTCCAATTTCGCCCGTCTCGTCCGTCTCGCCCATCAAGTCGGTCGAGCAACAGCAGCAGCAGCAGCAGCAGCAACAGCAACAGCAACGATCGCAACCCCCGCCATTGTTACCCCCAGCCTCCGTGGCCTTTGCGCAGCCCCCACCGCCGCAGAGTTATGGACTCCCACCTCGGTTACCCGACGCCATGCTCGACACTTATTTTTCTCGTCTGCATGGTAAGCCTTACTGGATTCTAGACGAAGCCCAAACCCGACAGCGCCATCAATTGGGTCAATTGCCTGTTCATTTGTCTATGGCTATCTACGCCTTGACGTCACGGTACTTGCGGTCCTTCCCCCTCCATGCTGAAACTTTCGTACTAAATTGGTCTTGCAGCTATACCAATCCCAACCCGGTCCTCGGCAGTCAGGAATATGCGCGACAAGCTCGCCGGCTGGTGGACATCGATTATCCCTCGATTGACGGCACACAGACACTCTTGTTGCTCTCTCAAACCTTTTTCGCCCATGGCTGTGGGAAAACGGCCTACATGGTTCTCTGTGAGTCTATTTCGATTTTGGTCAAACGGCCGAGACTAATTTATTTGCCAGCAAATGCGGTCGCTATGGCCTTGGCCCTGGACTTGTATCGCGAGGTCTCCATCCCCACCCTGCCCGCCTCCGAACGTGAGATGCGCCGCCGCCTGTTCTGGACAGTCTACACCATGGACCGCTTCCTGACTTGCGGCTCCAAGCGGCCGTGCCTTATTGCAGATCACTCGATTGCACTGCGGCTACCGGGCGCTGGCTCGGAGACTGGAGAAAGCTTCAATCCTGTCGGCCCTAACATTCACTATTCTCCCGACCGGCGCAAGGGCCCGGGGGGCCCAACTTTACTGGTCGACATTACCCGTATACTAGGCGTCACTCATCGGTATTTGGCGGCGGGAGGTGTCAAAGGCGACTCCCATTTTCCGTGGCATGCATTGTCCAATTTGTCCAAGATCCGACAGGAGCTGGACCTATGGGCCGCCGGCACGCAGGATCTCTTTACCTCAATCGAAACGCTTTTCGGCCATCCAGAGAGTACACTATTACTACTGAGCAAGCTGATCTACCATCTAGTGCACTGCCTGCTTTACCGTCCCTTCCTTCCCATTGACTTGGTAGAACTGCGCGGCACCGGCCAGCATCAATCCTGGCAAATCGAGGCGACCACGCTCTGTTTCTCGCACGCCAATGCAATTGCCGAGCTAGTTGAATTGGCCCGACACGCTCCACGCATTGAATGGCCGTCACTCGTGGCGTACTGTGTCTGTACCGCCGGCACGGTGCATGTACACGGCGTGCACTACCACGGACGTGAAGGCGAGGTGTTCGCATCCAGCGCCGACTTCCTGAATCGTGAAATGCATCAGTTGGCCTGGCTGCGGCAGTATTGGGCCGGGGTGCAGCATCAACGGGAAATGCTACAGCGCATTGCAACCTGTCATGCTGACTTGGTACGCACAATGGCAGCCCGCCCGGTCCGGTTTGCGCCTGTCTTTCACCTCGAAGACTTTTTCGACCGGTACCCAGGCTTGGCTGTTGAGAGCGGACACGTGCGGTTGGTGGATGGAGATGAGCCGTAAGCCAACGACCCGAACCGCTTGGCTGAAAGAAATAAATTTGCTAACCTGCTTTCACAGCCTCCCGCTCCTTGACCGACAAGACTTCCCTGGCGGACTCATCTATCCTGCTACGGCGACGCTCCCCTCCCAAGGACGGCCATCGATAAGCTTCCAGTCGTCGCAGGGGTCTCCACCGTGGGGCCCCGGGCCTGACTTGACTCTTCCGGAAACCAGTCTGGGATTTTCTCCTGGAGTTAGCAACTCTCCGGCAGCGTTCTTGTCCGAATCTTCCTTTACTGCTCCGACACCACCGGCCCAGCCACAATACGCAACGTTCCCATTCGAGGCCGCGCCTGGCGCGGCATTGACACCAGACGCACCCTCTCAAGGCAGCTCTGGCACTGTCACTGGAGGCGGGGCCGGAACTAGCGACGGCGAGAAAGATCCATTCCTCAGTCTGTTGGAGCAATTAGCAGAGAATGAAAATTCTCAGGGCGGGCCCAGTGAACTGGACTTCTTCCTAGGCGAGGGATTGGACTCGGTCCCTGTGCCCGATGATCACTTGGTGGGCCCAAACAGCTTGCCCGAACCCGAGTGAAAGCCGATGATGGTTCTGCAATTTCGCTCACCTCCCTATCTGACAACGGATCTGGATATCTTGCTGAACCTTGCGAAATTACCGCAAACAGTCACCCGGGTCATGATATCATACCACGTGACTCTCAAGGGGGGGCGGGGGGGGTTCTGGGAGGGCATGTGATGATGCGGAGAATAACCTTCAACCCTCTCGCTTTTACTATCATGGTTTCATTGAGGAATCATGGATTTTCGCATCGATGCCCTCGCTACGGCCAACGATTGGGTTCAAGGCTCGCCGACGCGACCGTATACCGGCATCGTCAGCCTGTACATGGCCGATCAGCTCTCCGCTGAGACGGCTGCACGGGAAATCGTCAGCGTGATCAACGAGATGTACTATGGCGGAGACTGCGGGCTAGTCGGTATGCTATCTTGGACCTAATGATCATATCTTATTGATACCCTGGTAGAGGAGGGCCTTATCGATCTGTGGCGAACAATCGCGCACACTTCTAAGACGCTGGAGCGATCGATATGTATCCGACAGCCATTTCGGACTGAACAAGAGCCATCGATTGACGGCGATTCACCGACAACGCCGACCGCTACGCAGCCCGCGACACAACCAGACCGGTCATACTACCCACCCACCCCAGCGCAACGTAAACTCCTCACCCTTCTCAAAGCCATCAGAACCTTTCCCACGACCGACCCCATGCCCGGCACAATGGCCGGAACCAGCCATCAACACCACCCCTCCTTATCGCCCTACCTTGGTGCCACTGTCTTCTCCTCGTCGTCATCATACTATGGGTCATCCTTGAGTAGCAACCACAGTGATTGGGGTGGCATGCTCGCTGATGACGCGGAAACGCGAATCAAGTGTAAGAGGGGTATTTGCTGGGCCGCTCTGCCATTTTTCCGTGAGGTCATTGCAGAGATATTCCAGGAGGATGCTCCGGGAGATTGGTTTCGTCAACCATCGCAATCGCGGCACAGCGCACCTGCCCCTGCACCTGCTAGTACGGAGTCACGGTCGATTACGCCCCTTTCTACTGCAAAGTGGCCTGAAGCACCGACAGGCGCGGAGCCCTCATCTCATTTCTATTCCACTCACAATCCTATTCCTGATCAGCTCAAGGTCCCCCCGCCAAAAGTTGGCTTCGAGTATTCTGAAAGTGAGGCCTGGCTCAACCTCACCTCATTTCTGGCATTCATGAGCAAAGAATCCATCCTAGATACCCTTGACGACGTCGGCCTCGTCATGATGGGATCTGTGTTGGGCAGTGAGGGAATGGCTCTCTCTGCTCCTGCTTCTGGGATTGGCAGCCATTCCCACGCCCAGGGTGGTGATTATCCCCTTTATCCTCAGAGTCAACCTGAGAGCTTCACTGGCTGCATCGTCACCAAACCGTGTCTTGACCTTTACATCTCGGCCGCAGCCATCTGGGCCGTGATCACGGGCGATGATATCTGGAATCGCAGGGGTGAGGCCGCAGGAAACGAGTTTGTGGTGGGACTGTCATTGGACGATGATGACAGAGACGGTGACTCAACCATGCTAAGGAGGACTGCCTCCATGTCGCTGCGGAGTAACAGCACAACAGGCGCCACTTCGACCATGTCTGGTGGCCCGTCAGGCCTGGCACCCACCACACCCGCAAGCAAAGAAGCCAGGGCTATCCGCAGAGCTAAGGCCGACGAGCGAACCCCGCGAGGAGACGGCAAGGATGCTATCTCCCGCCGGACGTGGGACGCGTGGATCGGCCGCCTTCGGGCGGCCAGCTGTTATGAGGATCTGGCAGCGTCGACTAGGTCAATCGCTGCAGAGGCGGCGGACGTGATGTTGAGAGCTTGCACGTCGTTGGATACATAATGTCACGTAATACTAAAGGCTCACCGAGCGGGAGGGCACCCTACTCGTCATTCATATGGGTATAATGGAATAATCATACATATAGGCTCTAGCAGAGCTCCCATTTCATCAGTGAACATCTGGGGTACCCGTGGGCAATCAACCAGATTTGGGTGATTCCGTAGATCGGAGCACACTGCCACCGCGCTGCGTTCCTTTCAGAAGTCCAGAGCCAGACCAGACCAGCTGAGTAACCGAACTGGCCGACTGGACTGGATGTGCCATATTGACGGTAGTTTCCAGACCACGAGATGAGGGGCTGCGTCCTGTACCTACCTCCTTCCAAACCCGGAATCCGGAAGCCAAGATCAAGCCTATTTGAACAAGCCATTTTTTAAATTGACTGCGTCCGACTTTCTGGCAAACTGCTCCAGCAATGTGTATCTTGTTTCTTTGAAGAGAAACAACCAGTTTCCACTACCTGAGTTCTGAATAGAAGGGTATGTATGACATATAGCTCTATCTAGAATTGCCAAGTCACGTCACAATGCTGTAGGAGGGGCAGTGGATCACCCATGCCACGTACAGTATATGAGCGTATAAGTGACACTCCACAGTTCAATGCACACATAAAGAATATAGATTAAGAAGATATAAGGGAACAGGGAAAAAAAAACGACGCAATGAACTCTAAGATAGCCTCGCTATGAACGACTCGAAAAGTTTCACAAAACTGAAAATATATGATCTGTATGTGTCTAGGAGAACTTGACCCCTTTGCTTGGATCCCACGTCCCTGCTGCTCCGCCCGCCGCTCCGAACCGAATCCCCATTTCCGGCGTCCACATGCCCGGCGTCATCGGGGGTCGCGCGTTGGCCCGCGTCGGTTGCGGGGCGGTCATGGGTTCTGCGCGGGGCGGCGCTTGGGGTTGAAGTTGGGGTTGTTGCGGTGTCGTCGGGACTGCTGCGGGAATGGGGGCGGCTTGGGGTTGAGGCGGCGGAGCGGGTGCGTTGTATGTTGCTCGTGACTGTTGCTGCGCCGGTACAGGTGCTGCTGCTACTGGGTCGTATGCCTGATGTGGAGTCTGGCTATAGAGGTGGGTGGTCGGGACGGGCGACGTATATGATGGCTGCTGCTGCTGCTGTTGACGAATGGGTGGGGAGATGTTCAGTGAGGCCATTGCGGCAGCACTGGAGATGTCACTATGAAGGAGGCGGTTAGCTCGATTGGTAAGGAGGACTGGTTCTTCGGGGGGGGGGGGGGGGGGGGGGGGGGGGCAAGAGGCTGCTCACGCTTCGATCTGACTAGCTTCCATCCTCCGCTTGTGCACAAAGGCCTTGCAATCGTCGCGAAATCGTCCTACGATCTTGGCCAAGTCGTTGTAGAATTTGCGCCCGACTTCGATGTTGGATATGATCTCCTTATACTTCAGGTATCCGTTCTCCAGTTCCTGCAGGGCACGTTCTCTTTCCTTTGTCGACGCATCGCCAGTATGTGCGCGTGAGAAGGCCCGGTTGGCCTCGCAGATGCGTGATGCGAGCTGGTCCTGCCCCTGCTGCTCCTCGGCTACCATTTGCAGGTCGGTGTCATACAGGCGGAGCTGCTCCTCGAAAAGGTCCTCAAACTGGCTCGCCTGAATGGGCTGCATGGGAAACTCGCGTTCCAAGCGTGCAGTTTCCTTGGTCAGTGCTCGGCCTGCTGGGTGATTAGTTCTGAGTTGTTGGCATTGTGTACACCGGTTTTACTCACTGATATCATCCGCCCGCGCCTTGTCCTTGAGAGCCTGCACCTGTCGCTTACGCCGGCTTTCCAGTCGATTTACCTCGCTCAAGCATCCACGCAATCGCGTCACCTCCCGCTCAACCTCGGGCGGAATCGCGGCCCTGCGACTGCTGGGAACGTACAGTTCGAGGTCCCGGTTTGTGCCGGTCAGCACGCGGAAGACCGCCTCCGAGGCTTTCAGCTTCTGTTCCACGAGGTTATCGCTACTCTGAGCTGACGTGAAGTACCCTTCAATCTCTCGGGACGTTGTGTAGAGCTTAGAAGCTGCTTCTTCGGACGACGCACGTGTCCACCGGTCAGTGCCATACCGGCGGCGTGATGCATCATCTTCTGCTTTCTCGGCCGCAAGAAGCTCTACTCCTTCGGTGTATACTGCTCTGTCGTTGCCCTTGACCTTGGCCGTATCCTCGAGAGACCTACGCAACCGGTAGAGACCATCCTGCTGGCGCATCTCCTCTGCGTGAGAGACCAAGGTCGGGGGTAGTCCCAACGGCTTTTCAAGTGCTTGTAGGGAACCTGGGAGATTGAGGGACGAAAGCAGGCTGAATTTGTCAGTAGGCTGGTCCTTATGTAAGGGTTCGAGGCACTTACTCTCGCAGTTTGTCCGTCATAGTCTCCAGTTCTCCGATGATCCTCTCGTTGACTAATCTATCTCTCCTATCAGAGTAGATGCTTGCCGCAATATGCACCGCGTATGGCACCAACTTCGTGAATAGCGGCTGGCCTAGGGGCCCGCTCTCCCCAAGCATCGAGACGGCATCTGTCACCTGCGACGGCGCTTTCGCGGCCACCATACACGCGCGATCGATCAGTTTCAGCTCCGACTTGGGCGGCACTGGATTTAAGTAGATGATATCATTATCCTTCTCCGCGCGCTTTAAATCCTCCGTGACGCGGCTCTTGAGGCCCTGCAGATCCCCCAACACCGTGCGGTTGATCCAACGGGACTCCTTGAGCGCCTCGTTCACACAGAGCTCACTGTCCTTCAGCCGCGCCACCTCCTCACCATACTTGCGTTTCTCCAGGCAATCCAACGACTGTCGGTACTGCGCCGCGGCCGCGAAGTGATGGTGCTTGGCAGTCATGTGGTGAATCCACTCCGGACTGATCGCATTCGACTTGACCGCATGGTCGCCCGCGTCGGCGTAGAAATCCGAGACCTTGGCGGCCAGTCGAGCAATTGAGGCGTCCTTCAGCCCATCCTTCACGGCCTTCTGCCAGAAACATTCCTGCGCTTGCGCGAGAAGAAGCTGCTCCAGGCTCTGAAGAGTCATCTCGTCCATGTCTTCCGGCGGAGATGTGCGAAGATCAGGTAGAATATCGCATCGGAGGTGCACCAGAACGCCCGCCGCTTGGCAGAAGTAGTTGCATGCCTGCTTGAGTCCGTCCGCAGTAGTTCGGTTCACGGAGAATGCGAGCTGCGAGTACAAGGCCGCGAGATTGTATATGATGTTGGCGAGTTCGTAACGAAGGTTGTTTTGCGAGACTATGCAGTAGCCCAAAGGTATTAGCTTGAGGGGGGTTCTCTCTTGTCAGGGTGCTCCGAGCGGTCTGGTGTCTTCTAACGTACTTGGTCTCGAGGTGTTAAATCCAAAGGCCGGGTACCATGGGAATTCCACGCCAACCTGCGGCAGTTCAAGCAATTAGCACAGTCACTACTTCGTCTTCGGTTCCACAGGTCTTTCATGCGCAGGGGTGCACTTCGATATCTGTCTCCAGAAAGGGCATGAGCGGACATGGCTTACATCGACTGGAAATTTGCCGCCAAGCCACTTCAGCTGCGCCGCGTAGGTGACCAGCCGGCTGATTCCACTAACATGTGCCTCCTGGACATTGATTGCTTCGCTCCGCAGCCGGTCGATGATCAGGAGATCCTCGGCGAACATATCCGGACGCTGGTCATATTTCGAGGAGATATACTGCGTAATGGCATCGTTGAGGGAGACGGGGTGCGACCGCCGAAATGGGATCTGGAGGATATTACTGTATCCGAGTTAGCGGATTCCAGAGAAGGTTAAGAAGATTGAATTCACATACGATGCCATCGTGTCCTTCGATTGAGCGCACGCAGGCGAGTGTGAACGGTCGGCCGATGGCGGGGAAGTTTTGTTGACAGAAAAGCCCAATCCTGGACCCCGCCGGGGCAACGCATGACGTTTGAGCTCTGTGCCTGAGGCAGAAATACCCACCGTCAGGTACACTTTTACATCTACTGAATTATGTCTACATTTATGTACTATGAAAAGCACATAGACATCCAACATAATTCATTCTGTATTTGCGGCTTGGAGCTCATGCCATTATGTACTTGAAGAAGGATCATAACAAAAAGTCCGACCATATACGCCCAACAATACACCCACACCCACACACACATACACATGTACTGTACTGTACGCATTCCAACCGGTCAGTGAGCCTTTCATCATATACTAGTCCAGCTCGTTTATCCTCATTTTGATATACTCAAAGATACTAAGGAGGATCATATTATTGACCCCCGTCCGTATCAATATAATCGAAAGTCCCTTGTACATGCTCGATTTGGCTACGGCGGCCGTTGCCTCGCCCACCTCCTTTGTTTTTCCGAGCAGGACACTCTGTGCGCGAGTTTTCCGGGTGTCAAGTGGATAGGTCTGCTTCAGTTAGCTGGGAAGCTGGGATCAAGTTCTGGACAAAGCTTACACAGAACCAAGGGACGGTGCTGCAAATGGCACCCGCGATCATGGGCGCTCCGAACGGAGACTTGTCAGGACCCAGCTCCTTCGCTGCAAGTTGTTTGACAGTTTCATAGACGGTGAAATAGAGACCAGAGCCGAGCGTATCCCGCATGGCGTGAAGATGAAATCCCGTGTACAACCCGCGGATACCATACCGCTGAATGATCTGTTTGATGGCCTCGACGGTTCCCAGGCGTGGTTTTTTGCGAAGAGAAGGATCATTGACTGCGTCCGGGGCGGCCTGTGCACGGTTCGAAACCAAGACCGAGGTCTGAACCACATTTTTGGCGAGCTCAAAGGGGCCTATCGCACGTCAGCGGGCGGAATTCTTGCCTATAATCCACAGCGCCAGAACATACAGGCTAGGGGGGAGGTTATAAGGCCAGCAACGAGGCCAGCACCGGTGAAGGTGAACAGCGTAGACAAAGTGGGGCTACTGCCTGGCTGGTTATACATCGCCAGTGGCGATTCCCCGGTCATTCTCTCAATGAAATCGGAGATTCGATGTTTGGCCGCGTTGTAGGTTGTAAAGTTAACCACTCGGACCGCCGTAACGCTTGCTAGAGGTGGCAGGGCTCCTGAGATTCGACATACACATTAATGCTCTGTCGCGCAGAATCCAAGGGGCGATGTCGACCTACCAGCAACGTAACCGCGGGGTCCTTCGGTACGCCACAGGTAGCGGACGCATTGGAAGACATTCTTGAAATTATGTCTGCATCGAATCCGTCAGCAAGGAACCTCAACCATCTCGTCCCATGAGCGAATCGCACTCACGTCTGCATACGAGTTTTGACATTTTCCAATGGAGTCTACGCCAGCCGTTCGCACCTCCGGTCAGCTCATTCCATAGGTCCCTCGCTTCTGCTCGGTGTTGACCTACCACAGCGAGGGTGGCACAAACTGTCGAAGTCGCCGAGGCCACCTGGGTTTTGTACCTCTTGAGCAGTCTGTTTCGCTTGGTTTCGTCCATAAGCCAGGGACTTCGGTTCGACATGGCTAGGGGAGGAGATTTCGAGGGGGTCGGGGTAAAGGGTGCATGTTCAGCGCGTTTGTCTAGAGTCATGCCTGAAGATATCCCATCTGCGGCAGATGAACAGACCTCTTTGGTTGTGTATGTTCAGTTGGAATGGCTGTGGTTATAGGCAGGTCGACAGGAACAAGCAGGCTGGGGAACCCTATGGAACGCAAAGCGGTCTCTCAACGTGCGAGCAGACCGTTCAGCGTCCCACAATTATCCATGAAGCAGATCCCGACAACCTCCTGAACAGTTTTCTTTCACGGCTGAAAGAAAGGAGGTATTCCCTCTCAAAGGGTGGGGTTGACGGCGGTCAGTGGAGGAGATCGCACCAGCACACAGCAGCTCTGGAGCTACTGAATTGCTACTGAATGTTTCCCGGGGTCGAATAGGCGGCGTCCAGCTCGAGAGCGCACTGAGAGGTCGCGAATGCAAGATTGGAGTCCAGATTCAATTTTCTCTTTCTACCAACTGAAGCCTTGCACTGTTGTCCAGGAAGACCTGTTGAGGATGCATAAGGGTGAGCCACTACTTTTCAAAGCACGCCAGTCCTCGCACCTCCTAGCTAGGAGGAATTAAATTCTCATCCGCGAGACGACAAGCTCCACGTACCTATGCGGAACAACTGCGACGCAGTGCGGTGGCAGCCGAAGGCCAGAGTCGGGAAGACAATGGACTGTGCGGATGGCAGGGAAGAAGAATAAGGTCGAAGAAGAATGGAAGGAAGTTTACGGATACAGTAGTAGAGACTAAAAAGAGAGAGGGAGGGAGCGAGTCGACAATCATCACGACTAGACTAGACAAGACAGACGGGGTTACCAGAAAATCGCTCAACCAGTGGGTGAGCAGCAGTGGTACTTAGTCTGGGTTAGTTTCAGCAGTTAACTTTAGTGAGCCTAGTTCGGTTTTAGTTTGACTTAAGTTGATGCAGAGACAGCATAGACAGCATAGGCAGCATAGGCAGCATACTGTGTAGACTACTCGGTCGTCCTTCGAGAAATTTGGGCAGAGAGAGCATGGATTGATCATTAATTCATTATTGTGGACTGTGGGGGGTGTGGGTGGGAAGCCACTCACTGGAGGATGACTACGGAGTACCCAGTGGATCATTGAATCACTGCAGTGGCCGGCCACTTGAACAGGCTTAGTGGGGTCCCCGTCCAGTGACGTCGTCGTGAGGCATCCAGTGCAACTTTGCAAAGCGTCAAAATAGTATACTAGGTGCTCCGTAGACTAACCTACTCCCTAGAGGTTGTTTCTGCATCCGTTCAACGGAGAAAACGGTTGACAAGATGGGATTGCCCATCATCCAATTGACTGGTGTGCCTTTGTTTCCATCTGTTTGCTTAGCCAAACGATAATCGAGTAGTAGCCTCTTGTGGGTCCGTTGATAGTCTACATATTTTTCTGCGAAATGTTTAACCGAGCGGGAAGTGTTTATCCCTCATTAGACAACCCCCCGCTATAAGCCCATCCAATACACATACTCAGGATGCAAAATATGACAGACTTTGAACACTATGATGTGTGGCAAAGAAGGAAAGGGAGCTGCAGCGGACCAAACCAGTCCGGTCGGTGGTTGCGGTGGTTGCACCCGCCGCCCGGACGGATCGTCTACGGCATCGAGGGCAATAAGAATATATCGATCGATCAATCAATCAATCAGTCCATCAATGACTCTACCCCGCCCTGGCTGAACCACACTGCAAGCCACCAGTCGGGATCTGATGGTTGATGATTCTAGCCTGGTGTCCTGTGGTCCTTGCCTAATACGGATGCAAAACATGCCAGTCGGTTGTTCTGCCGGAGTTTACTGCTACATGTGGAATTACTCGTATATACTAAGATGTGTACTGTACAATAGTGTAAGAGTAAGTAGAGCGAGCGGTCTTCAGCCCACATTCAAAACATGTGGCAAGAACTGGGCAGGCAAGTCAGTCCTCTCTGGGGTATGTGGTGTGCCACATCGAGGTGTTGAATGATATCCCCCACCTCCCACCTCTCCTCTTTTTGTCGCGACAAGCATAATTTACAAGCTTCACATGCAAGTCAACCACATAAACGATCACCACCATGCTTCCCTGATGACCCTTTCCCTCACTTCATGACTCGGCACTTTTTATCGAAAGCTTGGCCCAGATCGCCAGCAACGGGCTGATGGTAGACTGTGGGCCTTCGAACATGCGCGCGCAGATAAGATGATCGCTACTCAACCATGGAAGCTCTTGGTTGGGCCGTGGCACTGGTGTCGTAATTCATCTTGTGCTGGGTCGGTCAAAATACCAGCATCGAGGACTCCACGATCATCATTGGCTCTTTAGGCAAGACAAAGTCTTGGTGGTGATACCTCTGATCACTTCACTGTCTTGATTGAACGAATCATCTCTCCGAGACTCGGTTGGCATTGTCGATCCACGGAGAGGTGCACACACCCTTGGGATCATGGATCAGGATTCTGTAGCAATCAATTGAAAGCAACGCTATGGTCACTCGATTTGTGTCGATGCTAATTGGTGGGCGACTCCCGTGCTTCGTACCGCAATGCATCTCGAGGAATCAAGACAACGGGGAAGAGGAGCGTGGTCAGGCTACTCAATACCCAAAGTAGAAGTAGACAGGGAATTGGCCCAGTGGGTTGACTGCGGATTTCATGGTAGCACCAGTCTTAGCAGCCAGGGTCTGTTTTCATCATATATTATGCGAGATCCTCAGTTCGGGGTTCCACAAGTACTGTACAGTTTATATGTATATATATACTCAATCTACCTGTCCTGAACTCGTGCATGATATGATTCATTCTCAGGTGTGACAGGATCCAAATGCTGAATATCCATAAAGAACCAGAAATCTCGCCAATGTGTTCTGCGATACGAAAATAGGATATTTTAATCATAAACTTAATCATTATTGTTCAATCCTCATGCAAGGTAAGGTAAGTGGGGAGGGGGGCTTGGGGGGCTTACCCTCGGGACCTCGGTCCCGTAGGCGGTTTCCCCGCAAAAAGGAGCGTTACTCCGCATCGGACCACTTGATGTTTGCACTACCACCATCAAAACACATAACTACGCCTGCCATACTACCTCCTGAATCTCGCGTCGCTCAAGTCAACCAACTTCCAGCAGAGTATCTCTTGACACATATTTTAGGTTCAATTCGCGCTGACTGAATCGGATCACAAGCCCTAAAGAAAGAACTCCCCCCATTTCTTTCTCCGACCGATCAACATGGGCAAGAAGCCTTCAGGTCCCGCCTACGTTCTGGGCGTTGGCATGACCAAGTTCATAAAACCGCGTGGCAAGGTTGATTATCAAGAGCTGGGTTTTGAAGCTGGGGTCAAGGCTATGCTGGATGCCCACATCAACTATGACGAGGTCGAGCAAGGGGTTGCATGCTACGTGTACGGAGATAGTACCTGCGGGCAGCGCGTCTTTTATCAATTTGGACTCACGCAAATTCCCATCTACAATGTCAATAACAACTGTTCCACAGGGTCTACAGGTTTGGCTATGGCCCGAACGCTGGTTTCTCACGGGGCCGCAGACTGCATCCTGGTTGTTGGCTTTGAGAAGATGAGTCCCGGTAGTCTCCAGTCGGTCTACAGCGATCGCGCGAACCCGACCGGCCTGTTCGGCAAAATGATGGCTGAGACTAGAGGATACACCAATGCCCCAGGTGCAGCACAGATGTTCGGCAACGCTGGTCGCGAGTATATGGAGAAGTAAGTGTGTGGTCTGGAACCGATCGCTGCTAAGTTGAAAGGAATGAACTAAATCGTCACATGCAGGTATGGTGCTGAAGCCGAAGACTTTGCCAACATCGCGCGGATTAACCACGAGCATTCTAAGCGCAATCCATACTCCCAATTTCAGGACGAATATACTCTTGACCAGATCCTTAAGTCGCCGATGATCCACGCACCTCTGACGAAGCTGCAGTGCTGTCCAACATCTGATGGCGCGGCCGCTGCTGTGGTCGTCTCCCAAGCCTTCCTTGAGGCGCGCCCCCACCTGAAAGACCAAGCAATCCTGATTGCGGGCCAGACGCTCGCCACTGATCACAGCTCCGTGTATGATCGCAGCTCTATTGACTTGATGGGATTCGGAATGGCCCGCAATGCGTGCCGAGCTGCAGCAGCTGAGGCGGGAGTGAACGTCAAGGATATCAAGGTGTGCGAGCTACACGACTGCTTTTCTGCCAACGAGATGATCACCATCGATGCACTAGAGCTGTGTGAGCCGGGAAAGGCGCACGAAATGGTGCGACAAGGCGACATCACCTATGGTGGAAAGATGGTCATTAACCCTTCTGGAGGTCTTATCTCCAAGGGTCATCCATTGGGGGCAACGGGTTTGGCGCAATGTGCAGAGCTTGTTTGGCACCTGCGTGGCTGGGCCAACAATCGCTTAGTTGACGGCACAGATGCCGCCCTTCAGCACAACCTGGGGCTGGGAGGTGCCGTCGTGGTCACCGTATACAAGCGAGCAGATGGCAAGGCCGCAACTCCAGTACCATCGGAGACAGTGGCAAACATCACGGGGCTGGGGTACAACCCGGCTGTCGAAGCCAAGGGCTTCACAGCAGAGCAAGCTCGATCAGTCCAGAGTCGGAAACATAGTGACAAGTGGGCGTTGGCCGACACGCAGGACCGGGTGCTGGCGCGGTTCTAACGCTTCTAGCTCGAAGGATGCGTATAGGGCAATTGTGGACACTGGGGGTGGATTATAGCATTGCAGATATGTAGTACAGTACAAGCTGTAAAGCTGAGTCATTGGACTATTGGTATCGACTGATGCACTTTCTCAAGTTCCTCTCAAGTCTCAAGTTCATGCATGCCCTTGTGTGTAACCGCGATCCTCTCGGCAGCACGTTGCGCCGCCCGCGCGCGCGCGCGTAGCTGACATAAGCGGCTGCGGTCCACCGCGCTGCTTAAATTTTCGCGCAACTTCACAGCTCAACCATTTTCCTTCTTCTTTTATCATACCAGGTCTCCAACATACCCTTGCGGATAGATGCCCTTTGGCACGTTCTTTTTGCAAATTTTAGCTTCGAGACCAAGAGCGAACTTTTCGCATGCTCGTTCTAATCCCATCACGTGGCGCAGGGTTGGTCTAACCATCTCATCACGCTGTAGTTGGGTTCGCTTTTGAGCACACATCCCTTGTTTGAAAAAACCCGTTACATCGTTTCCATGCCTTCGCATATCTAACAACTCCTATCTCTTATAGAGTTGGATGTTGCAACAAGTCTTGCGTGGTATGAGAGCTTGAAACTAGCTCGGATCCTGGAAAAAGATGATTTTCCTCGATTCGCCTGTGTCAAGCCATGCTCTCTTGCTCAACCTTTCTTATCTCTCGTTCTCTGCGCACTAACCTACAGGATATATCGACACGTAGCCTAGACTGCAAAAGGCACTTTCGAAGTCTCGTCCGTCATACTCCATGATATTCGAGGTCAAATTTGTGCCAAAATTGAACCCCCTGGACTCTATTGTCCAACTTTCTTTCTCCCTCGTGTTGCGTCCGCTGTCAATCTGAAATGGGGCGGTACGTGTCAAAGCAGGGAGGTACATTCAAACCCGTAGAATTATTATAAGTGGTCCTGTTCCGTTGGCTCGCGCCGGCGGAATGCAAGCTTGTAGAACAGTTCAATATAGACCTGAAGTCTGCCAGCCATCCCTGACGGAGGGAAGAGAGGGTGCGGTGCGCGTTGCAACCATTATCAGGTATGCGCTACGGCGCGAGTCAGCAACCGGGGCCATCCTTGTGGAACAAAACCATCCCTTAAGATTCGATCGAGGGAGGTGGTTATGTCGTGCAATTCCTAGGGCAATCATGGCCAGGATCAGTATCCCGCTTGGAATGTACAGTACGTACTCAATTGACTGATAATAAGCTTCACAGGGCGCGGTGCCTGGCTGAACCAAGGCGGCAGGAGGCTGCGGTGGCGTGGATCAATGGTAACTTACTGAGGGTGTGCCGGCCCCTTGCATTCCTGCAATCAAGGTACAGAACCATGACTGGCTTGTCGCGAGGTGCTGGTGCATTGTCGCACGGGGACGGAGGGGCGTCGAGTCTTGAGAGGGCGACAATAGAAACTCGGATCTTCAATTCCCATGCTTTGAGGAGGCGCGAGTGGCCGCACTCCCTATGATCGCCCTCACTCCTAGTTGGAAGGCCCTGGCAAGATGCCAGTTATAAAGCTTGACTTCATCTCTCCTCCCTGTAGAAAACCAGGCAGGTGTTCGGATTCAGTTTTACAGTCATCGATCGGAGGTCTTTCTCTCGTTCTTCTTTCCTTTCCAATTCATTGTTTGTCAACCTTGGCTATAGATCGCCTCGTCTAGTACGCCTGTCCACTCTTTAACTTTCAAACCCCCAATATTTTTTTTATCTTAGCAAATCGCAATGGCCCGCTTCAGCCTCTCCGTCCTTGTGCTCTGCCTTTTCATGGCCTTGATGGCGTCCGCCATGCCTGTCAAGCGCGACGATGTCGCCAATGAAAGCGACTACGCTATGCAGGGGATCGAGGTAAAGATCCAGCCCTAGATTTGGCTTCGACGGCGTATGCTAATATCTGACTCAAGTCCGCCGCCAAGATGATGGAGGAGATGATTGAGAAATACAAGGAAACCCAAGAGGCGAACGACAACTCCAACGATGCCTCTTCCGCAACCGCCGACAAGACTGAGAACCAGAACGCTCCGATGGAGGATGCGAACACGAGTCCTTCTTCCACTACTCCCACGGAGGCGACTCCTGCTGCCAGCGCTGCCGCCCAGTCTCCCAAGCCTAGCAAGACTCACATCGTGAACGACAACCCTTTTGCGAAATTACCCCTTGTCGGCGGTCTGCTGAGCGGCGGTGGTCTCCCCGGTCTGTGATGCCCCGAGGGTGCTCGCCCCGGTGCCGGCATAGGCAACTGCCGGGAAACCCAAGTTTTGGTGTTAAAGTCTTTGTTGTTACGGTGCTATGTATGAGGCATGATGATTGTGAATTTTCCCACCTTAGTTTTGGGTTTGCTTGGTGGAGCTCGTTTAGTCGCGCGAGTTGGTATCCATAGAATACTCGATAGGATAGTTAGTACGCAAAAAGAAATAAGAATTCAGTGCTATGAGACGAAAATGTCGGCTATGCAGAAATACTCCGTGCGAATCAATAGGCAAACATTCGCTTATGGGCGATTTCCGTGATTGCAACCCATGCATGGGCAACATGATAGCTTTGGGTATATAGTAGTGAAATGGTTCGCCATGCAGTAAAGCCACAGGTTTGTTCAGGAACCTTGATTTTGATTTGCTCGCTGCTGCCCTTCATAGAGACCGGTATAGTATCCAGCATAATACCAGGCCATCATGAGATTCTTCAAGCCTTCATCTTGCACTATTCGCCGGCGTCAGTATCTTGCTACCGGCCCTGATTTGAGTACCACAAGAGCCTTACCTTGTGCTAGAGCGGCATGAGGCGGAGGCACTGCTCCTGCAGGAGTGAAGCCTTGGCCAGTGGGGGCAATTGTTGGATTTGCAGCCGCGGATGTCTGCCCTGTTGTCTGAAAGAAGTGAGCATATGCAGCCCAGAAGACGGGATTTTAGGCTTACCTTCGAGGTCTGAAGAGTAGGGGCCTGTTGAGAACCGATAGTGACTTTTGCTTCAGCAGAAGTTGCATCAACTACAGACGGCGGTTCGGCGTCATGATCCATGCTATCAACCGCTTCATCCGATTCTTGCGCCGGTAAGACATCCTGAGAGCCCGCTTCAGCCTCTGCCTCTCTCAGTACATCATCTACATTCTCTCCTCTTGCCTGGATGCTGTGATAGAGCTGTCGTGGTCGTCGTTAGCATTTGGATCACGTGCCCCCCCAACAGAGGAGCTCATACTTTGTATTCCTCGACAGCTTCATCCCAACTCTGGACCAGCGCAGAATCATCCCAGATCTCTTCTTGTGTCAGTGGCCGATTGGCATTCTTAGACTTTCCCATGGTATCGAATAAGAGGCAGCAAAGAGAGGGGACAAATGAGGATAAGATGGCCGACTCCCTACAGATAGACTGACTGGAGTAGTCAGCGGCAGCCACGCCGAGTGAAATTCACTGATGGTCGGCCGGCCGGGCTCGAACTCACCGCTTGGCGGCGGAAAAATTGCGAGCAGAAAAAAAGTTTCCCGCACCTTTTCGCAAAGCCCGCCGATTGTAGCGCTTCAAACACCAGCCTACATTTCTACGCCAGATCACAACACGATGGCTCCGGACAAGAAAGACAAGAAGCGCAAGGGTATGTAATTTTTCTCTTCCCTGCTTGTTGCGCTAATTGATTCCCTGCGACTGACCACTGACAGCTGCCAACGCCGTTGCCGCCGACTCGCCCGCAAAGAAGACCAAGAAGGTCGACGCCAAACCTGCTCAACCTCCTAAGGAAACTCCCAAGCCGGCTCTCAAGAAGGCCAAGAAGACCGAGGCACCTGTCAAGGCCGAAACTTCGTCGAAACTGAAGGTCAACGGCGAGCCGGCTAGACAGGTCAAGCCCCGTAAGCGTGCCGCCGACTTCCTCAGTGACAACGAGGAGAGTGAGCCAGAGGCAAAGTCTACCGAGGTCAAGGCTAGCAAGGAAAAGCCCAGCACCAAGAAGTCAAAGAAGTCAGATGGGACCGCGGCCGCTGCCACGAAAGGAAAAGCTGCCAAAGCGAACACCAAACCCAAGAAGGTCGAGCCTGTTGTGGAAGAAGATTCTGAGGATGAGGATGAGTCTGCCGCCTCGGATGTGAGCCAGAGTGAGGGTGAAGAGGATGACCGCACAACTGCTCTGATCCGCGGCTTTGAGAGCAGCGGTGACGAGGCCGACTCCGACGACGAGGGCTTCGACCCGAGTAAACCCCTGCCCAAGATCCCCGACTTGAAGAAGGCGCAGCGCAAGGTGAGGAAGCAGCAAGAGAATGCCGGCCAGTCAGAGGGGCCCGGTACGATCTATGTTGGGTGAGTACTAAATACTGCTACTTGTTGTCATCGCACGTCTAACCGCCTTATTCTCAGACGTATTCCCCACGGTTTCTACGAACACCAGATGCGTGACTACTTCAACCAATTCGGTACTGTCACCCGCCTGCGTCTTTCCCGTAACCGTACCACCGGTCGCTCTAAGCATTACGCTTTCATCGAGTTCGATTCGGAATCCGATGCTAAGGTCGCTGCGGCTACCATGGACAACTACCTCCTGTACAAACACCTCCTGAAATGTAAATTTATTCCACAGGAGCGTCTGCACCCTGAGATCTGGAAGGGCGCCAACAGACGGTTCAAGCGAACCCCGTGGAACAAGATCGAGAAGAGGCGACTTGAGCAGGGCAAGACGAGAGAGCAGTGGTCGGATCGCATCGAAAAGGAGCAGCAAAAACGGGCGGCCAAGGCAGAGCAGCTGAAGAGCATTCTGGGATACGATCTGGAGCTTCCTCAACTGAAGAGCGTCGACGAAGTCCCTGTGCAAGAGCGCAAGGCTATCGAGGCCGACGAGCCAACAGCCGAGGAACCTGCCAAGGCTATTGAGGCTCCTAAAACCGAGGAGGTCGAAGCAGTGAAGGCCGTTGAAGATACCCCTAAGAAGACCAACAAGAAGGAGAAGAAGGCAGCTCAGTCCCCTGCTGTGCAAGAGACCGCCAAGCCATCAACGAAGAAGACTGAAGCCGCAGCCTCACCCGCCACTAAGAAGGCTAAGAAGGCCGGCAAGAAGGTCAAGGCCAAGGCTACCGCTTGATTCTTTCATTCTATCTAAAATCTCATCGTTCTGTTGTTCATCGCATAAAATATCGCTCGGAGTTGATTGATTCAATTGTACATGGTTATTGTATTATTCGCTAGGCATGAATAGAGGAATATCTATAAATTTACTTCACCTCCATGCAAGTCACAAGTGCCTTTCTCAGCATGCAATATAAACTCAGGAGTATTCCAAGGGTCTCAAGCCAGCAGTTTGAAACCGATCTTGTGATTCGCAGTTTCACCTCCGACCAGTTGGCCGCCTGAGGCCACCATGTCCCACCACAGTCACATGACCCACACTAGGCTGGTTACAGCCTAGCCGGGCCCACTGACTAACCTCGCATAAATTTGCAGCTACGGCATTTCTACCATTTGATTTTCTTTTCTCTCTTTCTTTCTTCCAACTCCTCGCTCAAAGAATCGCATTCGAAGCTCACACACAGAGAAATTCCCTCGGGGAATTCTCTTCAACCAGCTTTTGGGAAAGTCCCCGGACACCCTGACTGTTTAAATCGTCCCTCGTGGGCCCAGTCAGGCAATGCGGAAACGCGCCGCCATAGAAGCAATTCGATAGCGGCTTATTGCCCTGTTCCCTCCCAGTGCTCGCATTCGTATCCGACGTCGGAAGAGGTCCTACCCTCTCTCGGTGGAAACAATGGCGGTACGGGCTTGTGCTGGAGAGGGGCTTTGATCTGGGTTGCCTTTCGTCGTGTTTGGATAGTCATGCGATTGCTCACGACCGAACTCCTTTGGGGATTGGTGGTGGGTAACTCAATGGGGCTCATTCTTGAGGCGAGGAGTTCACCTATGCTTTTTTTCATTTTCTCTCCAACGAGTCTGTAGCTTATGGAAAGCGGTGATTACGCAGGATCACAGATGCTCTGTCGAAGGAGTCGGGCTCTTGCACATTTTTTTTTTCTGTTTGTGTGATGATATACCAATCATAGAGTCAAGCCCTGAGATTCCGTACTACGGTATAGGAGTTATTGACGATAAACGATTGTTTTCATATCTGATGAACATTTGATATTCTTGTCGCGTCATTTAGTTAATCCATTTTGGCTTTTTCACTTTCTTACAATAATCACATAAGATCATGAAGATGCACTCGAATTCGAGTCCAATATTTGCCAAATGAGAGAAATAATGAGAGCCATTATCATCACCGTCATTCTATTTTATACAATTGTTCTTTTTGCTCATCCAGTAGTCTCGCTTCAAACAACCCCTTTCTCCCCCGTCGTCTTCGTGTCCTTCATTGCCCTTTCTTCTCCTCGGCACTAGCACCAGCAGGAACAGGCTCCGCCGCTCCGTTATCCGTTTGCAACAGCAATGCCGTAACAATCTCGGCCAGAGTGGTGATCGCCGTGGCACAAACATTACTCCAAACCTGGATGCTCACGGACCCGAAAGGCGCGCGGGGGAACGACAGAATCCAGGCCACGTAGTACGGGACCCAACCCTCCGGCAGCATGAAGACGGGCGTTTTCGAGTACCAGAATTGCAGGAAGAACTTGAGGCCACTTGTACCGACCCAGCGGACGGCTTTCACGCCCCAATCGAAAGATGATTTCTGCGAGGCGAGCTCCTTATCTGAATTGGTTGGTAAAGACATAAATGTGTCAGCTTAAGGGCTTCGCAAATAGCTTGCGGGGGTGCGTGGGTGCGTGCATCACTCCCCTCCATGGCTCTCCTACGACACTGCAGAAGAAGAAGAAGAAGAGGAAGAGGAAGAGGAAGAAAATGGTAGGCGATTTTGCTCGGAGAACGTACTCATGGCTTCATATTCCTCCATCGTTTTGTCGTGTCGTCTTCGTAGCTTGGCCCATTTCGCAAACTCGTCTTGCGAGCTGGTGTTGTTCATGTCCCGTTTCAGTTGGACAACTTCGCGCTTCAGACGGTTCTGCTCGCGGAACTTCCTAGATGTTGGGGTCGGGAGTCTCAGGTAGAGAAGCCATAACTAGACGTAATCATATCATTTTAGGACATATGTTCTCGTATAGGTGGATCGTATTCAAGGGAACCATTTAAGGGTAATTCCCGGGCTCAACGTACTAGGTTGTCAATCGTGGTCGCACCGACGGTGTTCACAAGGTAGATGGCAATGTGAACGAAAAGCACAATCCCCACAAGAGGCAACATGATGGATCGGGTGTTATGGTTGTTGACAATGGAGTAGAGGGGAAGTCTCGGTGGAAAATGGACAGCAAGCCCACAAAACTGCGACCGTGTTGAGTGCGCGTATGCAATGCGGCGCAGATTTCCAACCGGATTCGGGTCGTAAATGATAAGTCAGAGAGATGTAGCCAACAAGGTCCAGAGACACACAGAAGCAGATCGAGAACAAAAGTTGACCCTCAAGCCTGCGGAAGGGAAATCGGAATGACGTTGTCACGTTTCTCAACCCGCCCGTCGGCTGCGGCGTTTCTTCAGTCTCCGGTCCATACACATCGACTCTTCAATCACCCAAGGTACCTACCTAGTACTTTCTGCTGCGTACCGACTGGTGGAAGACTACGGGCTTTCTCTTTCTTTTGATGGCCGCTATGCAGTAGGCTGGATGATGCCCAATGTCCCCTCCTTCAAATCATGAAGCCGCATTTCATGACCTCGCCCGGATCCTTTCAGCTAGATACCAAAACAACGAGGTTCTCGAGATCGAGATACTTCCTCCTGGTCTAGGTCCCCTCCTACAGGATGGTACCTCGGTTGGCATCACCAAGAAGTACCTAGTCCAAGCTTTCGTCACAGCAAGACGCAGTTTCTTCGGCGCTTTGAACGGGAAGTCCCTCGATGGGCTTGGACATGAGAACATTCCCCCCCAACCCGGGCACTGGAATTCCCCTTCGGATGAACTCCTCCTTGTGTCCACAGAGATCATTCTCCTTTTTGACTGCGAGCATTTGACGGCATGCAACTGGCGCAGAAGACGCCTAACTGCTTCTCTCCAACGCCACGATCCCGCTGATTCTGACAATGAGCGTCATCGGTCGCTCATCGATGCTTTGAGCAAGGAACTCTCGTTGACCAAGACCTTCCTCTGCTCTCCATTGCATCGACACACCAAATCCCCGACATTGTGGAATTATCGCTTGTGGCTCCTGGCTCGCTTGATGCGCCTTCAACGGCGGCCCTTGAAGCAGCTGGATGAGCTCTCGCACGAAGTGATCCTAGGGATTTTGAATGACGAGCTGGCCATAGTCCTTCGGGCTGGAGAACTCCACCCTCGGAATTACTACGCCTTTACTTATTTAAGGGAGGTCGTTGGTGCCGCGTCGGGTACAGGTGATGGTGGTCAAGATGCCTCTACGCTACTGGCTGAATCTATGATACAGAAAGCCCTGCAGTGGTGTATAGCCCACCCTGCCGACATATCTGGATGGGCGTTTACTGAGTTCTTACTCGAAAGAATCCCCCAATATGAGATCCGCAGTGACGCAGTGCGTCAGGTGATACAGTTCGCCCTGGATATCGGTTGGGAGGGCGAGAGTCTGTGGATATTTGTGTACTCAGCGTCAATCAACTTAGATGGCGATTGTTTGACTAAGGATGGGCAATGGGCGTCTCAGTGGGATGCGTTGGCGAAACATCCGCTACCAAGAACGAGGTCGAATGGTGGTTGGAAGGTCTGGCTGGATTGGGCCAGGGCTGTCTGGGCTGCTGGCCCAGTGGTCAATTAGGACAATGGTCAGCCGTTCAGATAGAGAGGCGCGGGGTTGTAGGCTCCAACAACGGGTCGTGCGTGCTCTTGGACATGGAGTATGCATACCTCGTCGCATCATACACCTATACATGTGGACCATGAGGATGTTGCATGACTTGTGCGGTAGCCTCTTGAAAACGCTAAATGTGACCAACTTAAATGAAATCCTCGCTAGCTATCATGTCCTCATAACATGCTTCCAAACGAATACTGTTGTCTCCATATCACGTTGAAAAAGCCCGAGGCCGTGCGAAATAGTCGCAAGCGATCTATCATAGCCGTGCGCCTCACAGGCAGACCAACTCATGAATTGTGCACGGACCCGAAGAGTTATAGCCAAAACAGGGTTGTCAAAAAGCATGATCTGGGAAGGATATATAGAGAGGTACTCGGTGCCCGGACTGCGAGGCGACGAAGTGGCGGACAGGCTGGGAGGACAAAACCGGGAGAGTTCTATCGAGGAGAATGGGGGAAGTTTTATTTTTTCTTCGCCGCTGCAAGTGCTTCGGCTGCTCGGCGCTCATCGGCTGTAAAACGAAGTAGAATGCGTCAGTGGGATCGAGTGCAAAGGATCTGGAGGCCGACATTCTCTGTCAGGGGTCGGTTGAAATTATCTTACCTGCTTTCTGCTTGGCCTGCATTTTGGCAGCATCGCTCTCCTTCTTCCGCTGGAACTCCGTACCAGTAAGCTCGTTCTTGGATTTCTAGAAAGAGATTTTGTTAGTTTCAGAGACGATACACTCATGCAGTGGAAAGACGCTCACCTTCTTGGACTGCTCCTTGTTGTTCTTCGCGCGATCGCGATCTCTCTGGTTGCCACGAGTCATGGTGATGATATCGATCGGATGAATTCAAGCCGTGTATCACTTTAAAAGAAAGACAGAAAAGAAAAGAAAGAAAAATGCAGCGGGCTGCCAACAGTACGGTTCTGTTGGTTGGGGTGTCGAAGAAACAGGAGGGTGGCTTTGCCTTGTGGAAGGAAAAGTTTTCCTCTTTTTCAAGTTGTATGGAAGGTTCTCTTTCTCTCTCTCTCTCTGCCTCTCCACGCCCCTCGTTTTACGGAGTTGCTGCGGCCTGCCGGCCGAGCCTCCGCCCCAGTCTTTTTCCCCGGTCTTTTTTGTCCAAGAACACTTCTTTGCCTGGGAAGGACTTGGTGGGTACGGAGTACCTCTGATTACTTCCACCGGATCATCACTTTCGTTCTCTCCAATGCCCTTCTGGTGTGTATCTGTACATAAATATGACAGATGGCTGGGGCACTGCTCCTTGGCGGTCAGACTCGAAGAAGCATGAAAGCTGCAACTACCCATTAATACATCAACCAACTTTGATCATTCATCACACGTGCATAGTAGTGCTCAATTCTATAAAAGGAGGGAACCAGTTAACCTTCCGGAGTGTCTTATTAACAATTTAACAAGTTTCTGCAGGGTGGGCGCTTAATTCATCAACCCCATTCATTGGCTTATACATAGCTCGTTTCAAGACCTCACCTCGAGAGCGCCATCCTATCTGACTGACCATCCAATCCTCCACCGATTAGAAGCGCCATCCTCACCCAAGGGGCTGTCTACAGCCGCACATAACAACATGAAAGCTTTCTTCTCATTCCATATCAGCACCATAAGCGCTGGGGGTCGGACTCCTTTGGACGCCCAAAGCCGCACAAGGAAGGCCCCTCCTCCACGAAGAGCGTGAACAGATCCAATTCATTCGATTAGGCGCCAATTCCCACCCAAATAAGCAAGAAGAAATCCAAATGATTGAGATGAGTGGCTCTGATCTTTCCAAAGGCTTTGTGAGAGTGTTTCAGGGTTCCCCGTCCTTCACCCATTGTGTCTATTATTGTCTTTGTTGCCCTCCTTATGGAAGCCTCATTCAATGGTTGCCCTATACCTGCCTGTCTCAGGGCTGAGCTACCCATAACACCAAGCAGTCACTACCGACACCGTCAGATCTCCAGCCAGAGACTTCTGGCTCTCTTTAACACCCTCGTCGACCTCGTGGTCCTCCTCTCTTTCTTCCAACTGACTCCCATCAGATAATCTCCGGCTGCGGGCCCAGTCTTTATTTCCTTTCTTCCCTTGACTTGGCTTTCTCGTTCAAGTATCTTTTCTTCTCAGTGGTTCCAGTTTCGCTTTTGGAGAAGACTATAACACCCATACATAATTCATGCACACTTGGCTGGCACAGACTTGATCAAGCTTCTCGGCTAGAGCCTGAGATTTATCTTCTTTTCTTGACATTTGACCAGATCATGATGGCCTCACTGCAAGAGTCCTTGGCGGGCCCAGGATATGTGATTCTCAATGCCATTCGCGTCATCAATATAATCGTCTTTCTTGACATCATCGCTGCTAGTGCGGTGATGCTGGTGAAGATCTCGCTGTTGACCAGCTTTTTCTTCTTCGAGGCAGTCTCTCGTGTAGCTACGGCCGGAGTCAGCAGTAAGTACTTGGTCTCGATTCTATTTCCGTTATTGCATTGTTTTTGAACGCAAAGTTGCTAATTTGCACGGTGACCAGTCTTCCTCATCATTTCCGAGCTCCCCATCTTGCGCGCCTACTTTGACCGCAATTGGCCTTTACTAGGGCAGGAGTCGGGCTTCATTACCTTGGCAATCGCAATGCTGGTACTGGGAGTGGGTGTGTTGGGCGACCTCAACACGAAGGCGACAAGTCAGGAGTCACTGGGCATGCCGTTTTGGCGCCTCGTCCTCTCCGCTGGTATATTATCCATGATCATGAGCGTGGTCAACGTGGCTGCGGTAAGCCGACTCCAGTAACCCTGAGTCTGACATAGCTGCTAACAATTCCATACATGATAGAGCTTCGTGTTCTCTGACCGCGACATCGGTGTCAGTGCACGACATGTTCGCCTCTATGGAGCAGTGGCGCCCCAGAAAGTGGTATCGCGAGCTGGAAGCCAACGGTCATTCCAGCTGAGCATGAAGCGGGAGGAATCTCTGCCAACATACAGCCCGCAGAGCTCAGTGCGGAGACACATGTCTCAGCGGAACAGCACTCGCTTTCCACTCAAGATTTCCTCGCCACTTAATCCGATGAATATCAGCGACGCGGCATCGTCCAAATATTCGCGAGACTCGGCTGGAGTCACAATCCCAGACCTTTCGCATCATCCAGCAATGCAAGGGGGACGCATATAGCACACTGCATCGGCTACTAGGTAGGATAACTTGTTGGCAGTAGGAGATCGGTACTTTCTGGTTGAGCGGAGCATACACAATGGCGTTGGTACATGTAGCGGCTAAGAGATATCCAATTCCACTTCATTTTTTTTTCTTCTTATCAGAACCTTAAAGATTTATGTATGCAGTATCGAAGTAGGAAGCCATTATTAATCGCCGTAAGTATAGCACTCAAATATCCTCCGTACCGAACCATGATAGCAAGTAAACTTCGCAGCCCTGCCAGTGTTTATTATTTACACTCTATAGTTAGCGGTCCCTCTTGATTGGCGGATCGCAGGCACTACCGCTTGGCGCCGGCGGGCGATCTGATCGCCTCCAGCCAGGCACTTTCACTTTAAGGCCACCTGGAACACCGCACTGCATCGCATCTGCTTTAAAAGAAAGAGAGCAAGTGATTGTCCGCTCGATGCGACAACAGCCACAGAAGACATCGACAAGATGGTTGAGCTCGGGATCTCGTTTGCAACGTATGTATCACTTCCCTCCCCTTTCATATTGTCAAACAATCCAGTAACCCGAATTCCGGCCACAACAGCATCAAGTCATTCCTCATCTTCTTTGCGCCCATCATAATCCCGCGAGCCATCAATCTGTACCGCAGCCTGCGCGTGTCGATAGCGACCAGGCCCCCTCCTCGCCCCGTGCCGCACGATGCCGCGCGCGCCCTGAACCTCCTCTTCTTCGCCATCACCTTCTTCCTCCTGCTCAGCCTCCCCTTCAGCCCGCGGGCCCCGCCGCCGAGCATCTTCACGCTCACGCACTCGCGCATCAACACCGCGAGCGACGTACTGTTCGCGCGGCTGGCCCGCCTGCGGCCCGCCAACACCCTGACCGCGACCGACCTCCTCCTCAAAGCCCGGCTCACCTCGCTGCCGGCGCGCAAGCTCTACCTCCGCTTCGGCCCGGACGCCCTGGCCCGCTGCCAGTTCTGCTCGCTCGACCACCCGACCACCTACATCCTCTACTACCTGCCGTGGCACGTGCTGCTCCCGCATCTGGGCCACATGGCCCTCCTGGGCGCCGTCACCGCCCGGCCCCTCACGGGCCCGGACGCCAGCCGATGGCGCAACACCTTCACGCTCGCCGGCGGCGCCCTGGCCCTGCTGGACCTGTACCTGGCCTTCGGCTACGACCCCGTGCAGACGGGGCCCGCCGCCGTGCGCGCCGGGGCCGTCACCGTGCCCCCCGCCGCCTATTACCAGCTGGGTCTGCTGCGGCCCCTGGCCCTCGCCGTCGTGGATGGCATCGCCGCCCTGCTGATCTACCTCTCCGCCACCCGCCGGTTCTTCTACGCGCCGCCGTCCCAGGCCGAGCAGGTCGGCCAGCTCGTGTCGACCGCGCTGTCCGCGCTCGGCGGCGCCACCTCCAAGCTGCACGCCCTGAGCGTCACCCGCAACACGGTGGTGCGCGACAGGGTGCTCAAGGATCGCGATGATGCCTACTGGCGGACGGTGGTCGCGCTGGATGTGGACAACCCGGCGGCGCTCCGGGAGGGGGCGCGGCAGGTGGTGAGGGAAGATGCGCCGGGCGCGCCGGCTGCCTCGTCGGCGGCACCAGCCTCGATCTGGGAGGAAGAGGAAGTGGTCCGTGCCATGTCGCGCGCCATGGCTGGGCAGGGCGGGGTGGACCTGGCCAAGTTGGGGATGGACGCTGCAGAGTATGTAAATACCATCACCAAGGGGCTGGATGGTGCGGGTCAGTAGAGGGGGACTGGGTTGCCTTGGTGGGAATTCTTGTGCGTGGTCAAATATGGACAAGTTGGTTCGCCAGAGTTTTTTATGCTCTTTGTTATATTAGATATATTAATCTGTTCCTCATCATGAATTCATCCCCCGTCAGGTGATTCGTCTCTCTGCACTGATTCTGTCATATTCACCTCATGCTAAAAAAAAAAACCCCCCCAGATACTACCGTCCAATTGGCATATCATGACGATGTAGATCCCTTGACCACTCCGGCGCAATCTTATCCCGTTCGTACAGCAACCCACAATTGTGACAGAGCGTCTAGCAATCAATGCAGGTCAGCTGGGGTGCGCAATCAGAGTCAATAGAGTAGATGCATCTGGCTTACCCTTGGGCCCGTCGGTCCGTCTCGTACAGCCCAGACTGCCGTACCCCATACCAAGCAATTCGTGCACCGCCAATTTTGTCGCTCCCTGCCGATTGGGTGTTAGTGATATGGCAACCACAATGGTATCGCAGATGATGAGGATGAGGGAGACGACAGACCATTCCGAAAGTGTTCCACCACCTCCACCGTAGCCTGCACCAGACCCGGTATCGGGTGTGCCTCGACCTCCGGGCGTTCCGCCCCTACCAGCCGGGCTCAGACTCCGGAACCGCCTCTTGCGCTTGCTCCTCTCGCCTCTGCCCAAGGGAGTTTCACTGTCGACATCGAAATAGCCACTTCCTTGTCGAGAAGCCTCTGGGGTGATGCCTGCCGTTGAAGAGAATCTGGCAGTCTCTCGCCGAAGACGTCTTATTTGCCGCTCACGGTCGCCCTCGCGCTTCTCAATTTCCTCCTTGGACAGTGTTTCCACCTTAGGTTCCCAATCATCACCCAGTCCTTCACGGTCATATCGCCAGCCCGCCTCGGCCCCATTAGCCGCTTGGTTGTCAATCTCGTTTCCGTAGCCACCCATGCTACTGATCAGCCCGCCACTTTCACACACTTCTTTCTTCAGCTTGAGTACTGCCTCGTAAATGCCATGGGCAATGGTTCCGACCCATTCTCCACCGAGGCCTAGATCCGCGCAGGTGATCCGAGCGAATTCCTCCGCCATGCCGGGAGGATGCAGGAGTGACCATTCGAATTTGTCGGTGTACAGTTTGTTCTGCAAGTTGATGTTCAGATTGATCATGCATCTGTATGCGTCGTCGGGATTCAATAAACTGTCATTGATCAACGGTTCCTTCGTCACCGTCACCTGGTTGGCTCTGCTGTCGGGGGTAGCGGCGTAGGTTAGAGTGGGTGTAGCAGACACGTCCCTTGATATGGCCGACGGCAAAGCAGCTGGTTTGCTTGGTACGCTTTGAAACAAGGGATGCAGGGCAACACCGGCGTATTCTTCCAATTGTTGGCGTATTTGGTTGCTGATGGCCATCGTCATCGCCTGTGGGTTGGGTAAGTCCATGTCGCGAACAAATCCGATTGCGAATTCTTCGGGGGTGGCGAGAGCTTCATGGAGGTTCCAAAGAAAAGTATCCTTGATTCGGTAGGCTGGTAATGGGTCCTGCTTTCTGTATGCAGGCAGTGTGGTTGTGATTCCAGGATCGAGCATGGTTCGCGGCTGGGGAAACGCTTCGAGAGGTTGATGTGCTGGGACCTCCAAGTCAATTCGAATGGGTATAAGGGTGAGAGGTAGTTGCGCCTGGATCTGTAATTGATCGGCACAGCTGGACGAGGCGCAAGGGGAAGCGTAGAGTTAGCGCTTGCAAAGAAACACATCTTCACAAATCAAACAATAGGGCTAGCTGGGTAACGGAAAGGTGCGAGGTTTGGACATACGCTGGTCGCAACATTCGCTTGATCATCCAGTCACGGAATACCCCTTGAACCTCCACAGGAGCATGTACCTCTTTCCCCAGTTTTTCCGCCAAGGGGACCTTGTCGAAAGTTGAATCCTCTCGTCGGAGACTCCGTAGCCCCGTGGGACGCCGAGGACCTTCACTGTCTTCGAAGTCCTCATCATCAAAGCCGTCTTCTGCATAATTGATGGCCGCAGTTCCTCGCTTGGTTCGCGGCGCCGGACCGGCCTGGCTCGGGGCGATTACGGGAGTAAGTAAGGCGTTTCCATATTGGCGTAGACGTGGAGGATAAGATGTGATATAGCCTCTGAGAGGGGACATGTTGGCCATATAGCTGGTCAAAGACATGTCCCTTTCAGACACTGCAGAAGTCGACTGGCGAACAGATTCACCAATGTTTGAACGCGATGAAGGGAAGAAGCAACTGCTACTGACAACAGTAGGAAATCGTGGATATGGAAAGGAGACCAAGGATCGCAAGTAGAGAGGAATGCGCACCAGCAAGTTGGTTTGCGCGACAAAGTGAACAGATTGAAATCGTTAGAATTGGAATGATGCTAAAGGGCCTCTAGACGGTGATCGCGGTCGACCTCCGCCATTTCTGGTCGTCGCGCTTTGCCGGCAGAGATTCCAGGCCGGCGCTAGTCCTTTTCTAGTCAGCAACATGCACGTGATGATACGTGATGGTACGTGGGGATCCTCAGCAATGATAGGATAGCTCCATCAGTGACGATAGCAGGTCTGTTTGCGCTGACAATAAATAAAATAGAATGAAGTATTTTGTGTTATCAGGTTTAAAGTATGATATGATTTTGAGGGTTTAATCCCTAATGGCCCTGAAGCTCCTTGTAAAAGCCGACATTTTCAGGCTACCTTGTTGAGAATCATTACAGAGGTCTCACAATCAATGCGAAAAACCTACATAAGAAGCGACGGCTCATTTCCCTTGCATACCATGCGGTAGTTGAGAAGACTCAGGATTTCGCGGGAAGTCGCCAACTTCACGCGTGAAAGATCTAACATGCACCAACAACGTGGGGAGACAGATGCGATTTACGGCTGAGGACAATCTCTATAGATGTTTGGGAAAATGTAATAAACAAGAAGGAGAAAAATTACTGCCTCTGGCTACCGGAGCCCAATTACGCTCTGCAACATCGTCAGCGGAGCTCTTGTAGATCCGGGATTTTGCGGGAAAGTCTTACCATTTCCAGTGTCCATACTCGCCGAATCCAGATTTTAACCTCGCCGTCTACCCCTTCGACATCATGTAGCTCAACGCCTTCCCACCAACATCTCCTTGCTGGTTTCCGCCAAAAGAGAAGGAGCTTTTGAGCCA
Organism: Aspergillus aculeatinus CBS 121060; assembly: GCF_003184765.1. Lineage (NCBI taxonomy): Eukaryota > Fungi > Ascomycota > Eurotiomycetes > Eurotiales > Aspergillaceae > Aspergillus > Aspergillus aculeatinus. Next base: position 668,671 of record NW_020291472.1, read on the forward strand.
TTCCCACCGCGTTGTTATTCTCCAGATCACTTCGAATGTCAGTTCGAAGCTTGGCTAATGCCAAGCTACAAATGACTGCTTTATTAGGCTCCGGGGCACGATGGCCCCATCGATCATCACGATCGAACCCGCTAGACATCATTAGCATACACTGATTTCCTTGGGCATCGAACATGTGGAGAGCTTACCCTGCAGTAAGCATCTCAATCAGATGCTGTTCCGTTGAACCTGCTTCGTCGCTTTTCCTCAAACCAGAGAATATTCCATCCTGCTTCAGCAGAGCTTTCGCGGCCGCGCGCTTGACTTCCATCATCTCTGCATGATCTATGTCAGGGCGAGGAGGTATCGCGTAAAAGTCTAGATCTTCGCGCAAGACAATGATGCCAGCCCGATCTTGAAGCATGTCCCTGGCAGATGCCTGCATGGAATCGGGAGGCACATCCACATCTTGGGAGGTCGAAGGGGAAGGCGAAGAAGACGGAATTGACTGGGCAACCGAGCGGAAGAAATCCAGCATGTACTGTAAAGAAGCCGGATCGTACTGGAGATGACAGTATGAGATATAGGGTCCGAGGGACTGCGGAGCCAGAGTCATGGCCACACATACGCCGGCAGGGAGTCACTTACGTCAACAGGGTAAATGTCACCTTCATGGAAAGTGCCCATATGTCCATCAGGGAGGAGGCCGTTCGGAAACAATGACAGAAGAACAAATTCCGGCAAAGTCAACAACTCATCGCGGGAAAGTGTAAATCGAGTACCTCTTCGGACATGTCAGTGCCAAGGATCAAGATGCTACCTGCTTGCGAAGAAAAGAATCCACGCGCATACCTAAGGTCTAGAGTAATGTGCTCATCGCCACCAATGTCTGTAGATAGCACGAATCAGCCATGAACTGTTTGACCGGGTGCAGAGAACTGATGAATTTGCATACCTCCTAATGTATTGATCGGCGGCCCTCCAGCCTGTTGTACCTGGGTGATGATACTCGACGCGCCTCCTGCTGCAGCCATGACGTACGTGAAAGACTCGAGTGGACTTGATCCTTCGGTATATGGTGGAGGTGGCTCGCCTTCTTCCGCTGCCTTCGCTGAGGAATCTGGTTTGATGTCTCGAGAGAGTGAGGCTTTAACTTCGGCGACTAGCGATGTTGATGGTTCCGGTCTGAGACCCTCGTCGAGTAGGGAATGAACGAGAGCTGGGGTGAGGGTGGAGCCGGACGGTGTGACAGTATCCTTTGCGCGATTGGATTCCGACGCCGCGACGAAAACAAGAGACGAGAAAGGAGGAGGATTGGACGAAAAAAAGCTGGAAGTGGAAGCCTCCGAGCAAGGAGAGTGGGGTGGTGGTGCAGTATAGAAGTCGAAGTCGTCCTCGTCCTGGTCTTCCGTTACGGAGTCCGTCGTTTGATGATGCGGCCGCGCCGTGGGAGGCGAGCCAGAGGAATTCGGTAACCACGACAAGGTGACGAGGTCTGTGGCAGAATCAGGAGGTGAGCGCTCGGCGTCTGTCGTTGTGAAGGTCTTGCCAGTCGTCTACTGGTCGGTCGTCGGTCGTAGGAGACTTAGGTATGTGCAGTGACGATCAGGAGGAGTCTTTTGGGGTGGGTGCCTCGATCTGTATTATTCAGGGTATTGGCACATAACAGTTGAGGCTGGTAGTTAGATTCGACCTTTATGGTTCTATCAGAAAAGGATGCTAGCAGAATCGAGAATAGGGAAATAGCAAAATTAGACGGAGGGGGTATCTGTAGACGGATTACTAGTTTGGGCGGAGGCGACGCTGAGGAGAGTGTGAAGAGAGGGAGTGGAAGAGGGAGAATGAGAGGAGAGGAGAGGAGAGGAGAGGAGAGGAGAGGAAAGGCGGCAGAGAGCGTTTAGGGAGGGAAGGACAGCAGCAAAGCAGCAATAGTAATAATGATAACAGCCCTGAGCGCGCGGGTAACTACCTAGTACTGAGTGACCATCAAGTACTCTAACTCAGGCGGTACTAGTAAGCCAGGGTAGCTACGGAATACCTAGTAACGTAACTTAACCAAAGTATTCAAGGTGATGAAAGTGGTCGCTCGCTAGCCCGTCCCTTGCCCATCCATCCTCTCGCCCCAGCTCCATTCCCATTGCATTTAGTAACTGACCATACGAAATGTGTGTAGTAGTTACTGTACAGTGCCTATGATTAGTTAAGGTATACTTTGCCTTCGCGCGACCGTAACTCTACCTAGAAGCCAAATGGCTTTGTTCAGTCCCTTGTCACATGACCGTCCACTGCAATACCCACCTCACAACAATCTATACTAGAGTTCGAGTAGTTAGTGTATATCTCATCTTTATCTTCAGTACCTTCTCCTCCTCATCTTCAGGGCTGCTTTTCAGGGCTGCTTACTCTAAATAGTAGCTTACTTCTGACTACTACCAAATTAAAGTTAACTTCCCTTTGACCGCTTGGTTTGATATACATAGTATGAAACCTTGCCCGCACATACTCTTCTTACTCGTATGAACTACCTCGCTCGTGCTTACTTGTACCGCAAGCGCTACTTGCCTTGACGGCTTGCCTTGAATACAAACAGCGTGAGTCATCTTTATCGCTTGATTTAGTTGATTTGGCAAATTTTGTACCCGCATATGCTCTGGCCCTGGACACGGGTTGATTATAATTCATCTGATGGCTGAGACCTAGCGTAAAGAATAAATATGCTGCCGAGGCTGTCTGCAGACGGAATGGTTAAACGTCGCGCTCGACGTAACTCTGGATGATACCCTCGAGGGTAGGTTCGTACTCTTTGAGTGTCACCTCCTCTCCGTTGAGGATGGTGTTCGCCTGGACGAAGATCTTGCGAGGAACCTTATTCTTCAACACCACCTCGCGGACTTCCTTGCCCCACCACGCATCAACGGAGGTGATCTCATCATAAAGCTTCTTGCCTGAGTCGAAGTCCGCAGTGCTCTTATACACATGCAACTTCTGCAGGTATTTCTCCACAGCCGGCCGGCCATGTGACAGAATCTTCGACCGATCCAGGTGAATCTCTAGATCTGAAAGATCCGGTTTGCTGTAGGAAAGCTTGACGAAATCGTCACCAGCGTCGAGGAAGGTTCGTAAGATACTGTAGCGGGCCTGCATGTGAGCCTGTCCCCACTTCTGGGTCTTGGGATCCCAAAATTCGAGCGCAACCAAACCGGCGCGAGCCATCGACAAGTAACCCGCGAAGAGAACATCACCAGCATTGTTCGTAAGGTCCACTTGGCCGTCGCCAAACCCGAAGAGCTTGAGAATCTCAAAGTCGCAACTAAGCACCATTGCAACGCATTCTGCACGACACTCCTCATAAGACGAAGAGACAGCCCCGAACACGGAGCCCCAGGTTTGGCCAGGTTTGTACCACGTTGTGACAGGCTTGTTAGTCACGGGACTTACAGGAGGGTTGGAAATGTCGAAATTATATTCTCCAGGAGACGTCTCTTGCAGTAGCTTTCCAGTTCCATGACCAAGCAGCTCATGAATGCCAACCTGAACCTCAAACGCAGCATCACGGTTTTCGCTGTACACTTTGAGGTCTTTATCGGCTATGAATGGGATGGGCTCGTTGGGTGCTTTAGCACTGAGAACATTCCCAAGGGAAACGTTCTTGAATCCAAGGGTTTGCCGAATGTCATCATAATTGGGAAGATTGATTCCAGCGGGGAGGCCAGAGCATTGGAAGCTCAACACCTCAAGAGACGTGAAGTCGGGGCTGAGAAATTTATCCTTCTCAAACTCTTTACACCACGGTAATTTAGGAATCATGGTCTCAGCACTGTCAACCAGCTTACCGAAAGCGCGGGTTCTCTCCAAATTGACCTGTTCGAGTTAGCCAGTGAACCGCCGTGCCATACATCAACAACATGTTGAACAGAAACTCCTACCAGAGCAACGAATCCTTCCCATTCTCCTCTCACCCCATGAGGGTCCCTGTAGGTTTCGACGAAACCCAGATTGGTCTCCAATACTGGCTTCTGGTCCTTTACCCAGATCCGCTGGCTTTCCTTGAATGCCTCGATGGAGCCAGAACCAAATGAGAGAGCGTAGGCATCCAGCATCCGCTTCTGATTATCGTTGGCAGCATGCAGAGAAGCCTGCTTGATACTGTGCGCGACCTTGGCCATCTCCTCTCGATGATCGCCAAAGACGAGGCGAAGCTTGTGGCCCTTCAACTTGCCATCGAGATCGAAGCTATCGACATCGCCCAAATCTCGGTCCCGTGCCGGGGGTGACGAAACACCGGAAGCGATTAGAAGTTCGAAGTCCCCAGACTCTGTTTTCTTCAGTCGCGTATTCTCCAATGGCAAGTCTTTCTGCTCCAAAAAGTCACCGACGGCTGTGATTTCTTCTTTGGTGATTGACGGCGAATCAGGATAATACGTAGTCATATAATTTCCCTCTGCGTAACCCAAGTGCATAAGCGATTGTACATTTGTCTCATAGATGCCACCTCCTGTGCTGTTGGCCCGACTGAAGGCCTCCTTTGTCTTGGGGGAGGCAGAAGCTAAAGCTTGGAAGGCCTCAACGGGCAAACGGGGGATAAACTTAGAGTCGCCAAAGCCCTTATAGTTGCCACAGTTGCCGAGAAACTGCGCGGCATATTCCAGGAAGTAGCGAAGATGCTCATCGCTGACATTGGTTCTCCGAGCAAGATCATTCCAGTCTCCATTGCAGGTCCGATGAAGTTCAACGATGAGGTCATAGATGGGTTCAGACTCTGGAGAAACCTGGCGAAGTGTGATTCGAGTTCCTTCAAAGGCGGCGCTAGAGAGAAGTTGCTCATGTTAGCTTCCCCGAGACGTGACCGCTCAGATAGAGAGTTGACACCGAACCGGCTCATATAATGCGCATATTTACGCAGCGTTGCATCCTTTAGATTATCGAAATGTGTCTTAATTTCTAAGCGGACTACCGAGGGAGGCGAGTCAGCCAGATAATGTTGCTTCACTTTGTCATCCATGTCGAGGGGCGGTGTTGTTGTTGTTGTTGTTGTTGTTGTTGTTGTTGTCGCCGTTGTTGTTACAGAGGTTTCTGCACTACCAAGGGGAATTGTAGAGGACAGGTTGCTGGACCGGGACGAAGAGGACCACCGGACGGGGTGGTAAGGATTGAGGGGTAAGTGCGGTAGTCGGAAGCAGGAGGGGTGGCGGTGGGCCGGCGGAAAGCGCCTCCAGGCGCCTCGAAGAGAGTGCATTCGAAGACTAGAATATTACCTAGGGTGTCTGAGCTTGCTTCCTGCCCCGTCGCAGCTGCTACCGAGTATGGAGAAATCCAGTCACCTCAGCTTGCAAGTCTAAGCTTTCTACGATTGAGGGTGCTTGGCAGAAGTGGAGCTTTGGGCTAATATCTTTGAGAGGTCCACTCTGTTCGGTCAGCGTACCACGTAACTACGTAAAGTACTAGGTACTGCTTAGATATATCTCTATTGAATATACTCGTACATAGTCGTGAGATACCTCAGTAAACCTTGGCCAGCCAATTCTATGAGTGCAAATCATCCGAGAAAAATGTGATATGTACTGGGCAGCAATCTTTTGGATCAGCCATTCCCATACCTCGTAAGCCATGTACAAAACAACCAGAGGCCACATTCTTTTTCTTCGCTGCCAGTTAAAAGTCGTACGTTACAATTATAATCGGGCAGTGGTATGTGGGCCACCTGCATGCATTTGCGGTGCTTGCAATCACACATTGAGTGACTCGGTAAAATATCGAACAATAAAGGTTGGAAGAAGACGAACGGCATTCATGCAACAGCACAGGCCATACATCTCATAGCAAACTCTCATACTTGTCAAGGCCTTGTTTTTGCATTCCATGCGGAGGGACTGAAGCATTGCTGGGGAAAGCAGTGGGTGTGATATTGCCACCGAAAGGGGATCGCACGGGATTCGACGCGCCAGTGGGGTTCGTCAAGGAGCCGACTTGGCCCAGGCCGGCTGGCGGGGGAGGAATTGAGAACGCAGCATAGTTGGGAGCAGATTGCGACCCCTGTCCAGAGATGCCATTATTGACTCTGAGGCCGGACAATGATCCTAAGCCATTGCTCGAAGCCCTCGACCCCGGAAGAGGCTGTTGGGGACTTGAGGAAATCGGTGAGAACCACGATTGAAGGGCGGGAGGAGAAGTGGGCAGCGTAGGAACTGCTGGAGTCGAGGGCGAGTTTGTTCTAGCAGCAGGTTGCAAGGAGGGAAAGGAGCTTAGACTGTAATCAGGTGTGACCGACCGCATGCTGAGATTCGACAGCGTTGGTAGCATGCCTCCTTTGGAAACAGGGCTAGCAACGTTTGGCGACCAAGATGTCCCGGTGGATGAAGTGCTTGGAATGGGAGGTCGTTTCGTTGAGGGCTCTGCAGAGGCGGTGCTCCATAGATCGGTATCTTGACCATCAAGGCTATCAGGGTTTCGTCCCAGGACCAGACGATCAAAGGTGTCTCGTGCATCCGCGCCAGTTTGATTCAAGTCACCTGCGGATTTGGGATATCCCACGGCACTATTCTGAAACTTGGTGCTATCGCCTGCCGATGAAAGTTCCTGCAGCTTCTTTGTCTGTTCACGTTCGATTTTAGAGGAAAGATCTTTGATCAAGCGCATGAAACTGCCGAATTGGCGAAGATCGAGGAGAGGTCCGAGGCTGAAGCTCCATAAGATTGGGAGAAGTTCCAAGGCAAGGAACTCAGTATCTGCCACTGTTCCGACTTGTCGGAACACATTCAGTGCCGCCATCATGACAGCTGGCTCTTTAGTTTTGATGGCCTTCAGTGATGGGACAAGTTTCTCTTGTATTGTGTACTTGTCCAGAATCGATGACTTATTCGACTGCGGTACGCTCTCTGGGCCAACACCGGTGAAGTCATCTCCTAGAGCTTCTTCAGAGTTCACAGTGCCGCCACAGAGAACAGCGAACGCCTCCAAGCAGCGCACTTTAATGGCAAGGCTATTTGTGCGACTGAAGGTTGCAGCGATCGGCGGAAAGACCTCATTCTTGACAGTGCTAAAGTCGAGAACGGGTAGAATGACTGGGAGACATTTGATTGCGCCATCTACCAACGAGTGTGTCGGTGAATCAAGTCCCAGACGGATCAAGGGCAGGATATCTGTTCAAATTAGAATCCGGTCATGTCACATAGTCATTGAAAACATTGACGGATAACTGACCTTCCTTAAACTCCTTCCCGGAGCAATTTTTAGCAACAATGTTCATATTTTCCAGGACCACCATTAACCCAGCATCCTTCTTGGAGTCACGCTCCTGGTGGGCCCCCTTCCCAGCCGGAAAGGTCTCTTTCAACTGAGGTATTACCCTATCGGGGAATATGCGCCGCGCACTGGGGATGCGTTGAAGGATGGCAAAAACATTACCTAAGACAAGAGGAAGAAGCTCACGATCCTTCATCTCATCTAGCAAAGCTCCCAGAACTTTTCTTTCCAATACAGAGACCGGGAACTCGGGTAATACTCGTTGCAAGCCGCGCATGAATTGCGACTTCTCATTCGGGTTCTTTGCTGGTAGAGACTCCAGGAAACGAATTGTTGAAACCAGAATATTGTCGAAGTAGGGGGACTGCTGGAATTCCCGAGCATTTAGTCGCTGAGCTGGCCTTCGAGTTATCAATCTGGGTAATACATGAGCGAGGATGTCTCTTGGGATTGTGCCCGAAGACAAGAAGTTGTTGCCTTGGGAAGGGGTGGTGGATGAAGAGCTAAGAAGCTTCTTGTATGTGTTCACATTTGAGTGTGTCTGCAATGGAGATACATGGGGTGAGTTATAGAGCGCCACAATCACTAGACCAAGTGAGAAAAGGTCGGCGGCGGGGGTAACATTTGAGTCCAACACAAAGTCCGGAGAGGTAAAGTCCATGTTCAACTGGACTGACGCCGGTAAGCGGGGATCTTGATAGAGTACTTCTGACAAGGCAAGCGGTGGAAGCGTCGATCGTGAATCCGATGCAGTTGGAGGGCCAGCAAACCCCAGCCCAGAAATTTTCCAGTCTGATTTAGCATTGATGAAGACGGCTTCAGGATTAAGATTTCCATGAACGAGCCCTGCCGATTCGTGCAGAAACTCGAGACCCTTTGCCACTTGCAACAGACCTTTCTGGATTTCTAACTCATCAAGATCAAGATCTCGTCGCCTCCGCGTTCCGTCAGGATCCTCCACCATGTAACGGCTAGACCCTCCGCGGCGGGCATCAGATGCGGCCCTAGCAGAGCTCTCTTGAGCATCTTTGGCCTGCAGAAGTCCAGCAAGAGAGGCAGTAACCTGTTCAGTGGCAAACATAAGTCCACCGCCACGCGTTTCTTCAAGAGGTTCTAGAACCTGAAGAACAGAGGGATGTCGAAGCCGTGCAAGAGTGCCGGCTTCTCGCTTCAGTCGGTCAACAACATCTTCCTGCAACTTCTTAGTGGAACCACTGGAGCGATTGCCCAGCCCGCTTGAACGGGTCTCGAGAACCTTCTTGTCGAAGATAAAGATCGAAGCTGCTGTGCCTGTGGACTTCTTCTTGCCGTCATGGATCTTCCAGGGTCCTGACACCACGGTTGGGTGGGGAGAGACCTGATAGTTTGATGTTATGTTAGAGCTCAGAGATTTGAGCGCCGATGAGAACATTTTCGCCTATGTCAACCCAGATATATAACCGTTTGCGAGAGGTCAAAACACTATTGACTAGTTCCACTGCATCCAATGCGAAGCTTATGCGGGAGGGCGTATATTCGGGGAATTGAGATATCACAAGTTTGGAAGAGGAATAAAGTGATGACGCAGCAATGAATCGGGAAAGGGGGAAGTATATGGACAGGAACAGAATATTCGTGAACTGAGGTTGAAGAGGTCTCCTCAATTCAAGGGTAGAGTCCAGGTCGCCGTATTGTTGCTTCCAAATTTTCCAATCTCTTTCTCCGCTTCACCTTTCTCTATTCATGTCATGAATGGCATTCCACATGGATAAGTTAGTTATCATTCAGTGTTCGGGCGGCCAGCTGCCCGCCCGAGGCCTCTGTCACGTGCACGCACCAAAGGCCTAGGTTTAGTGGTTGGACTGGGCCCGGGGCCCAGGCAAAAACAACTGGAACTCTCCGAGCTGACCGCCTTCCTAGATCGATTATTGCCTGGTATCTGTGCCGCTCGACGCCGACGTCGGAAGATCGCCTCCAATGACAGCGCGATAGTCAATTCATCCAAGGGCGAACAAGTCACAGAGCTTTAGACCCAGCTGTGATCTGTGATAGCACAATTGGAGCAAACTCGACTTAGAAATTGCGGCCTCGCGTCCCAACCTGTGGTCTGGGCATAAGCCATCTTCAGATACTAATTAGTCCTTTATCTGTGGATCTCCCGGAGTTGTGCCCCAGGTCCGTTGAAAAAGAGTCATCAAGTGCTTTTCTCCGCCTTTTTAAAGCTCCGCAACCGCCAACCCCCAAATTAACCTCAACAGTCTTTGGTGATAGTGCAGCTCAGGGTTGACTGAGTGCTCTCTACTTCATTATCTTCACATTGTTTGCGGATCACGTCACGATGCGATCTTTCCAGGTTGCCCGCCGTCGGGCGTTACTACAGAGCTTCGTTGCCCCTGGCGCCCCCCAAAACTCCGCACTGAGTCAATTATGGAAGAGATGCTTCAGCGCAACACCAACTGCTGCTTCCAGCTTAGCTGGTCTTGATCCTTCCAAGCTTACAGTTACCAAGACGAGCACGCCCAAAGAGTTGACGGCCGCCAAGGACCTTGTCTTCGGAAAGACCTTCACTGGTATGGACATTCGGCATTGGCAATGACCTGACACGGTTCGTCTTCGATTTTCGCTAACGCTCTCTCGCCCTTAGACCATATGCTTTCGATTGAATGGACAGCGGCTGATGGCTGGCACACCCCCCAGATCGTTCCGTACCAGAACCTGAGCCTCGACCCCTCAGCCTGTGTGCTTCACTATGCATTCGAGTGCTTCGAAGGTATGAAGGCATACAAGGACAACAAAGGCCAAATCCGGCTGTTCCGCCCGAACAAGAATATGGCACGTTTGAACAAGTCGTCTTCCAGAATTGCGTTGCCCACCTTCGACGGCGAGGCTCTGACCAAACTGATTGGAGAATTCGTGAAGCTGGACAGCAGATTCATCCCGGAGTATGTGCAATTGCAATTCTTCTTCTGGCAGCTTTCAGTCATGGCTAACCCCTGCTCTTGTAGTGCTCGAGGATACTCGTTATACCTGCGTCCGACGATGATTGGCACTCAAAAGACTCTTGGTGTCGGACCCCCAGGTTCCGCCCTTCTATTCGTGATCGCAAGCCCTGTTGGCCCTTACTACCCCACTGGCTTCAAGGCTATCTCTCTTGAGGCCACCGACTATGCAGTCCGCGCTTGGCCCGGTGGCGTGGGAGACAAGAAGCTAGGTGCGAATTACGCACCTTGTGTTCTGCCTCAACTCGAAGCTGCCTCCCGGGGTTTCCAGCAGAACCTGTGGCTTTTCGGAGAGGAGGAGTATATCACTGAAGTTGGCACGATGAATCTCTTCGTCGCAATGAAGAACAAGGAAACTGGTCAGAAGGAGCTGGTGACTGCACCATTAGACGGGACAATCCTTGAAGGTGTCACTAGAGATTCGGTGTTGGCTCTGGCAAGGGAAAGACTGGTGCCAAAGGGGTGGGCTGTCGCAGAGCGCAAAGTCAGGATGACTGAGCTTGCTGAAGCAGCTCAGGAGGGAAGACTAATTGAGGTCTTCGGAGCCGGAACCGCGGCCATTGTGAGCCCCGTACGAAAGATTAGCTACAAGGGTCAGCTGGTCGACTGCGGTCTGAAGGAAAACGAAGAGGCTGGAGAAATCGCCTTGCAAATGAAGAACTGGATCGAGGGTATTCAGTACGGTGACGAGGAGCATCCGTGGAGGTGAGAATTCTTCTACCGACCTGAACACGGCTTTTGCAGGAGTGCTAACGATTATCACAGCTACGTCCTATAGAGTCAGATTTAAAGATAGGTGTTGATGTGTTCTAAACAATCATTGCATGTGTGGGTGTGTGGGTGTGTGGGTGTGGGTGTGCGCGGTTTATGTCGTCTCCCATAGACGAATCAAAACGTTTGGTTCAAGATCAAGGAGCGTTGTATGGCATATGGTGGTTTTGATGGACCGAAAACACAAATAACAATATGTTCATGGTTAATCTCCGAGCGTTACCTGAGGCTAGAGCAGTTTGAACTCATCTTTTCAGTGCTCCTGAGACTTTGATTCTGGTTCAGACGGAGATTTTACTGTATACCAACTCGTCCAAGACACCGTTCCGGGGCCATATGCACGGCAAGCATCGCCACCGAGCTATCATGTTCAAGTCTAGGCAAACAGACATTGAGAGAAAGCCGATCGGTGACGCTAGGTCTCAGGACATTGAATAAGGCCCACATTGTCATTCCAGCGACCCACCACTGGAAGTTCGAGGCCAGCATATAACGAGGGCAGTAGCATGGAATGTCACCTTATCGAAAGCCGTCCATCGGATAACTTGCAGGCTAACTTATAAATGGAGACTCTCTACATCACAAAGCGAACTTACCTTGAACGGGTTGAGAACTGTTTGCACAGTACGCTTGTCGACTCGTCGCCAACCGACTGAGATTCAGAGCGATATGCGAAGGTTCCAATCTTCTGTAGCATTCTTGGAGCAAACAAACCACGTAGTTGTGTTGTTTTTACCGAAGATCCCGAAGACTCCATCACCGATGAATCGATCTAGCACATGCTAGCGTGCCATCAACTAGGTAAGTAAACTCGTTCATTGACTGACACACTACTCCGTAGAATTTGTAATACGCACGGCTCATAATCAACCCCACCGAGCCGCTCGCTATCCACTTTGAACCCTTTCTTTCACAGTTCAGACCTCGAGGCTCGGAAGGTCGCTGTCCAGATCTGGCTAGTAATTAGTCCGTTAGTTAGTTACTGTAACTAGTCAGGCTCGTAAGTGATTTATAATAATAATAATAATAATCATCATCCCCAACTAAGTTCCAACCCAACGCCTTAAAGCCTGGAGCTCATGTTTATGCGAGCAAGCCAATCAGCACGCTAACATCTTGAGCCCCACCAGGCAACCATTAATTCCTAATTCCCAGCACCTGGCAGGTAGGTAGTATAGCCAGGAGTTACAGTACTGTACTATACGTATGCGTATACGACGGGCATACAGTACCTAGTAACTTACCTTGTGCCTTGGTATGCACCGTATAAACAATCGAATACAATTCTAAGATACCATCTACGCCTCAGAAAGATCACTGTTTCTGGACTGATTTCTTCCTAGCTCTCGACTAGACTCGTCATATCATATGGATGCCTAGTGCCTAGATAAACTAGACAGTTGACTCCATCAAAAGTCAGCACCTAGACAAGATTACCAGGCAACAACGTGCCGGCAGGATCCGTTCCGCGGGCAGTGATTTCACTAGTTGGCCTCCAGTGTCTCAGCTCTTGTAGGCCATGCTGTAATCCACGGTAAACAAACCAGTATTCAACCAACAGCAATACTAATTGATCCTAAATCACCCTAGAAAGCCAGGCAAGGCTGTGTTGCAGTCTACCTCTGCATGCATGAGCCATGTCATGGGTGAAGACCCATGCCCGGTGCTTGTTTTCTGATTGTACGGATATGGACGAGGAGCCGCAACTCTTTTTGTCCACCTCACATCCCGCCCGCTTGACACCGCCCGCTGCCGCCCCCCCCCCCCCCCCCCGGGTCCTGCCATTGGCATGGCTCCACTTCTCCAACTTCAGCTCGGTTCTGACTTGGATCGTTTGGGGGCATGGTTCGGATGAGTCGGTAGATACTCCGCCGTGGGTAGATACGCTATCGGCCTTTAGAATAGCCGTCCTGCCGAGACCATTTCTTTTGGAGTAAAAAGGGGGAGAAATTGAACAAAAGAAAAGTAATAACTAAAAACCAAATGAAAAAAGGTGCCGGGGGGGGGGGGGCAAGCGCGCAATACAACCATACTTTCTGAACGTACTCCATGCCAAAACAACCGGCTGAATTATTGTTGATGACGACTGAAATCATAGATGAAGCTTCTTATAAAGAAGCCACCACTGGTGGCCTTACGCCAGCGGCGGAATGAGGAGAAGAATGAAGGAGAAGATGACTACGTACTGCTCGAGGGTACGGAGTAACTATTGATCAACAAATTACTGACTTGCTGCCAGTCTTTGCGACTGTTCTATACGACGATCGGAGTTCGAGCTTAGATCTACTGTACCTCTTGTACCATGCTGTCATGTAACAATCTAGTGATGTACTGTACAGTATACACTGTATCTTATACAACAAAAATCGGAACAGCATCAGTGGACGTCTTCAAAGACTACCGTTTCTGATTAGCATCATCTCCTTCACAAAGGCGATGTAATACTCCGCACAGTCACAAGCTAATGATGCATGTGCGGTTCAAGAGTCTGAGCCTTAGTGATTATTGTTCAAATCTATTTTCATTTCTTTTTGAGTCATAACTGTGCTACCATGGTACCGAGTGGACTTGGAAGAGTGAGTATTGTAGCACACTTAGATGGAATACGATACTAAGTGATACCTGTTATCACCTAGACCATCGGTCTCTCGGTCAGGCCGAGTCCGACAATTGGTGATGATTCATAGTTCATTATTAATCAATCAATCAGGCCCGTGTCTAAAGGCCTCCGACAACATCAAGCTAAGATTGCAGGTCACCCGCTAGTCAGCTGCCCTGAAACCCTGGGCATGATTCTAAGAAAAATATACCCACCAAGGCAATGCACTTTGTTGAGGCTCTAGCTTCTGCATTAGTCGCCCACGAGTCGAGTGACTAGACGCGTTGGTGATAATCACTGTGGGTGTCGTGGGCCTTTGCGAGCGCTAACTTATCATCCCATAGTACCCATACTGATCCGCCGGGACCCCATAGTAGCTCGTTTCTGTCAACTAAACGTCTCTCCCCACTGCCGGTGGCTTTTTCCGGGGCTCCCCTGTGGTGGCCCTTTTACAAGAGTGCTTACCCATCGATGCCATACCCTGATAGAGGCCGTCGATCCTAACTCATCCTTCTTCAACATAAGTCAGAGTAGGAGAGAGACCTTTATTCCGGGTCTACTGGCGATTGCCCGTTGGCTTGTGCAGCATGGTTTAGGGGGCAGGTTATGGGCCCAATCAGCGAGTCAAGTTATTCCGACTGCGAAATTCATGCGACGCAAAGTGGTTGCGCACGTTTCGGGCCTACCGGCCCATCGACATGTGGTAACATTGAGGCACCACTTCCCTAGACAGGGAGGATTCTAGGACCACGCAGGTGCGGACTAGTGGCCGTCTTTGCTGTGGGGGCTCGTTTGCTTTAGTCCGCGGCGATGGATTCGTATATTCAATCTAGACGGACCTGGTCGGCAGGCTCAGCGAATGCATGGCACCAATCAATTCCGCTAGCGCATGAGTTGTGACATTTACTAAAAGCAGTTGTTTGGGGCACTGATCCGCAAGCATTGCCACATGGTCGAGCGTAATAATAATGTACAGTACCCAAGTAAACTGAATTTTCCAATTTGAATGTGGTCGGGATTTCTAATCATGGGGGCCGTTTTCTGCTGCTATTGCTCGAACCTGGAACTAATAACGGTTAACTAACTTGGACAATGGGGCGGAGGTCCGGGCAGGCTGATGAGGTGGGAAGTCAATTTCCTCCCACCGTAACTGTAGTTCAGCGGTTCAGTACAAACACTCCAACTTGTCATATTGGGGCCGGAAACAGTAACTTAGTGGCCGTACATCACTTTCCTACCTTGGTAAGCAACTCGATCAAACCAAATATCTCCACGGCACATGTGCCGACCTCTGGTTGAGAGATCCTGACTACCACGGTCTAGAATTTGGAAAACACTGAGTGAAGTCATGGCATGGAATGACTAAACCGATCGTCGGGTCCGTGAAGGTCACCCGAGATGTTAGATAGAAATCCACAGGCACTGTTATCTCAATGGGATAGAGATAGAGATCCCAGAGCCAATCTTCACCCGCCGCAAATCATGGTAGGGTAGGTGGAGGTCCGATAAGAATGGCGCCATCACATGGACTCATGGCTAGGTACTGCACGTGGAGTTCCCGAACAGTACATCATTCGACTGGGGTGTTTTGTCTTTGCATTCTTCTTCCCGGTCTTGCGGGGCTCTTGCTCTTAGTCTTTCTCCTAGCTTCTTAGCCAAATAATATTGTCAAGTGCTACGGATGACTCATTATGACTTGTTCATTTTTCGAGCAATAACTAACAAGCCTTGGCCACGGACATTTGCTGTACAGTATGTACATTGCAGTATTAAAGTCGATGAGGAAGAAATTGCACTTGGGTGCTAACGCTCCTCGGTCTTGTTTCAGGCTTGTCTATATGGCTGCAAGGTATTGTATGTACTGTCCAAACTGGATTGACGAGGCTTGGCTTTATGGAGCGCTATAGTGTGTATGTATGCCTATGCATTAGAAGAGCCTTAGGACTGGATAAAGCCTGAAGACTGCTGCACTAAGTCAGTCCGATTCGGCTATAAATATTATATTCGACTTGGCTACCGCACCAGCCGATGCGGTCAGATGCAGTGCAGCAGAGCAACACAGTCTCACATCACTCTATATGTCTTCTAGAAATACCAGAAGCTTCGATGTGGCACCCGCCAAGAGCTGTCCATGGAAGTCCTTCCTGCTTCTTCAGGTTCTAGTAGAAAAGGAAACCCGTCCAGTCGCAAGGCACGCCATGGCATGCAGAGATTACAGTAGTCCTATTTACCCACCATGCATCGACCCATCTTCGTGGTTTGGTAGTGCCACAGTACTCTGTGATTATACGAGCTGTGCCTGCAGCCAATAATTGCTGCGTTTGGCCGGATCTAGCGCAGCTGAACCTATTTCAGGAAGCCCACGGTGCACACTGAGCAAGAAGACGGGCACACTTATACGAGAAGGCGTTGCATGGTCCGAAGGCAGAGGAGGTGTAACAGGGACCTTATTTCTATAGGAGGGAAATAAGGGTGGAATTCTTCACATATGATCTACCAATGCTCAATTATACAGTGTGCTGTACTGTGTGTACTACGTACAGGCTACGGCCAGCATTGAAACTCAAGCAACATCACCGGAGCATTGGCCACGGGTTTTGAGTCAGGCCCGCGATCCTGTAACTGAACAGTCACTCCGCAGATGATCCTTAGCCACTTCAGCCCTACACACTTGTCGAAATCTGGTGGGCTGTGATCAACCTGGCCCAAGGCTCGCGCAATCCCGTTTCAAGCTGGGTGTAAGTCTGCAAGTTATTGAGCCGCAAGTGTACCATAGCATGATCAGCATGAGCAACTGAGGGCCATGAGGCCCGCCCCACTGAGAATAAATGATGATTTGTTGGCTCGCTAAGTGCCATTTGGGGCTGAAAAATGACTCCAGACAATGGTGCGAGATTATTGGTCCCGTTGGACGTGAGAGGATGTTCTTCCCCTCACTTGCCCCCCCCCACCCCTCCAGGGCCTCGTCCCCGGCATGACAGGTTGGAGGCCCAGTAACAAGGACGTAGGCGCTATCTACATTGGGCAGGACTCTGTACTGCTGTGGCCAGGCTAATTGAATAAAATAACTACCTTTAGCTTAGGTACTTCCCTCTCAAAGCATACCTGTCAAGCTTTTACAGAGCGCAATCGCTACGTAACCGCCCCCTGAGGAGGCCCTTGAAGTGTTTGGCTTATTATAGCCAGAGTACAAAGGCAAGTTGGAACCAAGTGTTAAAGCATGCGGTGGTACTGTACAGTACCATATATGGGATGATGGCGGTGCACCTGCATCAAAGGATGGGAAAGGGAAAGCCCTAATCCGATAAGGAGAACGGGGGCCGTTTCTAGCTGCGAGACAGCAAAATAGGCCCGGGAGGGGGTGGAAGGGGGAAACCCACTTAAAAACGAAGTGGGCTGTGCTTATACGCTGAGATATGCCCCTATACAACAGCCATGAGATTCTGCAATGAGAAAATCCCATGGCTCAACCATGGCTCAACTGACATACATTCGAGGATGACTGGCTGCCCTCTTCAAGGGTCAGTGATCGCGACCGAATGAAGCCGATGGAGGAAGCAAGGGAGCATCATTTTCCACACAGCGCGCCTCTTTATCTAGACCAGCCGCTCGGAGATGGTGAGATCTTTATCCTTAGTGTACTGCCAAGATCAAGGGGTGCAACGTGGTCGAAGTCGAGGCCGTGCACTCAAGGCTCGTGTTCATATCTTGTTGCAGTTGGCTCCGGCCTGCGCTCGACAGACAGGCACTATGCTGGCAGTCACTAGAAGGAGTAATAACCCTGAGTCTGGCAGCTGAGAAGTCCCCCGGGGCCTTGTAGTACCTAATAGGTCGTGACCAACTTGGCGCCCTGTTCTGGAAAACGCGGGGCCCTGTCGCGATTGGGCTTGGGGCTTGGGGCTCATCCCTCTTGTGCATCATGCATGGCGGGAAGCCATTTGCAAGGCAAGGAGGCTATGATGCTCCTGATCACTATACATTGGAGCACTAAATGCTAACTAACAAACCTGTGACTACAGCATGTAGACGAATTTGATAAGTGTTTGCTTCTGACATTAGCGCCAGAGAGATCTCAGTGCGGCAGGCGAAACAAGACTGCTGAACCTGGGGCATACCTGGAATCAACAAAGAATCTCGTGCGTTCTAAGCTGTATTAGACCGGCGGAATCTCTGTTCAGCGAAACAAACAGCCATGTGCTCGGGTTATATGAATTCGGTAGCCATTCGACATGTAGAGTCCCTTACGGCAATTGAGGTCAGAGAGCGAAAGAAAAACGTCTTCGTCTGTTCCGCAAAAGTGAAGTTTGGTTTCATTAGAAGATTCCACAGCTAGTATTCTTGCCAGTATAACAGATATCATTGACACGTCCTGATGAAAAACAGGCCTGGCGAGATACCGTGCTGTGGAAGTAGACACCATATCTGAGTGTAAACTTACCGATGATACATACTAATAATACATGGGGTGGGAACCGATCAAATCATTAATATTCCGTACCAAAGTTGCAATTTTTCAGCCCGCCCTCCTTGGGTCCAGATCTTGCACTGTCAAATGTCAACCTTGAAGTCAATCCATGCACGCGAACTGTGGCCGACCTACTGTACTGTACTCATCTCCCTAGTACCTGTTTCATAGCTAAGGGGATCGGTCTATATTGGGGCCATTTCTCTACTGATCCCGGATTTAGTTGGTATGCATGCCATCGTACTGCTTTCCAAGGGCCCTCAGACAGACCCCTTTCGGTAGTTGAAATAGTTTCTTTATAGATCCCCAAGGTAGTCCGTCTCATGCCCCTGTATGTGCTGTACTTAGTATGCGGTAGGTATGCTTGTACATGTACAGCCCTCGATGCGAAGCTTCCCCACAGGCGTAAATGTGCGAGGATTGACATCCAAGGTAACCTAGCGCTTGGCTGTGCAATAGTTGGGCTTTTGCTCCAAGGAACTCGGTTGGTTCGAGTCAAACGCAGAGGTACTGTACCTCTTTGGACAATGCTCGCTAGCACAGCTTTTTCTTTCTTCTTTTCAGTCTTATAGTTCTTCCTTTCCAAGAAACCACAAGCAAAACAAAAAGTCCTTTGAATACCGTACGATAAACGGCTCTTTCAAAAACTGAATATTAGATCATTCATGTCCTTCCGGAGGAACTGCGACAGGCCACTGTCATTTGAAGTCAAGCTGAGGCAAGGTTCCTGAAACCTCATGTCACATTTACAGTACTGTGTACAATACCGTACTTCGTACAGTTTGTACTGTACATAGAAAACAAACGAAGGCAGACTGCGGACCGAGATCGACCAGGCATCGGGGTCATTCCAATTTCCTCCTCCGAAGGAATGCTGCGGCCGATTGCACTAAGTACGGGGAAGACCGTCTCGTGGTTACTGATGATCCACCTCGTAAATGATCGGTATGTGCAGTATGGAACCACATGGGTGAGATTGGTGGACAAACCCGAATTTGGTGTCAGTCTAGCACAGCCTGATAACATGCCTGTAACTCTCTCTGCCCGTCCCTCTCTCTCTCTCTCCTTGAGCCTTCTCGTCTCCCTCCATTCCGGTGGTGTCGGCCATCGGGGGTCCGCTAAAACAGCCTCATGGTCTACGAGTAGGATTGCCGCTAACCCACGCCAGCCATTAGTGACGCAGCCCAGCCCTGCACATCGGTGCATCCATTCGGGTAAGGTTCCTTACCAACACATGGTCGAGCCATGCTTTCATTCCCCCCCTCCCCCTTCGTCTCCCCCCCAGTCACCTTCCCCCCTCTTCCCCCCGTCTTCCACGGGTAATAGGTCTAATGAAGAAAGTATAAAAACCAAATAAATACAAGATAGATTTAGAAGATAATCAAATAAGACCGATCCAGAAAATCCCTCCTCCCCCATCCTCTTTTTCTAAAATGGGAAAAGCAAAAGAATAAAAAAAAAAAAGGGAGAAAAAAAGGGAACCAAAATACAATGAAATTAAAATAAAATAAAAGGATAATAGTCTTAGGAGCACGGACTAACACGGTTATCGCAACGGTTCAATCGAACCGTCACTGACGGACTACTTTCATTCGGACCCGGGGCTTAGCAGGCATAAGCTACAGACCTGTTCGCCAGCTGATCGACCCATGGCTTTATTTTGTTTTAAATACTGATTGCCTCCTGCACATCTCTCTTGATTCCCGAAAGCAAAGGCTGTGAAATTTCTAAGGTTCATCGCTATTACCTGCGCGACTATATAGTTGACCTTATATCCTCTCTCTCCCTTCAGTTTCCTTTGAGAGCAACACCACCACATACTTTGCGCCTGACGTACCGGTAGCTTTATACATCTCTCTTCCCAATGCCCAGCATGCATCGTTCCTCCAACTACTCCTATCCTCAATCCTCCAGCTCGAGAAGTTCATCGAATCATGCTTCCAGCAGCGCCTTCAGTCCCAATGCCAACCCTAATGAAGATTGGACCAAGATCTCCGATCTTGCGGAGAGGCGCCGGATACAGAATCGAATCGCGCAGAGAAACTATCGTAAGTTCCTGATCTTGGCGAGCTGGGGAGAATATTGACTAATCAACCTCGTTTGTCTGTAGGCAAGAAGTTAAAGCGCCGCCTGGAAGATCTAGAGAAGAGAGCGGCGACAGCCTCGACGTCGCCTGAAAGAACTCTCGAGCGATCAGAACCACCGAAGGCGGTACCTACAGCCAAGTCAGGTCGTAGCCGACAGAATCGGGCGTCCAAGTCCAGTCAGAACACCACAAGCCACTCGCCCAGTGAGCGAGGCTCGTCCTACGACGGTTACTCCACTTCGGATGATCGAGGGTCAATGTTTTCTCACCAATGTACCCGTCAGCTTTCGGCATCACCACCCCCAGTATTTTCATACCCATCCTACTCGCATTTGGACCCGTATGGTCACTCGAGCTACGGTCAACCGCCGTCATATCACTCGATTGGAAGCAGCTACCATGATCTGCCCTACCACAACGAATACAATACTCACCTGCCTTCGATCCTTCCCGTCGCCATCTCAGCCCCTGGACCATCGAAAAAGCCTCATTCGTATGCCGACGATGAGATTGTTAGTCCGTTCAGTATGAGTTATGCCTCCATGGCGGGCATTGATCTCTGTCCAACACCACAACACCTACCTGAGACCAATATCCCTGTACATACCCCTCTCTCTACACGACACATGTCGGTACTAGAGCTCCAGGGTTAATGGTGCTAATTCTGTCTCTCAGATGCCACCCTTGTCTTCAGCCCATAGCGATGGTCACTCCTCACCGTCGACCCCAGCAGAGCCTTCGCTGGGGACAGGGCCCCTCACACCCGAGTCGGGTCCGTGCTCTCCCCACATGTATCCTTTCCTATGACTGTGCGACTATAATGTCTTTCTCCTGCTGGGCTTTCTTTATATCCTCTTGCCTACCATTTCTCATGTTTACAAACTATAACGACTGCAATGATGTATTATTGGTATTCGGGCTTCAGGCGGCTCTACAACTTCTGTTTTCAAATATATGGTGTCCCCAGGCCCCTCCTTCCAGAGCCTGCTTGATTGATTGCTTAGAATAGTTCTCGTTGATTTGTCTTTTGTGTGTGTTTTATCCGAAAGACGGAGAGTTCAATCCACATTCTCCGAGGGATGAATGCTCGACTAGGCTTCGAGGGATCAGTCAAAGAGTGTCTCTTTTGTTATGAACCTTGGACGCAGATAGAGGCATGGGGTTAGCGGCGTTCTTGTCCCCAGACGACCCTTAAGGGGTTCATTCGCGAGATTGGACTATTAAGGCTGAGCGCAAATAATGATACAGATCAATTCACTTTACTTCAATTAGGGAGCCTCTTTCCAAGGGGGTAAGTCTGAATCTGAGCGCGAAAGAACAAAGAGACTGTGTGAGGTACTCCGTAGTTTTCTCTAATCCATTCTTTGGGCCGGACCGGTGGAGTAGTGCGCGCAGATGCAATCAGGCTAGTGTACATACGTATATACGTACTGCCTATGCGTTGACTCAACTCCCAGGTCTAATATGATTAGTATACCCTAGTAAGGTAAGTAAATGAAGTAAATAGGTACGTACCGTGGACCACAGCTCGAGGGTGGGGGGTGGGAGGGAGAGGGGTGTGTGGGGTTTGGGTGGAACTCGAAGCCTGGAGCCTTCCGCCAGACACCCACTTGGCTCACATGTATGATTGGCTGGCTCGTCTGCACCCTTCAAGTTCAGGTTCCATTGATTCTTTTCAGCCCCCCCACTGCTTTACCTACCACCTAGTAGGGCACCTATACCATAGGTACTGTTGACTACTCGGTATCTACCGGTACGGAGTACACCCAGTGACCCTCGAAAAGCCTAGAGCCCGCGCTGAGCACTTTACCCTGTTTGGTAAGGCGTGCCTGCCATCAGCGGCTCGTCGGTCGGCCGCCCCGTGCCTTCCATTTTGGGTAAATCATGAGTGCCGCCCGCAGGCGCCCGCGACCTCAGCTCCGGCTCTTCCACTCAAGCTTCCTCTTTGCTTGGGTCACTTTCACCATTTGTTTTGTACATACCCTACCTAAACAGATTGGCTCTCTGAGTTACATGTATCTCAACTCAAGTCGGAAGAGCGTGAAGCAGCAGCAGCAGCAACTCCACTTACTCGGTACAGTACCCATCGAGAGAATCACCCTCAATGGGGCCGAACATTTCGCAACAACCGTGCATGATTGGCCCCCCCCCCTTTCTGTCTTTAGGTTGAGGTCACGGTGATCGCAGGGCCTTCCACTTTTGGGGCCGAGTGGTTTGCCTGGTCTGGATATCTCACCAACCGGAATGCAACCTTTGCAGGGATTTCTTGAATCGAGCTCAACGACTTAGACTCGACCGCCAATCACTGTTGGCCAGTTCCTTTCCATCGATACGGAGACAGCGAGAAGCCTCAAGGCGGCTCTCTCTTGATCACAAAGACTCAAGGACGTTGGAGCCTTGGTGGTGAATCCAAAAGATCCTTAACCCACAAACCTCCACCACTGCAGCCGCTCAGCGCCTGGGCCAGAATCTAGTCCGGGCAACCGTGCCGCTCCCGATGATCCCCTCCCTTCTCCTTTGTTCCCCAGCAAGATCGAAACGGCAATGGTGGGATTTGAACGGGAACCAAAAAAAAAAAGAAATATGACAAGAAAAGCAAAGAAAAAAAAAAGAAACCAACCACCGCTCTGTATGTGTACAACTGACTGATCTTGCTTTTCATTCCATGCCAGGAGGCTCTGCTCAAGTGGCCTAAGTGACGTATGCCACACGACTGCTGGCAGGCTGCTGCTGCGCCTCCACACCCCCTGGCAAGACGTGGTACAAATTATGTTAGCATCGACAGATTTGGGGATTCCAAATCACTTTCTTGCGCATCCTCACCCTCAACAGATGCCAGCTGACTTGCACCCAGGCTAGTTCATGGGTCTCGTCTCAAGTGTGCAGTTTGGATCGTTGTTCGGGTCTGTATCGGCTGAAGACAGTCTGGACAAATAACCCATGATATCTCGTCGTATTCCACGTTAGCCCGGGGCCGTTCGCTTCAGATGGTAATCGTACTCGGAATTAATGCATATCACCGACTCTTAAAATCGGGCTACTCCACGAATCGCACAAGGGTTATTTTTGGTCGCAGTCAAGGCAAATTCTGCTTATGACGATGTCCTCCTTTCTGAAACACGCACAGTTGCTATCCCCGCGACTCTAGACTAGACAGTGCTGAAAATACCAGAGACCGGGCTTTGTTGGGCAACACAATTGCGACGTATTTCACTTCTATCTATGATTTCTATGATATCCACCTATCTCGAGAACATCGCTTTTCTCGTCCCTTTCACCATCGGCTACAGCATAGAGCTTACCTTGATTCCAGGTCCCGGGTTATGGGTCAAGATTCTTTCGATCAGAGGGCAGCCTTGTCACCCCCTTCCTCAGTAGAAGTGGCAGCCTTAGTCCGCTAGATGCGAGCAAGTAAGCCCATCCAAATTCTCGGGACTAAGTCAGGGCCGGTTACATGTGAGAATTCGTCCAGACCAATTTGTCCATACACCCTCCGGTACCCTTTGAGGTAACTCTTTCATCGCGGTATCGTGCAACACACCGTGGAGATACAGCCCAGCGGCACCAACCAGGATAGCCCTCTCTCGGCGCGGCTGAGACTATGATTAAGTCACGAATTATTCCAACGTTGCAACGATCCCAGACACCCCGGCACCGGGTTACATGGAATTTTGGCGATTCAGAGGACAGGAACGCATCCCTGCCTTCGAAAGGGCTCCCCTCACTCGGTCGGAGCTCGTATAGACGAGCAGCCATCGGGTCACGCTAATGTGAGATCCCAGTAGCATTGCGTGCAAATCCATCAAGCATTATGAATGGAAGAAAGACAGAGGAGATCAAGCAGAAAAAGGGGGGGAGAAATAAAAGACGAAAAGATGAAAAGAAATGAAAACAATAAGAACCGACGCGGCTCAACCAAAGGTCTGTCGGTCATAGCCAAGGGCAGATGAACGGTGAAATCCGACCCCGTCTATGCCGCAGACAGTAAGTGAGCGGACCGTGCATCATATCGGCAAGCACATGAAGACGTGAAGATGCCTATAGGATTAGACGGTTGGACGCCTAAGAGGATTATAGAACTGATAGATGTACCCATGCACACAACCAGGCTCATGCCGCCGATTACAATTGAGAATATCACAAATCGGGACCTGAATAAATGATGCTGACCGAGGATTTTCAACGGTGCCAATATCATCGTCCCCATACGCATCATCACTTTAATTCTTCCGATGGCTGAAGATTACGGTCGGTGCAATCAGATGTATGTATCCGAGCCCCCCCCCCCCCGACTGCATTGTTCAGAAGGTTGCCTGTTCTTAATATATGGACCACGTGCGGAGCGGCCCCTCCGCCAGGAGATACGGCCATAGATAGAAATCTGCACTCGTCAGATCTGGTGGTGTACTGTACTCCGTACTCCTCCGTAGAAGCAGGCAGGTTTCGACTCTCCACCCCTCCCAAAGTACAGATGAGTGATTAACCAGTGGTATATATGGTTAAGCTACTTGTGCTGTTTATTTCTCTTCCTATTTGATTTCCCCACGGTATCTCTCTCTCCTTTTTTGGGGGGGGGGGAGTCTTGCCTTGGGTTGTCGGACCTCCAGGTTGGCATGCCGGATACTCTGCAAGGAGCGAAAAGTAAATTAGCCATTGGCGGTTGTCACCTCAGGGCTCAGAGCTACTACTACTACGCTAGTTACCTAGTTAGTTAGTTGTTAGGCGACTATGACTGAGCCTAGAGCGGACTCGGACTTCGCCGAAACGCAAACCGCCCCCCCCTCATTCCCCAATATACTGTACTAACATACCTGCTGTAACTAAGTTGTTACGGAAAGTCCGAATGCCCCCGTGATGCTGGTCCCGGCAGTATCCTCTCGCTTCTGGTTCAGAGGAACACCACTTGAGCGTATACGACTTCCCTCTAGGATCGACAATACTGGGGCTCGGTGAATTTGCTTCTTTCCTGGAATTCAGACACTTCTCCTGCGCAACTACGATTCAATCAATAAGCTAATTGTCCGCAGCGAAAATAATCTTGTGCATGGTGTATTTGTACTGTATTTGTGAACGTGAATCTGTACGCCAAAGACGATAACTTGACTCAACGACGCCTGAATGCAGGTCAACAGGAGGAGCGAAACATAAGGCAACGTGAGACAAGATTACTGAACATGAGTAGATATATGAGCTTTGGGCCGATACGCATGGCAGCGAACGGACTAGGTGGTGTTTGCCGGCAGCGGTTTGACTCCGTTACGGTGCAATTCGAACCTCGCTGGGAGGAGATGATGGTAGACAGACAAGTCGAATGAGGAAAGTGAATTTAGAAAGGCAAAAAGAGAAACAGGAGATAAACTCAATCCTTCAAAAGAGCAAAGGAGTCCAGGAGACATGAGGAGGTTGCGTTCACACAAGTAGCCCAAGAAAAAAAAGAGAGAGAAAAAGTGCGACGTTCTCATCCAAGCATGATCACGAGTACTTCAGCCAGCTTCTGCGCCGTTGATGCTCATCTGATCCGGGTTGTATCGGCGCCTTCGCATTGGGGCTTTCTTCCGTCTGGCGATGGCGGCGTTCTGAGCAGCGGTGCCGTTGCCACTACCCATCTCCATATCGCCATCGTTGTCGGCCTCTCCATGTAGCGCTTCGTACCGAGACATCTCGTCCAGCTCACGGATATCAATCGGTTTCATGCGCAGCCACTTCATGCGCGGGCCTGACCGTGATCTCTCTGAAACGCGGAATCCATAAATTCGTGATTCATAAATGCGGCCCGGGCCGAGACCGGGGCTGAAATTGACCGTGCGCATGCCGTTGATCTCAACGGGCTGGTTAGGAGGGGGCACATCTGGAGACACCTGGTTGTTGATCGAGGAAGATGTCAAGGAGGAAGAACGCGTGGGAGACAGAGCTGATAAGGAATTGTCCATCCGAGATCCGATGTCCAAATCGGGGAAAGTCATAAAAAACAGGCAACCAAAGGTAGTACCGAAGAAGGCGCCATCGACCGAGTGGAAGCGACTGTTGGGAGGTGTGTATAGGTCCTGGCAACTGGGACAGAACAGTTTGACTGTCTCCTGCCCCGGGGTATCTGAGCGACCGACAGGCAAGACCCGGCAACCATTGCAGTACACTCTGGGACAAACACCGAAATGTTGCATCTCGTACTTCTCAAGCATCTGCTGAATGCCAGGCCGCGAAGTGATGTACCGTTGATGAATCAAGCCGTACAATAGCTCGGCAGAACTCTCAATCACACTCAAATCGCTTGCCACCCGTGCATGCCTGCGCTCTCCAGCTCTCCGGTAGCCCGGAGGCTTGTCATCGCCCAGTATCTCATCTTCATCCTCTTCCTCTTCCTCTTCCTCCTCATCCTCGTCGTCTTCCTCCGGCTCCACGTCCAAGATCATTTCCAGCGCCTCCTTGTACATGGGCACTTGCGACTGAAGGCCAGTGAGGTTGAAGTCATCTTCGATGAAATCCTCGGAAACTTCTGCGAAGAACTCATGGCCCATCAAGGAGCAGAAGGAGGAGATCCATGACTCCGGTGCACCTTCCGACGACGACATATCGAACGAGTCCGACGCGGATGATGAGGGCGTTGATTCAGACAGTTGACTCAGATCCAGCCTGTCTAGGCCGTCGGCCAACGCCGAACCTGTCTCTCTCGACACGTTGCCGAGCTAACGGGGGAAACCAGGCTTCCGATATGAATCTCGTTCCGAGACAGAGCGCGGGCTGAAACCTGCACCGGCTATATCGAGTGCCGGGTACAAGTTTAATCGTGGTCCTTGCGGTACTCCCTTAAACAAGAGGGAGAAGATACGAAGCACAGGGTATCAGGTGCTAAGTGGGAATGGATCGTGAAAGGCAAACTGCTGAGATGGTCAATCAGAAACCGTACATCAACTGCCTGGCTGATAAGGCGAGGGGTCATTGGCAATGTGCGGGCCGGCGGATTATTGTGCGATGAGGGATGTCGACGATAATAGTTTGGTGTATTGGGGCATCCACTAACCAGCGAATCACTTAAATGGACACGGAACTTAACAGATCAGGCTCTGAAGCAAAGTTCAAGAGTCACCAAAGGAGTGGCAAGCTAGGGATGAGGCTGGATCAGGCACTCCCAGCTCGGTTCTGGATGGATGGATCGACGGAGGTTGTCGAGGGGCTTCCGAAATTAGATTCGTGGGGCGGTGAGAGGGAACGAGAGATAGAGGCGGGACTTGAATTTCAGCTCATTGAAGGCAAGAGAAGACCAAGACAAAAGCAAGCCCGCTGGTGCCAGCACTCATACTAGCATGAGATCAAGTTTTGTTCCGATATAATATAATGGCAACCGTTGCTCCTTCTCTGGGAAAGCATCTGAGGTGAGCCTTTCATGTACTGCACACACACGATCACGTGATCAGTTTTACACCACCCTCTCGACGACGGATTCTACCGAACAGACGAATTACTATGGATACTATGAATGATCAAGGCCCTAAGTCTGGCATGAAGAACGATTCGGAAAGTTCTCATTCAACGGCGAGGTGATAGCCACAGACAGGCTGTAGCCACATCCTAAATACAGCTCAAACAGCTAAAATAAATCCCGTATAACACGCGACCATTCGCCTTCATCTCCAAGAACACCCGACAACCCTTCCCCGGTGTTTTGGATCTCCCCATCCTGGCCAATAAAGCCATTAAGGCTCTCTGACGCCCCTCCCGAGGTCATGAAATTGCCAAAACCCCCAACCGCCTCGAAAAGATTCGTAAGTTCATGGCTCATCTGCAGCCCATTCAGCGGGCTGTTTCCTAGCTCTCCAGTGCCATTCACCGACCCATACACCGAAAGATCCTCGATCTGGTGACCAGCCAGCCCGGCCATTGCGACAGCCGCGGAAGAATGAGGGTCGTTGGAATTAGTGCCAAAAGGTCGTACAATGACACCCAGCCGTTCGCCTATCTTGCGGAGACCCTTGATTGTCTTCCAGAGTCGCTTGGATACATAAGATTTGGTACTGAAGCCGCTGACCAGCTCAAGAGCCATGTAAAATTCGTCCCGCACTTGCCGGTTGAAGTCATTCGGTGCATGGCATACAGCGAGGAAGAGGACCGCTAAGGCGGCGACTAGAAAGTAGTTGAAAGTGATTTGCTGCGTGCGATAGATGTCGGACGTCCCGTTGAGCCGAGTGAGCACTCGAATCGTGTCTTTTGCAATATCCACCACGGTCTGCGCGTGACCTTTGTCTTCCGCGATGCTCACCGCGGAATGCAGCACCGGCCGGTAAATGAGGATCCGAAGCTGATTCATGCGTAGATATAAGAGAATCCTCAATCTTCGAAGACCTCGGCTAGTTGACTCACCATGGTGATGCTTTGGAACATCAACTGGGTAGAACTTCAGCCCATCCGGAACCTGTTTATACCATTGTAGAATCTGATAGTCCAAATAGCCAATCTCATCGCGTCGTATGTCAGTTGCTCCTTCTGAGCCAAGTCCAGAGTACCATATCTTGGAGCTGATACGATTGTACGATATCATGCACCTAAGATAAAGTAGAGACGCGTCCTAAGGATCGGTTAGCTCTACGAATAACTGATTCGATGATCGAACGACGGCGCTCACCGGCTCGGGCAGATTGGGATCAATGTCTTCATCTTGAATGATGAAGGGCAGCCCAGTACCAAAGCTCCAACGCCTGTCCAAACTATATACCGACCAAAAGGTCTTCACAATGGCAGGCCACTGGTCTTCGTTGGGAAATGATTTTGCCAGCGCATCTCGTCGGTGCAGGCCCATTTCAAGACACATACGCGCTGCAATGCCAACGATACGGTATGCCATGGCATCATCATCCGAATGGAAATGATAGGTTGCCTAGACACACGGTCAACAATCGTATTTTGGTGGTTCCAGAACAGGACATACCATCAAACCATATAGTTGAATAGTCCTAATGTCCAGTGGATCCCAGATTTTAGCTTCAGCAACCGGCTTGACATTTAGGTACAGGCGCCGTGCTAGCTCGCTCTGGCCGCCCCCTTCTATCACCAAAGTGATTGCGAGAATCATCTTCAAAAGAAGCGTGCTATCGTCATGGAGGCCATCTGCACCGGGGAGACCTCTCTGTGCAAAGCCAGTCCGTGTTGCAGCTTCCACAAATGTGTAGAGCAAATTCACTTGTTGCGCTACCTGTTCGATATCTATGAGAGGATACATGATTCCAACTTCCTCCTCGTACACCTGGCAAAGTCGCAGGGCTTCATCCCTCTTAATAACCCATATCGGGTCTTTAGTTGGATGTATTGTGGAAACAAGCTGTCCCACATGCGGAGGTGAACCGGCAGGGGTGGCATGTGCTGTGGTGAGATCATCTGTTATCATCTCCTCAGCTGGCGCAATGCCCATGCTCTGCAAGCTGGAACGTGCGACATCAAAGTTGAAAGCAGAGCTAGTAGGGCCCTGAAAGCGCGGATGCCTCATGCGAGGTTTCGCCAATGGTGCATGCATTGGCGTGAAGACTGATTGGGAGCCATCTCGAGAGAACCCATCGAAGCCCGGTGGGTCTAAAGAAGATCGCTGAGACCGAAGATCCTTTAGGTTAGAAAAAAGACTATTGACTTGATCTTGCAAAGTCTTGATTTGGTCTTTCATCGAACGAAATTCTCTATGTAAGATGTTCGGTGAGCCATGGCGCCTCGGGGGTGTATGTGACGCGGGATCAAGGGAATCATTGCCCAGTCGACTTACTCGGAATCCTTGAGATTGTTGTTGCAGCAGTTCGGGGCATATCGGCCTAGGATAATCACTCAGCTTGTCCCTTGCATCGACGTCATCTCTGAGTTACACAGCCCTCGCGGTGACAACTAACACTCGAGATTAAGGTGTCCGCAGCGTTGGCAAGGTACCTGGCCGTTGCACTTAATCTTGCGCCGTTTGCATTCATTACTAAACACAAAGGAAAGGACCCAGCCTTGTGTCAGCAAATTGGAGTCCCGCAGATGACTGAGGTCTGGGATTTTGTCTCGGTGGATTTTAGAGCCGGAATCATACCATGCGATAGAGATGTAGCGATTCCGCTTGGTGCGAGTATGCGTTCCGTTAGTCTGTTCCGCCTTCCTCTTCGTCGTATCGGCGGCCGGGGCTTCGTTCTGGTCCGCGGAGTCCGTCTGGGGTGGTGCCATATCAGTCTGGGGAGACTCTGAAGCCATTTTAGGTGAGAAACACGATGCGACGATTGCTCGTTGGCGTGGAAGCAAGCAGTGACTGGTGCGGATAGATTCCTTCTCCTCAGCGGATAGGCGCGCGGGGTTTCCGTTTTCCCCAGACGGGTGAACGGTCGGACTGGGTCCCGGTTACGTACGTAGAGTGAGAGAGTGACTCTAAGGCGGTAAGCTTATCACTTCCCAAGTTACGTACTCCATAGAATTGGCCCAATTTGGGGAAGGGAACTGGTACAGGCTCGGGGCGGAAATTTCCCCGACCTTCCAGTCTCCCCCCAACCATGTTGGCCTGAATTTTGAAAACACCACACCAGAATATCTGCCTGCAAGATTGATTTACTATATCTCACCAATCTGGATGAAGGTCCCCCAACGGTCATGTTACAATAACCTCCGGGTATGGAGGAGGCACTTTCACTGCAACCAACCAAGCCAACAGTGCCTCAGCTCTTT
The DNA here is from genome assembly GCF_003184765.1 of Aspergillus aculeatinus CBS 121060. Taxonomy (NCBI): domain Eukaryota; kingdom Fungi; phylum Ascomycota; class Eurotiomycetes; order Eurotiales; family Aspergillaceae; genus Aspergillus; species Aspergillus aculeatinus. The sequence goes on from NW_020291472.1 coordinate 699,459, forward strand.
CTCCGCGACGGCATCGCAACACCAGTACCGCCCATTGGAATCCCTCGAGGATTTTAAGCTCGAGCACTTTCGCCAGGCATACTTCATCCCTGAACACCCTATAATCCTCCCCCTCCGATATTTTCAGACCCTTCCCGCCTTCGAGAAATGGTTTCGCGACTCGCCGTCCCGATTGAACACCGCCTATCTCAGTCAATATGGCGCGGATGCCCTGGTTCCCTTGGAGCTGACACAGGCTCCTGCTAGAACTAGTACTGGGGCGGGTGAGCATGGCTTTCGGCAGTTCTATGCGCCTCTAAGCCTATTCCTCGAATGGATATCTACTGCGGAATCTCTCGAATCGCACACGATGCGTCTGTACCTGGCGCAGTGCCAGCTCCTTGACTTGCCGCAGGTCCTTCGCGACGATCTCCCCACCCCAGACCTGGTTGCGCAGGTAGGAAAGGGCGATGTCTACGATACAAACATTTGGATCGGATATCCGCCCACGTATACCCCTCTTCACCGCGATCCGAACCCAAATCTGTTTGTCCAGCTGGCCGGACGGAAGGTGGTGCGATTGTTACCACCCTCGGAAGGGCAAAGGGTATTCGGCGCGGTGCGACGCCGACTGGGGAAGAGCGCCGGCCGCGAATCTGCTGCAATTCGGGGAGATGACATGATGCACGGCGAGGAGAGGGTGCTGCTTGAGCAGGCTGTCTGGGATGTTGCAGCTACCGAATCTAGTGGTCCCATCGGATTTCAAGCGCACCTAGAGGCTGGAGACGGTATGTTCATACCTCGAGGATGGTGGCATAGCATCAAGGGACTGGGGGATAGTGTGACTGCTTCGGTAAGATCCCATGCTGTCACGTTCGCCAAAGGGAGTTTACTAATCGTTCACCAGGTCAACTGGTGGTTCAGATAACAAGTGCTGGCAAATGCAGCTATAGTCCGTAGATTGTAAAAAAAAAAAAAAAAAAAAAAAAAAAAAGTAGAATCGAATCATACGTTTCCCCGTCTATAGTATACAACTCTATTATGGGAAAGGGAAAAAGAAAACAAAGGAAAAAGAAAACAAAGAAACAAGGAAAAGTCACCACAAACAGGGGGAAAAGTTTTCGATCTCATTGGAAGCACCTCGAAGCCTGTATTCTCAGTGGTGAAGCTATAGAAGGCAAGTGTCGGTTGTCCCTCACTAAAGTTCTAGAATCCTCTCCTCGCCGCGGTCCCGCCCAAGAGCTCCCTCTCACCACCTTATTCCACCTCACAAGATAAAAAAATCCCTTTATTTTCTGTCTGTCACACGTCACTCGATTCCCTTTTCTCTCTCTCTCTCTCCTGCACCCTACTAAAGCTACAGCTTAGGTAACTGACATATAATGCACATGTCTGGCCCTGTGACCCGTGCCTCTCTCCTCAACATTCTCCTCAACCCACTTCTTACCACATCCACACCCACCCGCGCATTGGCGATCAGTACGCCACGATTCCAATTCCATCTCCCTAGTCATCCGCATTGCTTCGCTACTCATCTTTACCGTCACCATAACACTAGTTTCTGCTCAACGATGTCGACGGCCACTTCCTCGGAGCCTCAGACTACGGGCACCGCCACCCTCTCTGAAAATCAGGAGCGGAAAGAATACCTGGCTCTTCCGGATGCAAATAGTGTCGACTCTGCGACGCGACAGCTCGACGTCAGTGGTGATGGGTCATCCGTGAAGCTGGACCATCTAGGCCCGTTGGTCGTCAACCAGGATGGAACACTATCGAGAATCTCCAACTGGGAGCAAATGACCGAGATCGAGCGGACAAATACATTGAGAGTCTTGGGCAAGCGGAACAAATTGAGGATTGATGCTATCAAAAAGGAACAGAACCAGGGACAGGAAAACTAGGTAGTCTCACAACTGGCACCGAAAAGAGACAATTCGGTCGCGCCGGCTGCTGGAGGGCGATTCTGCGAATCGTAATGTCTTGTGCTGTTGTTATATGCCTTCTACACCGGTTGAATAATTTACAGGGACGCATTGCCGGACCGCGCGTCACATTCACAACTAGATCTTGATCATATATCTCCCGCCTGGAGCAATAGAACACATCATCTTTGCCACCTCTCTTTAGTCCAACGATGCAAATTAGATCAGCCGAACAGCCAATCACCAAATCGTGAAAAAGGATTACTGTGTCTTGTCAGTTCACATGAATCGTCATGGCAGAAATGCATAATCGTGGGGGGTTGAGGGCTTACCGCGAAGGTACTTCAACATAGCTCTTCGTATACTCATCTATATCATCCACACCAGTCATTATATCAACCTCTTCGGGCTTCCAAAGCTTTGTCCGGCAAAATAATTTATAGCCGACATAAATGATCGGAAACACCGCGATCATCGTGTACGAAAACAAGAATGTCGGTACGTCCCAGTTACCGGGCAGGAATACTGTGTATCCTCCGACGAAGGTCATGACGAATGTGGAAACCAAAGCTATGTAGGCGACATAAGGTTGGCCCCAACTCCGGTAGGGTAGAGTCTGCCGGGCCACGCCCTGTACGATCAGAGCTTTTCTAAATCTAGTGTATGTGAAGGTGATGACTGAGAAATTGATGAGTTGGGAGGCTGTCATCTGTCACTCTGGTCAACATTCGAGCTAATGGCACGTTCTGCGAGGGGACCCTACCAGACTAACAAACCAGTTAAGTACGACTGCTGAGCCATTGGAAACCTGTAAGAACGCAAGGAGAGAGATAAGAAGCACGACCAGCACGCAGTAGATCGGTATACCCTTCTTGGTGCACTTGGTGAGGATACGTGGCGCCTTGCCATCAAGCGCAAGCCCGTAAAGGCTACGGCTGGCACAGTAAACATAGCTGTTACCCGCGCTGAACGAAGCAAGGAGAATCATGGCATTGACGATGTGTGGCAGCACAGGGATTTGCAACCGATCCATTGCAATCACATAAGGCGATGACGCAGCGCCGGGCAAATCTTGTTCAAACGCAGCCGCCATTTCGGGGTCGTTATAAGGAACCAAAATGCCGATGCAAAGCACCCCCAAAACAAAGAATGCCGTGAGCCGAAGAAATATGCCGTTGTAAGCCTTCGGTAGAACTCCACGAGGATTGACTGCCTCCCCGGCAGCCATTGAGACGTAATCTGGTCCGGCGATGGTGAAGCTGGCCTGAATGAAACAAGCCAAGAACCCAAGCCATCGCCCAAGATCGCCAGGTTTGTAATATTCTGCGAAGGCTCCAGGATTCTTCCAGTACCGGAAGCCGAACCGGTCGCCGAGAGGATTGCCTCCAACCATCACAATAAATGTGAAGAATATCAACCCCACGCTGAGTAAGACTTTGCTGAGAGAAAGCCAGAACTCAGACTCGCCATACCATTCGACGGCAAAGAGATTCAAAAGACTAAAGAGTCAACAGGTTCAGATCTGGTTAGAAAACTGCGGTCCAACGGTCCATCAAGGAGAGGCCACGCACACGTAGAGTGCCAGTACAATGATAACAATCCCGGCAACTGGGACTACATCACTCCAGTAGTTGATGATCATATTACATGCCGTAACTTCGAACGGAACCATAACGGCTTCGAATATGAAGAAGTTGTAACCAGCAGCCACGCCGAAGGCTTCGTCGACATATCGACCAGCGAATCTAATGAAAGGTGATGAGATGGGCAAGTAGGTAACCATTTCTGCCAGGCCTAGCACAAGAACTTGTTCAGCGACGGTCATACCAGGTCAAACGGATACAGGGTGCCTAGGGACTGATGATCGGCAGAAACGCAGGCGTATTCATGCTTTCAAATGTTCTCAATCTCGAAATAGCGCAAGGCTCGAGGTGCATTTGTTGGCAGAGAGGTAGAACCGGAAAAAATGATTTCGGACCGCGAGGGGAGAAGCCAACAGGATTGAACAATAGGGCCTCTTACAGACTGTTATACAGAGGATGACTAGGGACCTATTCCAAGAGCATATAAGATTTGGCATTCCACGTACGGTGAGAAGAGGTATTTGATCACAAAGGCCATATGCAAAGCCGTGCTATTTCACAGCCAGATCAAATATGTGTAGCAGTCATATCCTACTTAAGTTTCCACGGGGGTTGTAAAGACAGCTCGTTCAAGTTGACCAGCAGGTCTCAATGCGTCATCCAACCAGTGGATGCATTGGCCGATTTGCAGTGATAGTTGACTCACTCATTGAGGCAAGCTCTCTGGGACAATATTTGCCGGTTTGAGATGGAAGAGGGTAACAGTAGGGGAGGGGAGGAAGGGTAGTATGAAGACAAATCGGGAGCAGTATTGGGAAACTAACCAGATCAAAAAGGCCAGGAACAGGCTGCCAGGGCCACCATGCATCAAGCCTTTACCAATCTGCACATATAGTGCTGTGCCAATTGTACCGCCGATGCCAATAAGTTGTATGTGCCTGGGCTTAAGCTTGCGATGTGTATGGTCGGAGGCGAATGCGTTTGAACAGACAGCGGACTCTTCACTACCATTGACAACCCCACCCTTTTCATGGGGTTCTTGGTGACTGGCAGCATGTTTGCTATCAGGACAATCTATCGTCGGGGATCGCCCCTCATGGATAACAGTTGCAATAGTCATCTGCGAAGTGTGTATATGGCCTTAACCCAGAACTGCAATTCTGGTTCACTCGGAAGGGCGAAGACCAAGGATCGACAGAAGGCAGAGCGCGCTGCATGAAAAACAATGCAGAAAGAAACTCCGGAGAGAAGACCAAAGGCTAAGAGAGCAGCGGACGAAAGGAGGCCGTCGTATATGTAGCAAGCCACTAGAAGCGGGCGTGAGACGGTATCATGATCGTATTCACCATGATTTATTACAGTTGCCTGCTGAAATGGCTGGCCTACCTCGGCAGGTATGTCAAGAGACACGCAAGAAAGCAAATCATAGAGCAAGAAGGATATCTCCAGCACGGTCGACTCCATTTTGGCTCCCCACAATGGCGGGCAGATAATAAGGCCCTTACTTCTTCTAGCCTGGAGATGGACAACAGACTAGCGCGGAGGGACCAAAGGGAGGGCTCAGAAAACCCCACAGCAACATTCCTTAACCCATGAGGCTTCCATCAATTATATGTAACCAACAAATGTCAGCCACAGGATTTCTAATGCCAGCCTCCGAGATGATGATGGCTCCAGGATTGCATCAAAGGAAAGGAGGAGAGGGTAGGTAGGTCATTGTCAAATTGGTATGATCTGGTGGGGTGCGAGAAGTGTGCGGGAACTTGTTGGAGAGAGAAAGATGGGGTGGGGGACGCCAGTTTACAACAATTTCAAGTCACGGAGCACGGAGAACAATACGTAGCCTAGACTTTTTACTGTCTGTTGTAAATAATGATTACAGAACCGAGACATACGGTCAGGACATAACGCTTACTGCCCGAGGCGCCCATTTGCTGCGATCACATGACGACGATGTGCTGTATGTACTGTACATACTGTACGGAGTAGTACGGTCTTCAAGGTTCATTCCAACTGTGCTACTTGCAGAGAACATCTCCTCTATCGAGGCCTGGAGAGGAGAGGAAACATGGTAAATTTGACAACTCGATGGCCTCAGTAAAGCACCCAGCAGAAAATTGGCCAGCCAGGAAAAACAAATGCAGTAGAATCTCCAAAGAGCGCCATTGTTACGTCCAAACCAGATCTGCTTCGGTGGAGTTCAGAGGAGAGAGAGAGAGAGAGAGAGAGAGAGAGAGAGGCAGGTTGTAAGTCCTCATGAACCCAATCCAGTGTCTAGTGGGATCGCGCTGTCGTTTCGGTTTCTGCAGTCGACGGACGACTTCGGCCTTGGACAGGGGGCTTCTGCCCCAGCCAACTTGGAGGAAAGAAGCCATCATTATCTTCAAAATATAGGTGATGCGATAAGTCTGGCTCCAGAGGGCTCTGCTGGCGAGGTTGTGAGTGGGTAGCCTCACCGACTTCGGGCCTCTCTGTCGGGAGAGGTACGGACTCAAACTTCCCCGGCTGATCGAAGTGACTTGGGGACATTGTTTGAGCAACAGTGATAATTGAAGTTGGAGAAAATAATGCGATGATAACAAATCAGCGGATCTGAAGATTTATGAGAATTCTAAGAGGTAGGTGGATGTTCGTCATTGGGAAATGCACAGTATCCGGATGAATACAGTTGTTGGCCAGCATTCCTTACGTCAGATGCCCAAAGTAGTAGTATTATGCAAAGTTGGTACTCGAAGTACTGTGTGCCCTCCAAGTACAGTACAGTAGTACATGCAACCTCAATCTTTATATAGATTGAAAGACGGTGGAAGAAAAAAGGCTGCTGATCAATGAAACAATAACCTTAACCTCCTCAAATTGTTGAGTTATGAGTATGAAAATACTTTCTTGTTTAATGAGAATTAAAAAAAAAAAAAGAGTACCAAGTACTTCAAATGCAGACCAATGGCAGAGAACTGAATTGGAGGTCGCTTTTTCCCAAGTTCCGACCCACGGTTGCACCGGACCGAGCACTTCTTCCCCCGCCTGCCCCGCGTCTTCTCGTGCCGAATCCCACCATCAACTTCTTTCCTTCGTTACATTAACTTGCTTGCTTATAAGATCTGGAATCATACTTAATCACTCACCAGCAAGTTGTATGACCATCAGTGAGACACCATGGTTGAACACGAGCCCGAGCCGAAGCGTTTTTCTCCTAAAATCCCTGTCCAGCTCGACCCTCCCAAATACGATCTGATAACTGTGGAGGAACTATCGAAATGCGACGGTCAGTTGGTTTTATCAAGGGATACATAGATGCACGCTATCTCTGACCGAGTACGACTTCCAGGCACCGATTCAAATCGTCCTACGCTGGTCGCAATCAAGGGAATTGTTTTTGACGTGACTCGCAACGCTGCATACAGCCCGAGCGGGCAATACCACGGTGGGTTTAAATCCGGGCTGCTCGAATGACCCGACTATCTGGTACATGTATATGTTCTCGTTGTACTCATATCTTTGTCCGATTGCAGTGTTCGCCGGGAAGGATCCCTCCCGCGCCCTGGCCTCCTCGTCGCTCAAGCCTGAGGATTGCCGACCTGACTGGTACGATCTCGAGGATAAAGAGAAGACGGTACTCGATGAATGGTTCACGTTCTTTAGCAAACGGTACAATATTGTTGGGAAAGTGCAAGGCGCCACCAACTATTGACAGAAGTGAATAAGGCATTTGCGGTACTTCCTTGATTAGCCAGCGCTCCTCTGTCATAAGCGCGCCAAATATGCCTAAGGACTGGCATCTGGTGCCTTGATATGTTGTTGTGATACCTAGCATCTTAGTCTATCTATATCTAAGTAATATCCCAACTGATCTCTGCGGATTGCCAGTATAAGTATGCACAATGACCATTAGCTATCTAGGTGACCCTTTTGAACTTTTAGATGTACCCGTGTCTAGGCCTTCCCTTTCCGAGTTCTCCGTTGCATTCTCTTCTTTGAAATGATCCGGTTTCGCTTTGCGATCTTGTTTTGTTCCTCCGCATCTTCACCAGCATCGTTCTTGTCGCTGCTGTTATCAGAACGCTTTCGCTTCTGTCCCGACTGGGAGCTCTTATCCTGCGCACCACGTTTCGAGGCACCATCGCCTGGTTCTTGCTCCTTCTTGAAACTGCGTGCCTTAGACTGCTGCTCATTGCGACGCTTAACGACATTGGCGTTCTCGATGGCGAATTCAACGACGAGCCGTTTTTTCTTGTCCTGGGTATCAGGGGTTGCGGATTTGGGAGGCTCGACAGCATGACCATTGAGCCATCTTAAACCCATGAGAGCATGGCGATGGGTGTAGTACTCGACGAAGCCGTAACCTCTACTCCGGCCTGCTCCGCTTTCCTCTTTAACCTTACTTCCATCGCGACTCTCATAGACAATCTTGGCTTGCCTGACGACTCCCACGCCCTTCTTCTTCCGCTGCTGCTCTGCTTCGCGCATGACATCAGCAGCCCGGTCCAGCTCTTCCTTCGACAAGGGTTGGCGCACGCCGCTTTTCATGTCCTGGGCGAAACCAACAACGGCCTGCCTAGCCAGCTGCTTAAGATCCTTCGACGTGATATGGCGGGGAATATTGCGAATGGACAAACGCGTAAGACTGAGGTGAAGGCTCGGGTTCTTCTTGATGAAGTTTTGTCGTTGTTTGTAGCTGTCCTCTCTCATCTTAATTTCAGAAGGTGAGAGTTTCTTGTAGAGAGAGGAATTGGGTGCGATAGTACCCTCCTGAAGAAGGTAAAGACGACGTTTGTCAGTATCGCGAACAAGGCGACGAGAAACACCCTCTTCCTCGAGTTCGGTGGCACGAGACTTGCTCACCGCACGAGCGATCTGAAGCACACGGCCATCCAAGGTGTAACGCCCACTGGGATCAGCGTTCTCATTTTGTAGAACGGACTGCTTGTATGACGTGGATGCTTTCTTGCCTTTGTCTTTGTCTGCGGCAAGGGAATCTTGCTGTTTGGGGGCATCGCGCACACATGATACTGCATCGTCCACTTTCCAAAAGCAAACAAACCCGGTCCCACGAGGACGCTCAGTTTCTCGGTCAACGACAATTCGTGCATAGCGAAGGGGGCCAAATTGGGTGAAATGCTCATAGAGCATCTCATCGTCACACGTGAAAGGCAGATTCCTGATGAAGATAGTCGATGCATCTCTTTCATCTTGTTTTGCCTCCTGCTCATCGATGCCTTCACCTTCCAACTCTTCCTCATCAAGATCGTCTTCGCTTTCGAGATCCTCGTCCTCGTCGGCGGAAAGAGCGTCCTCGACAACATCAGAGTCAGCCTCTGCCGCTTCCTCGTCTTCATCCGCCATCTTAGTATCTTTTGGCTCCTCATTTTGCTCATCACTTTCCGCGCTATCTTGCTCTTTTTGCAGATTCTCCCAAACATTTTTTTCCACTGCCCAATCAACAGCCAGTGTCCGCCCGTCTACCTCCTTGCCATTGACGCCCTCTAGCGCCTTCTCTGCGTTCTTCTTTCCCCTCAGCACCACGAAGCCGAAACCGGCCAGCTGGTTTCCCTTTTTGGGGAGATAGGCTTGCTTGACCTTTCCATAACTCCGGAAGAGCACTGCCAAATCGTTGGGTTCCTTAATGCTCCACGGAAGGTTTCGGACGATCAATCTGGGTGGCACAGCAGCCGCTCTTTGTTGTTCTCTTTGCTTCTTGAGCTCAAGAGCTTCGGTAGATGGTTTAGATTTGCCAAGGTTCTCGTCGACAACACGATGGCGCGGTTGCGCATACTCGACCTTGATTTTCTTCCCTGCGAAGACAGTTCCATTGAGTTCCTCCAGGGCAGCCTTCGCATCTTCGACATCAGCAAAAGTCACGAAGCCGTAGCCCTTCGATTGCTTTGTCTCTGGGTCAGTGACGACGATGGCATGCTTGATCACGTAGGATTGTGAGAAATGTTCTGCGAGGCTCTCGGTGGTCGCTGAGGCGGGAAGCGATCGAATGAACAACTCCCTGCGAGGTTGGTTCGAGGACGGCTGGGCTGTTGCCTGGTTCTGCGTATCAGCAACGGCCACAGATTTATTTTGGCTAACTTGTCCCTCGACGGGGCTCTCGTTGCGAGAATCGTCAGTGTTGGCCATGGTTGGTGTATGAATGACTTTTTTTCGTAGGAAAATCCGCGGCAGAAAAATCCCAGCAAGGACAAAAGTCTCGAGGCAAAAGCGGGTCTCAGGGCGGTGAGGAAGAAGATTAGATAGATACGACGCGCTCGAATCAGAGACCAGTAATTTCCCGGATCCATCTCGTCTTGTCGGGCTTAGGTGTACTACATGCCTAGTATGCCAGTGCGACCAAGCACGACAGGAGGGGGAGGGGAGCTTATATTGATACTTAGAGGTATGATATCGGTAGAACAACTGAAGATATCGAAAAGCTTTTCCCGCAGGTTACGGACAAGTTCTGGATTGAGTTGCGGCATGTCTAAGGAGCGGCTCGAACTCTCGACGTCTGGGAGTAGGAAATTCATGACGCACCCAGGTTGCACGTGAGGGCATACCGGTCGGAAGGCCAGCCAACAGCGAGAAGCGCAGCTTCTCAAGCTCAATCAAGTCCAACTTGAGCTCCGATCCGTTTCTCAGACTGTGGCTTCTTTCTCTTCCAGTGTTGAGCGGAGGCTTGTGAAGCAGTGAATACATTGTGCTCATATTGCTCTCTAGAGAGAAGATGGGAAGCGAATCCAATGGCAGAGGCGAGCGATCACAGTCCAGCGCACCTCCCACGGTCTCGACATCAGGCCAAGCGTTCAATCCACCTAGAATCCAACAGCCTAAGCCACAGGCACTGCCCAATAGATCCGGTCCCTCCGCTATACTTGTCTCTACACGACAGAAAGGAAACCCGATCTTGAACCATATCAAGATCGTACCTTGGGAATATGCGGATATTCCGGCCGACTACGTGATCGGCAACACTACCTGCGCGCTGTTCTTGTCGCTCAAGTACCACCGCCTACATCCTGAATACATCTACTCGCGCATACGGCAGCTAGCAGGGAAGTATCTACTGCGCATTGTCTTAGTGATGGTGGATATAGCAAATCATGAAGATAGCCTTCGGGAACTGTCTAAGACGTCCCTCATCAATAACCTTACATTGATGCTGTGCTGGTCTGCACCCGAAGCTGCACACTACTTGGAGCTGTATAAGTCATCCGAGAATTCTCAACCTACAGCTATTCGCACGCAGCAGGCCCAATCCTACAAGGAATCACTAGTCGAATTTGTGACTACTCCCCGCAGCATTAATAAGTCGGACACTGCGAGCCTAATCTCCACCTTTGGAAGCCTACAGAACGCGATCAATGCGCCGTCAGAGCAGATAAGCGCGGTCCCTGGATGGGGAGAAAAGAAGGTCAAGCAATGGTATAATACAGTGAGGGAGCCATTTCGAGTGGAGTCGATGAAGAAGGCGAGTGCTCCCAATAGAGATAGAAATCATCGACTGGCAGAGCTGGAGACTGAGACGGCTGGCGCCTCTTCAAGGTCAAATGAGGGTCAGGAGCAATTTGATGAAGAGTTCCTGCTTGCGGAGTCGGAGTGCAGCAAGCCCGGGAGATATGCAGATACTATTGAAGAGCAAAGGTCCCAAGAAGGCGCCCAGTCAGAGGCAATTGACCAAGGCATCATGGTAGCACTGGCAAAGCTTCGTGAGACTGGTGGCTGACGGGACGCTGGGGTTGTGAGTTGATCTAGCATATATTGACCGCCAGATCAATGAATCGAGCCTCTCAGGCCGTCTCGTGTGGGTGAGCCTCAACCGAGGTCATAAGTTGATAGAGAGAGCCGAAATGTTGCGAGCCAACACTTCGAGGACTCCCCTCGATTAGGCAAGGTATGTAAGCTATATTTGAGGTGACACTCAAACCAGTTTTATAGCAAAGTGTCCACGGTACTGTACACCTCCAATACCCAATCCGTGAGAGATGGAATAAAAATACCTAGTGTTAGCATATTAATCATTTCTTTTTCCTTACCGCCTCAGCTCTAGTCAATTCAAAGTCCGCACGAAACATAGACAGAATCTTTCTGAAGGGGAGGTTGTATGTATGCGTGCCTATGCGAGGGATCATGACAGGTTTAGACATCGACTAAATACTCAAAGCAATAGACTTTAGATAGTGGATTATTGAATTAGCCATATGCAGTACAGTGCCAAGATCATGCTCATAACAAGCGACAATCTCTACCAGAGATCAATAGATACTAGATTCATACTTACAGTGGGAGGAAAAGAGTTTGCACCCCCCTGTTTGGCTTACGTAATGCGCTAGCTATCACCGCCTTCTTTATTTTGTCCACCGCACATTCAGCAAAGGAAATAATTGGCTTCTATAAGAGTTCTGCTGGCAGATTTACGGATACACTGTGCCTAAAGAGGCTAGCGGACGAACTATTGCAGGGTGGGGGGTGCAAACTCCTTTCCAGGGACTGTAGGCTTGGGTAGCGGGTGTCGGGGCCTCGGGTGATCCGATCACAGCTGCTACTATGTATGAGACTATGAATAAATAGGCTCGCCGCCCCGTGGGGGAGAGTCTGGGTATTTGGAACAAATCAAGACGGTGGAGACTGTGCTTGTTTCCCTAATACGAGTAAGTCACTGTACATGTGTGAGAACATACGTACGCGTACGTAGTACGCAACCTACACTAACTTACTTGAGGGGGCTCTGCTCCTCCGAACACTGGAACGGAGGAGCTGAGCCTCAATCGAGCCTGCAGCTGTCGGAGAGCCTAATTTCCAGGCCTCCAGTGACAGTGGACCGGCAAATTAGCGGATTCAAAGACTCGGGATTTGTTAGCCTCCTATTTACTTACAGTACTATGTACAGTACAGTACGACGTAAAAGTTACCATACTGTACTGTTCCGGACGAACCCTTATATCTCGATGAGTCATCTACGGTAAGCTGTCACGTGGGGAGCGGTGGGGCCTGGAGCCGAAAGGGGTAATCGGGCTGACAGCGAACATTGGAGTTTGACAGTCCAACGAGTCAACGACATTCTCTTGTTCAAGGCCACAGCCCTATTATTGTTGTTGTTGTTGTTTTTATTATTATTATTATTTTTATTATTATTATTATTTTTATCATTATCATTATTATTGTTATTGTTATCGTGCTAGTGATAGCGATACCAGTCGCGCTGTGAATGTGTCCTTCCGATTGAGCAGAAGTTACCAAGCATTCTCCACTGAGCATAGAGCTGCAGCAAAGACCCTCCAACCCCCCCCATCCAGGTCAAATCATGAGATCATGGGTGAGGAGGGACATCGGCAATCAGGGCAAAATAAGATACTAGAATTTCGACTCCAGAATGTGAATGACTTGGGCCCACCAGCAGCTCGTCAAGTCTTGAGTAGTCATGCGGCGGACCAGACCAGTACTTCCTCCGAAGGCCAGCAATCAAACGGATCGGCCCATCAAGCCGGATCAAGGAACTTCGAGTTTGTGCTAGTGACCGACAATGAATCTCGGCGCCAGGTCCGACGTCATGCTATGCGCCAGTATATGCATCAACGGCGCTTGGACAGTATCGCTCGACTAGGAACGGCTCGCGTACCGGGAGGAGGTTGGTCTACCCGCTCTCCTCTCGACTTCCAGCCCTCAGCTTCGTCCTCTTCAACAGGGGCCGTGAAGGACGATGCTCAAGAGGATCTGACTGTTAAGTCAGAGAAGGCCTCGTCCCCAAGCAGCGATGAGGATAAAAAGACGCCGGAGAAGCCCAAGAGCTCTTCGCGCTTGCTCATTCCGAAATTGCACAAGGTCAAACGCGAAGATGCCTCGTTGCGTCCGGCCACAAAGTCTGGATCATCCAATCCTCTGGTAAGCCCAGGGGAAGGGGCCGTTCGAGACCCCTTCAGCTGCTATCCAATTGCTATTAGCCAGGCGGATCATGAACTGATTCAACACTGTAAGTGGTAAGGCTCGTTCGCATGTCGCTTTAAAACCGCGGTGCAACGCTTGATCTTCACCCGAAATGAAAGCCGATAAGTGCCGGACGGGGGCTAACTTAACCAAGTCGTTGTGACCTATCCATCCATGATGTACAAGTTTGCCGACTCTATCGCGAACAACCCAATGATGGAGATTTTCCGGCAGATAGCGCTCCATGACGGTCTTCCCTTCCAGGCTATGCTTGCCATTGCATCCAAGCACCGTGCCGGTGTTGAGGGAAAGGCGGAGTCTGTGCAGAGCCTGACTCACAAGATGCGAGCACTGAGGTTCATGAACGAGCGTATTCAAGGGGATGCAACTGGGCAGCATGACGGGACTATCTATGCTGTCGCCACAATGGCTGTCATCGAGGTACCGTGGCTTGTCGCACCCCATCGTGCATGCAAATGACTAACAATTTTGGAGAAATGGTCCAAGGATGCATCTATCGAGCGAATGCATTTCCGCGGATTATCGTCGATGATCAGGAATCGAGGCGGAATGCATGGCATGCGACTCACTAGCCCTTTCCTGGAGAAAGTGCTTTACTGGTAAGTTCATACATATGCCCTCCGATGTTAGTCTGGTGCTGACAGGGCATAGGGTGGACTTCAGTTGCGCCCCTAAGGCGATCATCAGTACCTCGCTACCTTGGACAGGGACCGTTCCTGATAAAACTCCTCCTCTCGACTTCTTGGACCCCAATTTACATCTTGCTGTTCCTCATGATGCTACTACCTCAGAGGATGCCGATAGTCTCTGTGCACAATTTAGGGCATGCGAAGATTTCTTGCGGTTCTTTCGTCGCCTTCGCGAATTGGAGGGCTTATGCTTGAACTCTCCTTATGCCGTCGTACCAGAGACCTTTCCTCGCCGAAAAAAGCATTTTCGTCCTGGCACCCAGCTCTACTCAATCTTGACAACGCTGCCGGACTATGACCACGGAATTCGGGACATCCGCTTCATCGACGAATATACCTGCATGTCTTGCCTCTTCTTCCTCACCGTCGCATTATACGACTGCTACCTGAACTCTCATAACCTGGACGAGTATCTCGACTGGCTCAGCCTCGAAGTCCGCAATCTCAATCCTTTCACAAACCCCAGCATTACATCAGTTCTTTGGCTATTTCTCAACAATGGCGGTTATCCCAAGAATAGACCAGGTGACGCTGGAGATCGATGCTGGATTGTCTCGCGGATGGTCCGGATCGCTAAACGACTCGAATGGAAACGCCACGGAACCATTTGGGACCGACTTCGCCAAGTACTGATTGACTTCATCGTCACACAGCAGGAATGCGCGCTGGGTTCGGATGAAATTGACGCCGAAACGCACGTGGCTCGCACGCGGAAGCGACTCAGTTACCAGACTCACTCGACGGACTACTTCTGGAATGAGGTACAAATGCGTGAAGATATTCTCGAACTTAATTTGTCCTCAGTTACCTCCACGTCCACAAGTATTGAAGACAACAATGTACTTGCTTACACGTAAAAATCATTTGCTATTCCTGCTTTTCGTCTTCATGCATAACAACCCCACCTCAAATTATAACACGCGAATATCTTGCTTTGGGGGCTCGCTTTCGGTTTCCATTTAAGCTAATCTTACCTTTCACGACTTATGATGGATGAGACAATGGGACGTTCATGGGCTAGGATGGATACGGATAGACTGGCAATTAATGGATCTCGTATACAAGGAAGTTCGTTCGCTATTGACAAACAAACCATGACGAGCGCTTATATACACAGGGCTTCAGTAGGAGGCAGCCTGCCGGTAAACTCTCTTCCATGTGAAGATGATTCCGTAGGCTGTCGGTAATTCGTAGTCGGCTATCGGCTATCCACCTTTTGCTCAAACTGTTTACACAACATCAATTGATCCAGAAATTACCATTTCAATGTCTAAAGGGTTACGATTATTTGGTGGGGCTACATGCAAAGTAAGACCATCGCTTCTGTCTATGCGACGAGCGAATGCGATGAAGTATCTATCTAATCATAAGTGCAAAAGCAACAATCACAGAAAGCCAGGATGTGTGAGATCGCATCCATCTCGTGCATATCGATCAGGATAACATCACCCTGGGATAAACTCAAAAGAGGAGTAAAGAGCATGTACGGGAATAGGAATAGCAGCCGTCCCACCAGACTGCCGAACGAGATAAGAAGAGTCTTATCGTGATGCAATCTTTTTTTCGTAACATAAAAGAAACGAACCAATCAGACAAGCGGTACATAACACGCAAGGCAAGGCAACATAATATAACCACAATCAACCAAAGTCAATGGTATCGAGCGCGAAGATAGAGATGAATAAGAGGAATAATAAGAATAGAAATCTAATGATGGAGCCTGCCGATGCAAAGGTGAACAGCACTTGGCAGTAGAACTTTTGGGGGTGCATGCCAACCTGTTCCTACCCGAATTTATTCACTTCTTTCATATAATCTGTAATGAGATGATTTTGGCATGTCCGTATCAATATCCGTGATATCGTCATAAAAGAAAGGCGAATAAGAAAAGAAAAGAAGGTAAAGAGCGTGGGCAGATTACGTGGGCTTGTCGCAGCCAATGCGACCTAGAAGCGCCTTGCGATCGCTTTGGTCTCCAAGGCGAACTCGCCGAGGCCGCACAGCCGAGGAACCATTGGCTCGACGCCAGTCAACATTGGAGTTGTCGATCGCATGCGTGGATCCATTGAGGTTATCCTTTTCAGCAAAGTACTCTTCCTCTTCCTCTCCTTCGTCATCGCTGCGAGGTTCCTCAGCATTACCGGTGCGGATGACGCCCACGGCCACGCGAATTACCATGGTGAACCAGATCAGCGACAGCAGCTGCAGTGCCAGAAGGCAGGAAAGAAATATCCATTTGACGGTGCGGTTCATGCAAATCGGTCCGTTCAGATCCTTGAAGGGGGAGACCAGATACGACCATGCGCTCGGGTAGCCATTGGTAGAAATCATCTCCGCAGTTGTACCTGAGTAACATCCGTAAGACATCTTGGCAGGGACGTCCTTGTAAATCGACCAACAGAGTTTTGGGTAGTAAACATGTCGAGTGATCAACCACGTAACCATGAACACAACAAAAGCAATGTTGCAGCTCGTTTCGTACTTCAGATACTTGAGAATCTTGGCCGTCTAATCCAGTGAGTTAGTGAATTTGACTTCGAACGAGGGTGGAAATCTTAGAGAGCATCTTGATCTTACAGGCAGTAGGAGATCGACAATGTCCATGAGCGAGAGCACAACATTGGAGACATTGTAGAAGCCGTAGACGTAAGCCGAACCAAAGAGGGCAATGGTGATTACATGGTGGGTCAGCATCTGGTAGTGATCCTTTCTACGCTCCTCAATATTGATCACCAAAAGCTGCTGTGCCCAAAACGCCAATTGTACCAAGAGATACCATTTCATAAGACCTGAAACATTGCGCGCAGGCCATTGGTCCCAGATTTTGCTGAAATCGCCCCAATGGTCAGAGTTGGACCAGATATACTGTTTTATTGTGTTAGTCAAAACACACGACCAGCAGGCGGACAAACAGGCGCAATCCTGGTGAACGAACCATTCCGAGGGAGCAGATGAAGCCATAATACAGACAAAGCCAGCCCTGTTCAGCCAGACGAAGCGACGCCTTCCGCTTCAGGCCCCAATGCTGCGCAATGGGCCTCAGAACCCAGTCAATGAGAATGGCCCGGATAGCGATGAAGACAAGTGCGGAGCTGGCGACAAAACAAACATCATCCCATCCTTGTACGTAGTCCCCGGAAGCAGGCTGGTAGTAGGAAAGCTGAAAGAACGGCGTGGTGTAGGGGTTGAGGGAAGGGTAGAGGTGATGGACGGCCAATAACATCGCAAGAGTAGTCAAGGTAATCCCTGCGGTGAACGAACGTTAAGGTAAGCAGGACAGTTGACCCCAAAGCGCCAACAATGGCATTGTTAAATTATCATGTATCCATTGGAATGGTCCGTACCGATTTGGTTATGCAACATCCATTCGCGGAACGTGGTTTCTTTGACCGCCGGGCGGTGATGACTGGTAGAAGTGGAAACGCAGGCATTGAGTTCCGAGACCGACTGAGAGACTGGAGATGATACGTCGGTGGCCATGACGGAAGTAGGAGGGAGAGCCTGGAGGGGGTATCTGGCTGAAATTGGAGACCTGACAGCAGAAGCAGCAGTTCTGCAGAAAGGAATGTCCAATTGACGATAGCGCGAGAGGGAAAGTGGGAGGGAAGGTGTAAAGAAGGAGAACTGTCGAGAGCCGGGACGTTCGAGTATGGTAGAGGGAAGGAGAGAGATGGGACTCCAGAAAGGGGGGGAAGAGGTGGGGGGAAAGAGAAAAGCGATGAAGTCTCGGCCGTGAGAGGTTGATTGAGGCGTGTTGAGATGAGGTGAGTTGAGTTCAGATATAAGTTGAGGGAGTACGGTAGAGAGCGAGCCAAAGAGGGAACGGAGGAGTAGCGAGCGGCGGGCGAAAGTGGTTCCCGCCCACTCGAACTTCTGTTATTGTAATCCCACAGGTTCCACGGCGGGAAACTAACTCTTCAGAGAGATTAGGAATTGTTAGGGGATTTCCAATCAATCATTCCAATCAATCAATGATCCATCGATTGTTTAAATCAGATAGGCACCGAGAGGAGAGGGGAAGGGAGGGAGGAGCGGGGAGAGCCTCCTTGATGTTCTCGCCCTTGGTTCTCCCCGTCCGCTGAAAAGCCTAGTTGAGTTATTTTTATTTTGAATCTCCCCAAATGAGTGGAGTGGAGATTCTGGGCGGAATCACACCGGACGGCCTCTGTGTACGAAGTATGTACTCGAGTATATTACTGCTGATGCATCTAACTCTTGTGACGGTTCGAGGCTTTGAACATCACCCAGAACATATGGGAAGTTTTGCGAAGAGCGACGAGAAGGTAGAGGGAAGTGGAAGATTGATGGTGTATCAAGTCGGTTTCAGCTGATTTCGACCCACCCCCGGGAGGACCCCGTTACGTACGTGCTAAGGGATCCCCAACAGTACAGTACGTAGTCTACTTTCAGTGGCACTGGCAATGCTTCTGCCCCTCAGGTACCCCTCAGCTGTCAATATTCGATTCTCAGTACCGCCCTAACTTGGGGAGATCAAAAGCCAGTTGGTGCTCAACTGGGCGGTCACAATAGGCAGAATAGCGATCATGTCATGTGACCGGTCTTGAACCTTCTGTCATTACAATATCCTCTGTCATACAGATTGATACTGCTCTCGAAAGACTCGGAATTTTAGGGGATATATATTTCCAGGAATTCGGCCTCTACTTCAGGCTGCGAGGGCACCAAGATTGCTTTTATCTTTGTGTCCATTCCGTATATGCATGGTAGATTTGATCATCCCGTCCGCTGGTTTGGATCACCGCTTAAGCCGACCCCACCCAATAGCCGCCACCCCAAAGCTCTGCCTGCCCTGCAAAAAAAGATTGTCAAGCTGTTTTGACAAGAAAACATATTCCACAGTAACTGCATTACTAGCCTGAGAAAGGAGAATCCTCCTTCAAGGCAACTACTGAAAGTGCTAATATAGTTATCCCAATTTCTCCGCTCCTCCGCTACTGGCTTTCATTGATTTGGCCGTGATTCCCTTCGTCACAATGGAGGCTGAAATACAGGCACAGATTCCCGGTATCGACCATGTGATCTCCGAATATTCCGTGGCAAGTATCCTGATTCGTATTGTTGAGACAAGTAGTTCGATTGGAACACTATCGCTGACGCATTGCAGGGCTATCTGGCTCATGCTTCTAAAGCCTACGTTGAAGATGCAAATGGGCCGTCGCCGCTGTCCGAAGCTGCCGATATGGTCACGGCGCTTCTGATTTCTGCCTCGGGAGACTTTTCACCTGAGAACGAAAAGGCCATTCGTAACCTCGTGGAAAAATTTATCGCTTCTCTCAGCGCGTCTGATGGAGTGAACGCAGAGCGTAGACAGATGCCCTTCACTGCCAAAAAGCTTGACCAGGCGATCAATGTTGGCTCTCAGAAAAACATCTCCTCGACTTTGGGTCTAGCGGGAGGCAACGTCGACCTAGAGTCTGCGAATGCCAGGAAAGTGGAGTCTCGTGTTGACCGCAAGAAGTTAGAGAAGGCAGAACGAAAGATTCGTGCTAAGCAGGAAAAGAAACAGATGAAGACGGTGCAATACGAATCTTCCCGTCTCTTGAATCAGCCCGACAGCACCATGTCCTACGAGGAATTCTTCATGGCTGTCAACCCTCTTCAACTTGGCTCTGACTCCCAGTCAAAGAGTAAGGATATTAAGGTTGACAGTATTGATATCTCTGTTGGCGGGCATCGTATCTTGACCGACGCTTCATTGGCTTTGGCTTATGGCCGACGCTATGGTCTCGTGGGTCAGAACGGTATCGGAAAGAGTACTCTTCTGCGCGCGTTGAGTCGGCGTGAAGTGGCAATCCCCAGCCATATCTCGATTCTTCATGTTGAACAAGAGGTATGTCTGGTCTCTCGTGCTCGAAACCTCAGAGAAAACCATGGTTTGCTGACTGGATGTCCAGATTACGGGTGATGATACACCTGCGCTTCAAGCAGTTTTGGATGCTGATGTCTGGCGCAAGCGTCTATTGGCCGACCTAGAGGTCAGTTTTCTAGCCTGTTTCGACCTGTCTCACCTGTCTGACTTGCTTCCAGAAAATCACTAAGCAGCTCGCCGAGATCGAAGCAGAGAGATCGTCGATGGCGGACACTTCTAAGGATGCCGCTAGACTTGACCACGAAAGGGAAGGATTGGATATTACCTTGAATGATATTCATGCGAAGCTTGCAGAAATGGAATCGGACAAGGCCGAGTCTCGTGCCGCTAGTATCCTGGCCGGCCTTGGCTTTTCACCCGAGAGGCAGCAGTTTGCAACAAAAACATTCTCGGGTGGTTGGCGGATGAGATTGGCCTTGGCTCGGGCACTTTTCTGCGAGCCTGATCTGCTTTTACTGGACGGTATGATCGAGTGACACTACGGCGGTCATCTCTTGACAGAATGCTAATCGTATGCAGAACCGTCCAACATGTTGGATGTGCCTTCGATTACCTTCTTGTCCAACTATCTACAAACCTATCCTAGCACCATCCTTGTGGTTTCTCACGATCGTGCCTTCTTGAACGAAGTAGCCACGGATATCATGCATCAGCATTCTGAGAGACTCGACTACTACAAGGGAGCCAATTTCGGTAAGTACCTCAAAGTGCTGGGAGAAAAATGTTCAAGCTGATGATATCGCAGATTCATTTTATGCCACCAAGGAAGAGCGGAAGAAGAATGCGAAACGCGAATACGAGAAACAAATGGCCGAACGCGCACATCTGCAAGGTATGTCTCTACCATACAAAAGTTTTGTATTGGAGCTTACTCATCCGAATAGCATTTATCGATAAGTTCCGTTACAACGCCGCCAAGTCGTCTGAGGCGCAATCTAGGATCAAGAAACTCGAAAGAATGCCCATCTTGGAAGCCCCAGAAAGTGATTATGTCGTTCACTTCAAGTTTCCCGATGTCGAGAAGCTTTCCCCTCCTATTGTACAGATGACGGATGTGTCATTTGGTTATTCGAAGGACAGACCGCTTCTTAAAAACATTGACCTCGATGTGCAGCTTGATTCACGTATTGGCATCGTTGGACCTAACGGTGCGGGTAAAACCACTGTGCTCAAGTTGCTAACGGCTCAACTTCAGCCGACGTCTGGTTTCATATCACAACATGCCAGGCTGCGCATCGGATATTTCGCACAGCATCATGTGGATGCCTTGGATTTGACGACCAGTGCCGTGAGTTTCATGGCAAAGACCTACCCAGGAAAGACAGACGAGGAATATCGGAGACACCTTGGAGCGTAAGTGAAAGTCTCCTTCACCTTAACCTTTGTCTTATATCTGTTAACAATTGCCTCTGCCTGATCATAGTTTCGGTATCACTGGAATGACTGGCCTCCAGCGCATGGAGCTCCTGTCTGGAGGTCAGAAGTCTCGTGTCGCCTTCGCCTGCCTGTCTTTGACCAACCCGCACATTCTGGTCCTGGACGAACCTTCTAACCATTTGGATATTGAAGGTATGGATGCGCTGTCCGAGGCTCTGCAAAACTTTGAGGGTGGTGTAGTGATGGTATCGCATGATGTGACGATGCTTCAAAATGTCTGCACCAGCTTGTGGGTCTGCGACAAGGGCACGGTTCACAAATTCGATGGCACTGTGAATGCCTATAAGAAGTTGATCAGTGCTCAAGCCAACGAGGCCGGAGTAGCTGCTCCGCACTAAGTCAGAGGACCTAGGATGATCGAGCCCAGTGAGGTCCAGGTAGACGAAGGTACTTACGTCATTGGGTTACCACGCGTGTGTGTATCCTATGTCTTTTAAGATGGTGGAAATTTCAATTCAACTGGTCTTGCTTAGCCCAACTATTTCAACTATTTGTCTACGAAAGTACGTACATATGTATTATGTAGGTGGTAATGAGTATGTACGTGGGTAGTAATTAATGCAAAAGACTGCGTTGCTTGACAGGCATCGCCAACTGGGTAGTGGGCTCGCTCTTGCTTATGTAAACTATACTAACTTAACTAGTCAAGTTAACTAATTAATAGTCTTCCCCAGATATGATCCGAGTGCTTGATTCCATTTCGAACTACGTACGAAACTTTGAACCCCCTTGTACACCGATTAATGCAGATGTCGATGTCGAACCTCTTCACACGCGCCAATCAATAAACTACTAAGCTATGAGTCGCAGGGACGAGAATGAGGTGGCGGATTCTAGTGCCCCTTTACTTTCCCAACGCTCGTTGGCAAATAGAGCGTCACAACGCGATGATGGGGACGCTCGGGTTTCTCGGCCCAGTTTAACACTGACAGGAGACTTTTTCATATTGTCCTTGACTTTTTCTGCTGGAATTAGTGGGCTTCTCTTCGGTTACGAGTAGGTGGTGTTTCATTGATCATTCTTGGCCCGGGCATGAGATTCCAAGTCGGCGAGCAGAAAGATTTCTGATAGTTCAAGTGGCTGATTATTTGTCTAAAGCACAGGTGTCATTTCATCAACGCTCGTGTCGATCGGCTCGGATCTTTCTAATCGTCCCCTCACTACTCTAGATAAGAGTCTTGTAACATCGTGCACAAGCTTGTTTGCTTTAGTCGCAAGCCCGCTGGCGGGCATACTGGCGGATAAATTCGGACGCAAAAAGGTTATAATCATTGCGGACGTGCTTTTTACCCTGGGGGCTTTCATACAGGCTGTAGCCACTACTGTTTGGGCTATGATAGTAGGGAGGAGCGTTGTCGGCTTGGCTGTTGGTGGGGCGAGCTTGGTCACGCCATTGTATGTCACGTAGCTCACGGATACCTGCTTCATATCGGAGAAAGACATACGGGGGATCGATCTCGACCGATTATGCTGACATTTGTTTCAGGTATATTTCTGAGTTGGCGCCATCCCATGAGCGTGGAAGATTGGTGACGATCTTGTGTCTACTCATCACTGGGGGGCAAGTCATAGCTTACATTGTTGGCTGGCTTTTGTCCAACACACCTGGCGGTTGGCGCTATATTGTCGGCCTTGGGATGATTCCTGCTATCTTTCAGTGCATCGCTGTTGGTACTCTACCCGAAACTCCACGATGGTTGGTGCAGGCAGGTCTCGAGAACGCAGCCACAAATGTCCTATTGCAGGTCTACCAGGCTCATGACGAAAATGTGCAAATTGTCGAGAGCATCTTGCATGATATCCAACAAGAAGTTACCGATGAGGCCGAGATCACAGGTCATTCAAACAAGTCTCCCGGACACAGTGAAAACTGGGTTGCAAATGCCACCCAGCGCACCCGCAGTCTCTTTCTTGTTGGTGGTAACCGCAGGGCATTGATCATAGCAGTTATTCTTCAAGGCCTACAGCAGCTATGCGGGTTCAACAGTTTATTATACTTCTCGAGTACACTTTTTGCCATTCTTTCATTCTCCTCCCCTACCCTTACGGCACTGGCAGTAGCGATGACCAACTTCGTTTTCACACTTTTGGCATTCATATATATTGATAGAATTGGCCGGCGGCGCATTCTGCTTTATTCCATACCTGTCATGGTTCTTTCGCTCGTCGCTTGCGCTATGGCCTTCGGGACTTTGGCTCTTCCTAGGTCATCATTCGAACCTGAGGGATCAAACGGAGCCGATGCTGCGATGGTCGAAGATTCCCTCCTCCCCTTACTAGTCCTTATCTGTCTCACGGTTTATACGGCCTCATACGCCTTTGGCCTCGGCAATGTTCCTTGGCAACAATCGGAGCTCTTTCCGCTGAACGTACGCTCGTTAGGTTCGTCTCTTGCAACAGCTACGAATTGGGGATCGAATTTCATCGTCGGGTTGACATTTTTACCTATGATGGAATGGCTATCACCGGCATGGACTTTCGCGACCTATGCGGCTGTATGCGTACTGGGGTGGATCGGCGTGTGGGCTATCTACCCCGAGATGAGTGGGCTCAGCCTTGAAGAGGTTAAAGATCTCCTGGCCAATGGTTGGGGGGTACAAGAGAGTCTGGTACGGGGTCATGGTCGTCCCTAAACCAGGTGCAAGGTGCTACGGAGTAGTCCAAATGCCAAGGTCAAAAGTCTTTCTCTAGTTGTGACTGATGACGGGCACGGGCTTAGCTGGCGTTCCCCACTAAGAATGAGATGAATTGAGCAGAACAATCTGGAGGGGTGAATCATCTGACTATGGTAATCACAAAGCACATAAGTACCAAATTCTGCAAGGTCCTGTCTAGTAAGTGACCAGTACTGAGCTATATCTTTTAAGTTAGTTGACTTCCTAGATATCAATCAGCACGTTGAATCCAATATAGAAGATTTAGGATCCAATCTAGCTCTATTTTTGCTGTGATGTGTTATGTACCTTGACTACAAAGACTGCTTGCCTTGGTAGCTTACTTTCGTAGCATTGCTTTGACTGCTTTATTCCAATGCATAGATCCATTCCGGGATGACCGAGTATAAATGCTTGCTTTTAGGAACTATTTTACCAGTGCGAACAAGTTCACTTGCGTGATTTCTTGGTGGAATATTGTGTACAATGACCGGCAGACGCTCGGTATGACTATTACTGCAATAGATGTGAGGCGCATAACCAGTAGGAAAGCAAAAGCCCTATTCTTCGATATCCTTGACCTTCTCCCACTGTCCCTTGAGGTTCTCCTTCCACAGACTGACTTTGTTATCTCCGCCACTCACCGCGAGAATGTTGCCGCTAGGGCTCCAGCTTACCCTCCACAGGACAGTGTCGAATTCGAGTTTCTGACTGGTCCATTGCCCGGGATTTGATGCATCAGAGGTCCAGATCCGAACAGTCTTGTCTTGCGAAGCGGATGCGATGTAGGACTTGGAAAGAATGCTGGGCGACCAGGCGACGTCCCGGACCCAATCGGTGTGGCCTTCTAGTGACTGGTTGAGGTTGTATGACTTAGACTCAGGGCTGTATTATGGTGACGTATCAGTTAGCAAGCTCCTTGATATGAAAAACCGCGACGGGCTTACTTGTAATCCCAGATCTTGAGCATATTATCACTTCCACCTGTCACAAACCTGCGCTGCTGGCCCAGTCCAGGGTTGGCGCTGATCAAGCTTCCAGGGACTGCAGCGGGCGCCCAACTGATGGAATTCACACCCATACCGTGCGCATGGAAGATTTGATGAGTCCAGCTGTTGTCGCGAAATTCAAGGACGCTAACATGACCGTCCGAGGAGGCGCAGGCCAAGACACAACCACTTTCATGAGGAGCCCAGGACACCATGTTTACCGAAGCAGTATGAAGCGAGAAATCAAAGACTTTAGTCCAGGCACCACCGCCAACAGGGGACGTTGTGTTCTGATGTTGCTCACGCCAGATGAGCACTTTTCCATCGTAGGAGGAGGAGGCCAGAATCGTGCCGAATTTCGGGTGCGCCTAGATGGATTACAGTTAAGCATCATGTCATTAACTCACAGCGAGAGACTCGAAAGAGGCTCGTCAAGTTCGGCATCTTCTATAACATACCCATGCAACACACCACACTGCTCCTTCATGGCTAGGTCGATAGTCTTGGGTCAGAATCACAGATTGTACTTTTATGCTCTTGTGTGCTTGTTGAAACTTCTTACCCCTTCAGAGTCTCGACTAGTCGGTGCGTTTCACCCTCAACCTCGAAAATCTTTATCGTCTTGTCCGAGGAGCATGTCGCCAATCTGCGGCCATAGTAGTCCAGACCCGCGTCGTGCTACAGCCCAACCCGGTCAGCGAATGAAAGTGCTAATTGAGGTTACTGTAATCAGGTGATCACAATGGAGTTGTCCTCCGCCCGCAGTCAACATACAATCATATCGTCGTGTCCAGAATTGGAGATCACTTGCGCAGCCGCCTATCCGCCCCTCGCGGGGGACCGTGTTAACAAACGAGAAGCTCAGGGATGGAGAAGAAGAACATACCATCTTGAATGAAGTGCAGCACCAAGTATAACCTGCAGTGCCTAACAATAGAAACTTCGAAAGTGCCG
Source organism: Aspergillus aculeatinus CBS 121060 (assembly GCF_003184765.1). Lineage (NCBI taxonomy): Eukaryota > Fungi > Ascomycota > Eurotiomycetes > Eurotiales > Aspergillaceae > Aspergillus > Aspergillus aculeatinus. The sequence continues at coordinate 725,480 of NW_020291472.1, forward strand.
TAAAGGACGTGGTGCAATTTATGGGTAGAGGACAGCGAGGGGGTCGATGTGGTAACGTAAGTAGGAGAAGCGGCAGCGGCAGCAGCAGCAGCAAAACACCGCCAGCTTGTCCGTTACGCGGTCAGTCAGCCGCAGCCCGATCTTATCTTATCGGCTCAGTCAGCCATCTCTGGTCACTGTTGAATCCAGGCACGTGAGAGGGGCCTCAGGTTATAGAAGAACAAAGGCAACCAATTTTTGTTTGTCCAGTTTGTCCATACCAATTGATACTGAACATCTTGCACCCAGCAATGAAGTATGAGTATCTCCCAAAGGATGAATCTCGGCGGTTCTAAAACCCGCCGCGCTCTCAGTTCCTAGCAATCCGTCCGTCACGTCTTTGCCGGCGACATTGAATTCGTTGGGGTTTCCAGCACAGGGTCATGTTCTGGCTCCTTGAGTTTCCTATAATGAAGTAGTTAACTGATTTCGTCTCCATTGTGAAGAGGGTCGCAAGAAGTAAGCCCCTCTGAACAATGACATACAGCGAGGGACAGACGTGGATTATCAGAGTTGTAAGAGCACCGACGCGAAGTGAGCTGGCGAGCTGAGCTGGGAACATGCGGATTGATCTTCTGAAGGACGCCTAAGCTCCGGCTATTGTGTCTACGTGTGGTCTTTGACTGGGCTTTCACACACCTGATACTCGCCTCTTTTGTTCTTGTCCATGCAATTCGTGGGTGCCTGATTCTGGCTTTCTAGGAATGTGCAGTTCTCATCTACCTTCTTGTTTTTGGCCTACCTGTGGGCGGTCCAGTAAGTGGGTAGTAATGATTTTTATCTACTGTACATAGCTTTATGGGCAAGATTGCAATATCATTAAAGTATTAACTGATGGGTTGAGTACGCCAACGTTACCTCAGATTACCAATTTATGCGCTATCCAGGAAGTTAGGCGGTAGGCGGTGAGCATGCACTGTACCGGTGCACTCAGCGTCAGGAGTGTGGGGACAGCCTAGGTACGGTACGAGGCTCACCGTAGCCTTAGTGAACTCGTGTGAACTCGTTGCTACAGCTATTGATCAATGCTATGGTTTTGCAGAATACGAAGGCCGGAGAACGCCGCAAGTCCAGTGGCTTTATGTACAGCAATGGTCAGAGTCGAGCTCCTCCCTCACGCCAATCCCAAGCTGAGGAGTGTTTCGCGCCGTTCGGTTCAGCTTAGCCACCAGTTCGATATACACCAAAGCCTCGTTCAAGGGCGCTACCCGCTCTGGAAGAGAAATTACGGTACTAGATAGATTCGATAGGTTCTTGCAAGGATGGTCAATTTGAGTTTTGTGTGATTCGCGTCAAGACAGTTGTTCACGGAACCATGCAATCCCTGCTAGATTCGCCAATCAAGGCCCGATTTGTCCAAGGAGATAAGGACAGATGATACATGCAGGAATCACCTAGGAGATTAGCCGCACTATCAGTTCGGACTAGAGAAGTACTGTAAGGGCAATGGCGGGTTCCTGATTTTGACGGACCCAAAGGAGCGTGGGGGGAGATTTAGCCAATTCCAAGGTGTCTTGAGCAGCAAGGGCTCATGTCTGTCTATGCCCGCAAAGGGGCCAAAAAGGAGATCCTGAAACAAGAGCCTCGAATAAACCCTGGGATACGAAGAAGCGCGGCCAAAAGACTGATACTCGTTGGAGGTATTATTGTTGCTCAGGCAATGATGGATAATTAAGGCGGGTGATGCACCTGAAGCGGAGTAATGCATGGGATAGTCAAAGGGGGGGAGGAGGGTTGAGTATCATGAAAGATTCGACTATGAGTGTGGTTTTCATTCTAAATCTTTATCGTCGGTGATCTCGATTCAAGAGCAGCAAAGGCAATGATGTGACATCTTTTCGAAACAATAACAGGTCTAAGAGCGTTGACCATAGCAGTCAATAGCTCTGGATCTGAAGTACTCCGTAACACGAAATGAGAATTCTCTTTCATAGTGTACAGTACCTACGTACTTAGAGGTTAACACGAATAGTTCAAAGCTCCATCCCGACCGCCCGACCGACTAACTTATCGGCCGGGCCAGGAAAAGCGGAGCACCTCGGTTGGGAAGAAACTTGCAGCCCACGTTCCCTCCCGACTAATGTGATCTGTCACTAGGTACTCCGTACTATGTAATAACTTAGTAGATACTAATCAAAATTGTCATGGTCTTTGGGCCTACCAAATAAGCTCGGGGCGACGGAGTAGTCTAGGTAGGTAGACACGGACTACTGCCGATAACTTATTGATAGACACCGTTGGCCTGGCATTTTGACATCTCAGACGTACTACCGGTAAGCCCGCTAGTAATTTATCAGGTTTACTATTTCCTCACCCACCTCCTTCGGTTGTTCGCGTGCTGGGGATTGTAGCGCTGTTCAGATCGGAGGGATAGATGAAAATAATGGCCAAAGCTTGCCGGCTGGCGCTTGTGCATTGTGTAGGTCTGCTTGTTTGCGCACTGAATTAACATGTCCTGGACTAGATGGAGCGATGACAGATCGGACACTACATATTCAATTATCCATCCATCCATCCATCCATCCATCCATCACAGCTCTTTTGGGTATGCTTTACATAAAAGTCGACAAAATCCAGCCACTCTCGGAAAATAATTACGCGCTTGGCGGGTAATGCAAAGTGTGGTCTGTCGTCATTCTCCAGCAGCGGGAGTGAATACGTAGCGGGAAATCGGGGCCGAGGAAAGGGCGGCAGAAAATTTTCTATCAGCTCGAGCAAGAGCTAGAAAAGGATGGGAGTGCGCTGTGGGACTGGAGGAAAAGTAAGGTAAGGCATCATCCATCCCGCTTGTTCCCTTCAATCCCGTGCCTTGGAACGACCCTCGGTAAGTGCTGTACCTGAAAGGCTGACGGGCTACTCCGTAGTAGTTACAGCACATAGTACCATCGCCTATTGTTATTGCCATAAGCCTCACCTACTTACAGAGTACAGTGTATATCAGTTCAGAGAACATCTGTCTAGGGTGGAAAATTGATGCGATCTGGGTTACCTTGGCTGAAAGCCCGATCCAGATCTCCCTCCTTTATCAAGCACGAATCTCAAAAGCTACTACTATGCATGTGCTCGTAGGCACGAGTACGTAGAATATCAGTTGCTAATACCTGTGAACATCTAATCTAATTTCCAATGGCTACTTGTTATGTAGTCGGGTTCTCGCCGGCCCATCCGAAAGCTAACTACAGCCTATAAGTTAGCTGCTGAAGTGGGGATGGGACGGCTTGGTGTCACCAAACGGACCCTCATTCCACAATCACTGCGTGCCCTTCAGGCTCCGTCCACAAACAGTACCGGACCGGGCGCACTCACTGCAAGCCGATTTCCAGAGAATTATCCAAGAAACCATTCCATTGCATCATGGGGCGAGTTTGGTTCACCGTTGCCCGGCCTTCAATGAACGCATAACGAGGTGGTGTAACAATTAATCATTGGGCAATTCCAGGCCTCATAAACGGCTGACAGTAAACACATAACGTTACACATATTACTGGTGTGGATTCGATTCGACTCAACCACTGAATTCCGATTTCTCCAGCGCCGGCGACCCTTTCTGTTGTGAAATGTCATTTGCTAAGATCAGACAGAGGGGGCGGGTAGTTCTAGGTTAGTACCTGGTACGGTAGTCTACTGGTAGTCTTGGACCAAGCGCACAGGGTATCGGATCGTGCACGCTAGATAATTGGTGGTGCAAGATTCGCGCACATCGTCATAATTACACCATTATAATTTGAAATTCTGACAAGGATAGTGAGTAGTGAGTAAACTACTACTAGTTATTGTACAGTACTCGCACATACTTAGTTCAACTCCACCTTGTCTGGACCTAGACAACTCCGTACCTGGGGTATCACTAGCCCCATGGATGCGAAGCTATGAGTAGGTCACAAATCAAGATCGAATCTCAAAGTAATCTGACTGTTGGATCGACGCAAGTTGGCTCCTGTTTCGATTCGAGCTGATCCGTATTCTCGGGCAATTTCTCATTGATCGAGCGACCGACTGGAAAAACCTCGCTCCTTCCTGAATCTGCCAATCTATAAGTAATGGATTGCATCCATCTCAGTAAGTCGGTGTGCTATGCAATATCGAGTCAAAGTACCGGTCGATAGGACGGAACTTCTCTTGTACTGTACTTGCTGGAGCATGCTTTGCGCTGACTACATAGTATGAGTACTTCATGATGGGAGCGTAACAGAAAATGGCCTGCATATAATCTCCGCTCCACACATACTTTCCCTCCTTCCTCGCCAATTGACATGGCTGCGATCTGCCAAAATTGCCGGTAAGAGTTACAGGTAGGTCAGAAAGTGACTGACAATGCCTGTCCTTGCAGATGTAACAAAGCTAGATCCAAAAATCCCCGCGGCTGTTGGGGGCTCTCCTTCGCTGGGATCAGGTTGAGTAGTAGGTACAGTACTCCGTACCTAGTAGGCATTCAAGGGGAGCTTCACGGAAGGAGCCTGCCGTTGTTTCCATTTCTGTCACTTTCACTCTTATTTTGTTCCTTCGAAGGGTACCTGCAAGCACCTGTTACTATTAATGACGGAGATCGCATCCATGATCCATCTCATCTTCGATCCATCGAAATCGCCCTGCAGTGGGTGCTTTGCTGGGGGGTGGGAACTCCTAGCGTGATTCATTCCTCTCCAGTCATTAAGTGGTGGTTGAGTTTAGACTAGAACCAGACAAACCTCGCCCGTGGGAAGGAAAAGCAAGTGGCCGCCGTGTCCCACTGCTGGCTGGGGCTTTAGTGTTGATCGATGACCGGCTCTGGGTTCTGTTGTTATTATTCCTCCATCGTATTATTATTCTTATTATTCTTCTTCTTATTCTTCTTCTTTTTCTTCTTCCTCCTCTTCTTTCTCCTCTTCTTCCTCCTCCTCCTCTTCTTCTTAATCCTTCTTCATTATCCGGCTAGCTAGCTATCGCTAAATTACCGGTGCTGCTAATTACTTCTTTTCCCTTCTGTTCTCTTTTACTAATTCTCCCACCCCTTCCTACCCCCTCTCCTCCCAGATAATAATAGCCACTGTCGCGCTCACCCTCCCTTCTTCACCTGGACGGAGATTATTGCGATTTGTCCGGGTCACTGAATCTTAAAATTGGGTCGCTGCCGTCAGCACTCCGTCTTGTTTTTTTCGCCTCCTCATTCTTTAGCGACATTCCTTTCTAAATCTCGGTTTCCATTCCTTCTTTGAGCTCTTTCCCCCGCCTTCAGAGCTGGCTCCAACGCGCTTTGCCCTCACGCAATCTAAGCACACAATCATCGCGCCTAGTGTTGTTGCACTGTAAGAGTAACCTATACAAGATCAGCGGTCGTCTCCGTGCATTTTCCCGCATCCGCGCTGGACACCTCAGATCAGACTGTGTCGGCATATCTCTCTCCTCCCTCTGGATAGGATCTTATCTATCTACATGTACCAGGCTAGCTGATCCTCCTCGTGCATGATAATGCAGATGGGAGGTCAGGTCACAAGTGATTTCGATGCTGCGGACTTGAGCTTCGTGGTATTTGACGCTATTCTCTGCGCCCTTTGAGAATGGAGCATGTATCCACAGTAAGTGCCGTGTTCTTGAGAATTAAGAGCTTCGCAGTATCTGCCCGCCTCGCCTGCCATTCGTGCTTGCTATTCGGCGCAAACGTGACCTCGATCAGACGCGCATCTGACTGGTCTGCTTTCTCTTAGTTATGTGCCATTAGCACCGTCGGTATTGCAGCAACAGGCTTCGCGTTCGGTCGTGTGGATCGAAGCTCCTCCAAGCCCAGCAGGTTCCGTAAGAGGACCCTCCCGCTCCAGGATCAATGTGCGACGGCGACAGATATACCGGATTCTCCAACCTCGAATTGGGTACACCCAGCTCTGCGCAAGCCGTTCTCAACCGCAGCTGCCGAATCCCCGCTCGAAGCAGAATTCTCCGAAGATCATGAGGATGGTCACTCTAATACAACACACCGGGAGGTATCGAAACATTCGAGAAACCCATCATTTGCAGGTATAAGACTGCGACGCCGTGGACAAACTTTGGCTGGCCCCCCGCTCTTAGCCAACGATAGCCCTGCCACGGCCTCGCAGGTGGTTCGGCGGCCATCATCAACCTCCTGGATGCGACGATTTTCATTCCAGCCAGAGAAACGTAGCTCATACCAGTCGCCCCTTTCTGTGTCACCCAGCGGCCCAGCCCTTCCAGTCAGTCCCCGGACTTCGACGCAGCGCAGGTTTCATAAAATGCTCAAGCGGCCTCTGTCGCAACATGCTAACACTCAACCGCCTCTGGACGTCGCGCCACCGAGTCCGTCAACGGTTAATTTCCGCAGGCCTGCTACCAGTTATCAGCGATCGGAAAATTTTGGCCACAGGGCGACACACAGCTTGAATTTCGAACCGAACTTGGTCCTGTACTCCCCATCTACCTCTGACAACATTATTGCGGCCCCTGAGGACCATGCGTGGCGACCGTACATAAGTGCCACCTTGGATGGACTGTCAGATAGACTGGCTCGCAGATTCTCCGCAGCAACAAAGCCAAGAGATCAGGGACTACGACGAATTGTCCCGAATACTGGCTCTGTCCCAGCACTTCTTCTGGCTACCTCCATCACGACAAAGCAACCTGCAACGACTAGCGGCCTAGTCGCCTCGAATTTTGACTCCCTAGTCCAGTTTCGTGACCCATTCACTTCTGGCGACAAGGCTTCGCAACCGCCTGATGACCACATACCACCGGAAAGGGCTGATCGTGAGGCGGAATCTCGTGCTGAGGACGCAGATCCTCAAAGCCCCTCGACACCTTTCATGCTCACCTCGGAAATCCATGGCCCTGAGCACAGCTCACGGGTCTTTTCAAAGAGACGGGCGATTTCGACGCCCCTTCCGTTCGGTATGAGCACGGAAGGAACTATCCTAGCGTCACCCAGGCGCCGTGAAAGGCGTAATATAACGGACCCGACATTCTTCACCCACCCTTCAGCCACCTTACAAGCGGGAATTCCTATGTCATTGATGACGGATGTGCTAGGTTCACGACACCGGGCCTTACCTTTCCGTCTTCAAGATTTCGGATCAGATATGGCCCACTTCCACGATATTGGCGCACGTCCTTTCACATCAGATGCGGTTCCTCTGTCCAGACTTCAAACTTCAACTCGCCAGCGGCCCAAGCGTCATTCACTAGCTGCATCAGAGCTTGCGTCCACGGTGATCGGATCCGATGAGACGAACATTTTCACTTCTGGCGATGAGGATGAATCAGACTTCCTGAGCGATACTGCGTTCGATTCAATCCGTACCCATATGACCACCAGCAGCAACCCGGGTCTCTATGCGCCTGGAATTGAAAACATCTTTGGCGCTCCTCGAGTGACTCCCGGGGAGACGAACCACTCGAAGAGTGCAGGGCTGAATACGTATGTTCCCAACACCTTGCGCTCGCTGTCAGGGATTTGTGATATGGATGCTCCCCAAGCGCCCACCAATATGCCATCCCTCGTTACTGCGGTCCCAACAGACCTACACGAAGGAGAAAGCACTATATCATTTCCGTCTGATCTCACAGATGACGAAGATGCGCGCAGTTTGTTAGCTGCGCTGCCCAGTGAATCCGTTGCAACCGCCCCCCCAACGAGAATGAGCTCGAACGGACCGTATCCTTTGAATGATTCTTTTTCCCCAGGGGCTTCGAGTACCAAGGTCCAATCCCAGTCGTCGGTGATATCGGATGACCGCAGCCTCAATAATGACGTGCTTGATACTTTTCCTAAGATGAATATCTTTGACTGGTCTGAGCAGCCCAGAAGCGACCGTGAGGGTTCCGGACCGGACGGGCGGCCCCGGACTGTCCATGGGAAACATACGCCTGACTCCCGTGGCAGCCGTGCACCCGGGAGGAAGGCGCCGAGCACTTTGCACCTTCGGAGCCAGAGCGTTCCAGTAACTAGAGATCCCACAACCATTATCGAACAGCGCCAGACATCAGGTAGCAAGTTCGGGACGTGGGGCCTGGGGAGCAAGGGTGTTAGTGAAGACTGGGACAGCGACTTCGAATTTGAAGATTCCGAGGAGGGTCCAGCTACCGAGGTCAGGAAGCCGAACAAGAACCCTCCACGCCGCGGCATGGTTGTTCCCCCAGCCATCCTGGAGCGTCAAGCTAGTCTCCATGGGCAGTTCGGACAGGTTCAGGAGCTGACATTGCTGGTCGAAGAACTTAAGCGCCTTCGGCACCAGGGAAGCTTCCTCAATCTTGTTCGGGGCTCCTCCAATGAGCTATGGAAAGAGGCAGAAGGTATTGTCAATCTAGCCACGCTGGATGATGACGACCACGAGTCCCCGCCTGGATCACCATCGTCGCTCACGTTCAGTTTTGATGAATCAGAAGGCGATTCTTCAAATTCGCATGACCCGTGGAAACGAGTCAGTGGAGGCTCTTGGGGGTTATCGTTCTCGGACAACTCAACTTCTCGCCCTACCACTGCTCCCAGTCAGGATTACAGAGAGGCCGCAACAAAGCCAAATTGTGTGCTGGATCTGATCTATCAACAGCGCAACGTAGACGGTTCTCCAATCCCCAACTCCCACCTTCCACGCTCGAAAAAACTACCCTTCGATACACAGTCTCTCCGGGATCTTGTTGTACGCGCTGGTGTTGTGACCCGTGCACTGAAAGAAGAAATTCGCAGAGCCGAGGGTGTTGCCACAGAACCTAGTGAATTACACCCGTCAGATCCCCCATTTAGTCGGATTTTCGATCGGCCTCATAACGATGATGCAACCTGTCTCACCCCGCCCGGATGAGACATGTCTATTTGGCTGTTTCAATTCACAACTCCAGCCTTACCACGCAATCATACTTCTTGATCAGACTTATGAATTCTTCGGCATGTCTGCTAACGTGAGAAAGGATATCTGACATAGAAGCTATTCTCCTTACTACCTAGATAGCTCTCGCTCTTTCTCCTATCGATTGATTGAGCCTCTCCAAGGACTTTCCGCTCCAAAGAATATCCAAGCGTTCAGTCTGTGTACCGGTCATAGGCACATCTTCTGTACTTCTATACTTTGAGTGGCTCACTCCTGTACAATCGTGAGAAGTGTTTGTTTGTGGGGATCACCTTCTGATCATATGATGTGCTATTAATTTGGAAGCGGACATTAAGCTTCCATACGGACTTTTCTCTCCTTCAATCTCTGTTCCATGCCTTTCATTGTGCGGGAGTACGGATATCCGGTTCTGAGCGGCTTACTATCTTATCTTAGAAAAGAAAGAGGAAGAACGGGGTATTGCATCTAGAAGAAGGCATAGTTACCATTCATTGTGTCTCCAAATGGAGACCACAATGACATTGCATAGTACCGTCATTACAACTGTTAAGAAGGGCCGTACTTTTGCGTCACTAAGCCTCTGATATCAGAAGGCAGGCATCAAAGGGAGGGTAGAAAGATCGTGGGGCTTGGAAAAGAGGACGGAAGGACTGCAACCACGGTACTGTAGAGTAGCTAATAGTCAAATTCTACGATGTACCAAGAAGCCATGGTATAAGTAGATCAAGGCGGCTTGGTACGCTTCGTACAGTTCAATTCAGCCCTCTTAGAACCTAGGACGAACATGCGACAAAGAAACAGTCTTCCACCCCCGAGTATCTTTGAACCAGCTACTCTCTACAGGATTCGAAGCTGTTTCAGGGTGGGCAGTTTGTTCAGGAAATAGCAGGTGCTCTGGTTCAGGGGAAATTCATTCTTCCTCTACTACATCATTGTCACAGTTTTTCACCTGCCTATCATGCCTTACAATGCTTAATTCATTTTAAAAATAGATGATCGCTTCCATGGTCGAGTATCATGGCCTAAGCCATGCATTGTATGCTAGGACAAATCCGAAACAACCAGGAAAGGGGAAAACACAGGCTGTGTATTGGGAGTTTAGGCCACAGGTTGATGGAGTGCTAGCATAAAGCTAACGCGTGATTCTCCTTGTTGGAGCTACTGTACTGTACAATCAAAACATAGTACAGGTGACCTGGAATTTACCATCACAGAGTAAAATGAATACTATCGTTAGACAGTACTCCGTAGCTTGGTAATGAATTACAGTCCAACATGACAGCCAGTCAATCAGCAGCAGCTGCTGCTGCTATTGTTATTGGCATTATTGTTGAATAGTACAGAAGAACCTAGCACATGCTTGTTGTCTGTACAACTACTCTGTACTTTGCATGCGATCGATTATTATATGCTAGGCGTCCTATTGATCGTTCCTGATCCTCTTATCAACATGAAGCAATTAGTAGAGGTAGAGACCAGGAATCATTTCCCCAAAATAGGAGCCACGATCCTGCCCGAGTCCAGCCTTGAAGCGAGAGAAAAAGTACCGGTATAGATACCTATAAGCAATTATAACTTGCCTAAGTTAGTAAGTTAACTAGTAGTACTGGTATGTAGCAAGCATGGATGCTCAACCTACAGGGATCGTCCATAGTAAGGAATCTATCTGGGATAAGGTAGTACCTTACCTACCAGAGGTTACAGACAGCAATTGGAAGCATCTTAGGTGGATACATTCAAGGTTGGAATCTGCCATGTCAAATCCCCGTCGACCAACGCGGTCTGGCTCTCATGGCGGGTGGAGGCTAATTTCCTCAGGGAGGTGGGGGGAAATCCTTCCAAGGTTGATGATTGGGCTCAGCTGGGGGCGGGTTCCTGACACTAAACCAATATAAGATTAGCCACCCCCACCGACCGCCCGGCTCTGCCTGCAGTTGCGCAACTACAGTTGTTCAGTTGGAAGGTTGTTATTGTTGGCTGAATGCGCCCCCCACCCCCCTCCTCCCCGGCACCAGCGCCGCACTCAGGGGAGAACTGGTCTATCCACGGAGTACGTATACGTACATCATACTGTAATATGTACCTTTTCCAGATCTGTATCTATTTATCCTTGCTTTTAATTTTTATCCTCCGAGACTAGATGCCAGGGAAGAGGATTTGAAACCATGCCTGAATCTGCAATCAAGATAAAACATTATCAACTAAGGGTAAGTGGCTCGCGCAACGCTACTGATACTGATGGGTCTCGCTTTATAGAATTTCAAGATGAAGGAGATAATGTCTTCTAAGGGGGTACATACTCGAGAAGGAAATTCGCCCCATGAGATGGAGATAGGTGAGCAACTTCTCGACCGTCAAGTGTCCAGAGTTCTAGCCCCGAGTTCTACTTATCTACCAAGGGCCAAGGCAACCTACTTTTTTTCACGCTAGCGTCCTAAGTGGCACCGGGCAAAGACGCCTTGAAATTTAGATAGGAGAGGTTGAATTTAACCCACAACTTGCGCAGCAGTGACAATGCCTCTGAGCTGGTGATGGACATTCAGCACAAGCATAGACAGGAGCGGTAAGTGCTATTCATGATACGGGATAAGAACCCTCCCTCCATGCTTGTACTAAAAAAACAAAGTGAAGCAATTCTGTCCCATACCCGACTGGAATTGATCTCGGCATGGTACGATACTGTACATGGATGCGGTGATCTCCCCACAGCCCCCCTCCCCTCCCCTCCCCACAATTGGTTAGTACCTGAACCTGACAAAATGACTGGAAAATGAAACGGGTCATCTAGACCGCTAGTACTCACCTAGTAGAGTCCCTAGTACCTATGTGTCGTAGTCTAGTCTAATAGGTAACTACGGAGTACCTAGACTAAAAAAGTCTCCATACGACAATCGGCTTACTCGCGCCTTTCCACTGTGCTCTCTGCCCTGCTCTTTTCTGTCTCCCCTGCCGTTGTCACTTCTCGGCTGCTTCTTCTTCTTCTTCTTTTCCTCTCCTCTCCTTTTCTTCTTCTTCCTCTTTCCCTTCTTTCTCCTCTTTCTAACCTCGTTCTTTTCTTTCTTGGCTGGGTGCTTCATGTCGTTCTTTTTCTACATTTAGTTGCCTCCCTCCCCCTCTCCACCCTCACCTCCCTTTTCCCCTCTCCCCAAGTACCGTCCTGGGGACTGTACTGCCGTTCTTTTGCTGGTGCTTGGGCACTCGGCTGCCATTCATTACTGGGAGCCTATCTTGGTTCCTGTCCACTCCTTGTTCGAAACCTGTCCCGCGCCATTGTCCTCATTCATTCGGAACCGAATACGGACCATATTTACTCTACAGTCTCCAAATCCATCGATCTTCACACCTGTATCCAGGGTGTTACGTGGCCACGTTCCTATATTGTCGGAAGCCCATGTCCTATCAGATCATCTAGCTGAGGACATCTCTCGCTTTTATCTTACTGCAACGCCAGCACCGCCGCATTCTAGACAACAGCCTCTTGACCTTCAGGGGGTCAATTCTCAGGATCGCTGCCCGCTAGTGTCGGGTTGACCCATGTACCACCAAACTCATCAACATCAGCACAGGGCCTTCCGGGGCACGCATCTTGGGAGAGATGTGTTGTCACGACGGCCGGACATTGTGCCTCGCGATCGTCTTCGCTTCCTTGCTGCTTCTCCCGCACCAACTTTGCTAAGAAGAGACCCTGCACCGTCTGTCGCTACTACCACTGCGACCTCAACTTGTGGTGGTAACAGCTGTGAAAAAAGCACGAGCACAATGATGACCACAACCTTGCCGGTTGTCCTCGGTGTAGTGTATGTCTTCGATTGATTCTTCTTCCTGACCCGATGCGATGAGGCTAAAACAATGATTCCATTCGGTGTGTCGTACGCTTGGTGCATTTATGGCTAATGGGTGTTCAGGATCCCCGTCGTGTGTGCTATCGCGGTCCTGCTTTACTTCCACCGCAAGAACGTGAAAAAGCTTCGAAACGAGGATGCCAACGACAAGCATAAATCTCTCGATTTCGGCTTAGACCTGACACCCACCGGGACGAAACCCATGCAACAAGCCGAGAAGACTAATGGTGCCCATGCCAAGGGAGTGTCCCTAGACATAGGGCCAAGTCCATACCTCCTCCCGCCTGGACTACACAATTCGCGAGAATCTTTGCAGTCTTTATCAAGATCTATGATCGGCGATGACGACAAGTATCGACACGCAACCTCATTTCTTGGGGACAATGCATCCTTGAGATCCCATTCCCGGGGTCCTCAGGACGATGCGTCCAGTCTTGCCGGATCAACTCGACGGGGACCCCTAGGCGACGATATGAACCAAGGACTGCTTCGCAATGCTCAACGAATGTCTCGCTCATCCCCGCCGCTCTACGATCATCCTGAAAGCGACCGTAACGCCGAAAATCCGTCAAGTCCAATTCAGAATCCACAAGCCCAATTCCATGTAGATCTCTCAAAAGGTCCAGATTCTGTTCATGTGTCAGGTGTCGCTGTTGAACAACCGGCCTCCAGTAGTGGTCATGTCAAACCCAGTCCATCGATTGGCAGCTCGAAGAATAACCCTCCTTCGCTGACCTTGTCCTCCGCGCCTTTGGAGCAGTCACAAGATCCGGAATTGTTTCTGCCTAGCAGTAGTGTTGCCCAGCAAGAAGGGTCGATCTCTGCTCAGGATGCGCCTGCCCCGCTGCGCGCTTCAATTCCCATCATAACAACTCCGCACGTTGCGCAGATTACATCGACTCCTACTCCTCGGATATCACTCCCAGTGAGCGATGCGGCTAGTGATTACGGAGACGCAGAGTCCAGTCATGCGATCCCGTCAGTCGATGTGCATGGCGTGGCAGGATATGGTACTCACAGCAACCCCGAGGGTGTGCCTTATCCTTTCCAGGGTCATGACGCGTCGGATCGAGTCCAGAATGCTAGTCTTGACCACCGCCGTGACACGCGCCGGCTGACTTTCGGTCTTCGACCTTTGCCGCCAGAGGACCCTTCTGATAACCCTGAACAGCGTGCCAATCGTATTCGGTCATTCTACAAGGAGTACTTCGACGAAAGTCGTACTGGACGCGACACTTACTACGGAGGAGCTGGCCCTGAAGCCTTTGCTGAGGGCGGGTATGTTTATGATCCTTCCACCGGAGAGCATTTCAGTCCTGTCCCTGCACCATTCGCGGAGCCAGTCACCCGCCGTGCCATGACACCGCCACCCCGTGCACCTCCGCGCTTTCAAGGTGCCGCTCGTCACATGGCCACTGGCTCAGACGGTGGCTTCGGTGATAGATTCAACTCTCCTGGCCTGCGTGCATTTTCATCCGCCTCTGGCCGCTTACCAGGTCCGCCCAAGCCCCGAAAGCCGGCGCCGCCACCATCGCCACTTCAGATCCTCCCCACGCCCCACATGCTGAAAGACGAATCTATAATGACGGCGATTGATTATGCCCCCAGCAAGAACTACAAGGATTTGAGGGAAGGCCGACCAGACACGCCTCTAGGTGGCCTCCAGCCCTTCAGCCCGTTGACCCCAGCGCGTTCTCCTCTCGTCTCAGCCTTTGACGATCTATCGCCCTTACCTAGCGCGTAAGTGTCTATCTCGTTCTGTCGTGCTTCAATGCGGGAATTTATGTGGTACTGATTATGGTCCAGGCACGCTTTGCGAAAGTCTGGTGCTTACGACACTCTGGACTTTGCACCCCCGCCGCGATTCAAGAACGCCGATGCCGGCAGCGATGCCGGCAGCATCCGCAGCAACCATACCGGAATCTCGTCAGCCCATCTCCACAATATCCGCAATGGCGCATATCGCGTCAGCCGCCTACCCCCAGGCACCGTGGGCACCAAGGATGATTTGATATCAAACCTTCGCCCTAAATGGGATATGCAGCAATAGTCGGAGTGCCAACTCATCTGCAACACATCAAATAATCCCCTCGCTGTAATGATCTCCAGGATTTTGCACTCATCTGGATATCCGCCTACCTTGTCACGACTTATTTCCCGTTTCCTAAAACATCACGGTATCTCTTCGTGAGGGATCCGGGTCAACTTGCGATTTTTGACGTCAGTGGCGTAAAGAATCTATGAAGGAAGCCTTGTTCATTTCAAATCTCGCTTCCCTTGGGCGTTCGGTCTCAATGGCCTTGTTTTATCATCTACTACTTGCACATATGCTGTATCTTAGAAGTGGGTTGCTAACCTGCAGGTATCCAATATAAGTATTCTGACTGGACTGTATTGTCCTCATGACATTGAAGGTCTGAGGTGATTGTCACCCTGAAAGACTTGCATCGATGTGTTGTGAAAATTGGCTGTAGATTACACAATCAGGCCCGCCCGCTGAAGGATAACTATGGGTCTTGATGCTCAAGGGCATGCCTCCGTTGGGGTGACCTCGAGGTAGCTGTTATATATTTCGACGATACTGTCCTGTCAATCCTAGTCCATACAGAGGGATCCGTGGTTATTCTGAAGTAGAATTGCAGATCTGCTCCCCAGATTGATGATGTATAGTGAAAGGTGGCGTGGTGAAGCAGGCTCGGCGGACAGCTTCTGCGTACGGGCTGCTTGCCTCCCCGATCGATAGGGGATATTTCTGTCAAAGTCAAGTCCCATCCCTATTGTAAGTTCTGACCTTATTGATCCATGAATATTCTGCGTATTAGAGGCATTGTGACGGCCAGTCACAGCATCAAGTCTGAGTCTGACTAATGTATTATGCGACGCGAACCATTGTTCGCCGAGAAAAGTTGAAGGGTCACTTACTGCAGATGTAAGTATGGGCACGACTTGTTGGGCCAGCAGGTGTGTGAACCACGGTAATGTATACTCGAGACTTGGGTCGATGTTAGGGCATGGTATAATTCCAGTGAGAAAGGTAGGGTCAGCATATCTAGGTACAGTAGTCTACAGCAACATAGACAACGGTGGACAATTGAAATGGAACAAGAACCACCGTCACAGCATTTACTGATTATATTGATATTGTCGATGGGCAAACAATCATCTACCAACCTTTTGATGAGAATGACAGAATGTACGATACGGAGTACTGACACCATAGTCTGGTTGCAGGGTGGATCGGATCGGGTCGGGTCTGACTGGTTGACCGTTGACATCAATGTTGCTATATTTATCAACTTCAACCTATCGGATGTACTGGAGATGTACTCATACATACTGTACTGAGAGGTAGTTATATCTTGGTGTGCGTACGCGTTGCCATGTACATACAGACATGATGAACAAAAGACTTCTTGTTCTCGTACAGTACTACAGCAGAGTATGACTATTGTAAATCTCGAATCGCGATTTAGCGCGGGGACAAAAGTTTGACCAATGCAAAGATAAGTAAGTATTCTGGAATCTTACCAATGGTAAGAGAAGAGTGTCAGGTCCGGTACCGGGCACAACTTTGAAGGTACAGTACATATCTACGTAGTAGGTGCCAGTACTCCGTAGTTCGTTCTGGCTACCTGTTCCCTCTTACCGTTACACTATCAAATCACCCGGCAACCTTGACGTGATGGTCTCGAAGGTCATCAATTCATGACACAGACAAAAGAATGTCGCTGGAGGTATTAAACGGTACGGAACCGGTACCTGGCAGGGTGGTCCACGGTCACGGGTGCTGCGCCTGCGGTGCTGATTCCACCTTACCCAAAGTAGTTATGATTGTTATTACTGAGTGGTACCGAATTCAGATCTCTTCGCCCGTTCCTGGCTCACCACCCAAGTATTTGGACCTTTTCCATGGGTGCTGTGGTTTTCCCCCGAATTCTCTTCTCTCCTGAATGCCAATGAAGCTGCTGGTTGCAGACTCCCCGCTTCCTTCTACTCTCTCCCCCTCTCTTCTCGCGCTCTCCTGCTTGCTCGCTCGCTCGTTTGTTCGTTTGTTCGCCTTGCTCATTCTCATCACTCCTTTCTGCTCCTTCTTTTGATTTCTCCTCGTCTTACTGTATCTTCCCTCTCGCGTCACTCGTTCATATTCTCTAATTGTCTCAACTTGGTGGCGATGCACCTAGCATTCTTGGTCTAATATGAGACTTTTCTCAACTGTCTCATGGCACCCAGTTTAATATCGGTAAGTCGCCATTTTGATTGGTTCAGTTCACTCTTATCCATTGCCCCCCGGGGTAGTTAATTCGACCCTTTCTCTTGACGCTCTCACACTCTCTCGTCTCTCTCGTCTTTCTCGGCCGTCCTTGGTTAGCACCGCGGTGGACCTTTTACCTTACGTAGTCTACTTACTTGACTCGGGCTCTTCCCCTGACCATTGACTAGGTCGTCTTCCGTCAACTTTTCCTACTCACGCGCTGGTCTCACTGTATCTGCCGACCATCTTTTTAAATTTCCATTGGGCGCACGTCCGCTGCAATCCGACTTCTGCTATCCACTCTTTTGCTCTTGATTGCCCACCATCACCTTTTTTTTTTCTCGATTTGTTTCGAGACGATTCACTCGCCAACCTTTGCTGCAAGTGCTCCTCAGCCTCAATTCTGTTTTGAACGGCTACACTCGATAATTCTCCGATCGCATAAACCCACTCTCCCCCCTCCCCCCTGTGAAGGTGCCTGCTCTGGCGTCATCGCCTGGCTTCCCTGGTGACCGACGCTTCGCTGCTCGTCCCATATCCTGGCCTACTGCTCCGCCCAATAGATCCACGTTCATTCTGCGTCGGAAGCCCTTTCTGTTCAGGCTGACTGGACGATGTCGTCCTCCGGTATGAAGTCGCCCATAATGCTCCTCGTCTATCGCGTTGGGCACTGTTCCTCTTCCCTTCCTTCCGCTCCATCACGAAGTTACTGACTCAAGGGCAATAGCTGCTGCGGTCGCACCTGCGGCGGCAGCAACTTCCGCTAATACTGCCGCTGCCGCTGCCGCTACATCGGCCGATACTCAACCGGAAACGCCGACACAGACTTCAGTCCCGACATCTTCAACATCGGAATCACCCACAACCCAAGTGCCAACGACTACCGAATCTTCGACATCATCTTATACCTCTTCAACATCATCATCTTCGACGACCACAACAGCCCCGGCGGAACCTACGACGACGAGCACCTCATCGCAAACAACATCAACATCAACATCGACAACGTCAACCTCATCCTCATCGTCAACGACAACAGATCCCGTTCCTACCAGCACTTCTGCGTCAGAAACTAGCCGCACCGTCGATGTCGTCACAACTGTCGTAACACAAACACCTACCAATGGCTCTACGGGAGTAGAAACCCTCACTATAACCTCGACGGACACATCGATTCCAACAGCCACTGCGGGGACGGCGGCGGACGGGGCTTCTATCACTGGAAGCGGCTCATCGGCTACAGGGACTTCGAAGAGTACCAGCAGCGGTAGCTCTTCCGGACTTTCAGCAGCTGGCACGATAGCAGTCGCAGTAGTTGTGCCTGTCGCATCTGTGGCTCTTATCGTCTTGGCTGCCCTCTATTTTTGGAGGAAATGGAAAGCGAAGAAGGCGGCAGAGGAGGAAAGAAGAAAAGAGGTAGAGGAATATGGCTTTAACCCGAATAACGATCCATCCCTTCCACCTATCATGGGCGGAAGTGCTTTTGAGCCCAAGGATGATACCTCCGGGTATCGCGGGTGGGGTACCACGTCAGCAGGCCGGAAAGCATCGACCAATCTTTCGAGTAGCGCTGGGGTCGGGCTAGCTATGTCTGAGGCCGGAAGCGCGCCTGGGTATCACCATGCCACTACTCCGAGTGACGGGACTATTCAGTACTCTGAGGGCCAGGGTACGTTAGGCGAGACTGAACCGATCGGGGTCCTTGGTGCTGCTCCAGCAGCCGCGACAAACACTCGGAATGTCGATATTCATCGTGGTCCATCAAATGCCTCATCTGCATACTCTGCAGCCAACCGATCGGAGGCCTCGGACGAAAGCCATATGTCTGCCACACACCCTGCCGGTGGCTTTTATGACGATAATCCATATTATAGCGATATTCAACCGCAGTATGGGGCTTATGGCGACGGTCCGTACGGCGGTGCCCCCCCGGTCATTCGGGATGTTCAAGCACGGCGTAACACGCGGATTGAAAATCCCGCTGTGTTTCCCCGGCAAGGAAATGCCGGTATTGCCCAGAATTTCTAGGTTCAGACATTGTACCTTTTCTTCCTCACCTGGCTACACACCTTTCCAGCCTGTATAAGGTGCTTCTCAACCTCATGCGGTCCTGACAAGTGGGTTGAGTTTTATGCCAAGAAAATGGGGGATCAAGAATCAAGCATCGCCTTGTCTCTTTGCCCAAATGAAATTTTTTTTATCGAAGATGCCATTTCTCTCAACCTACAAGGGACTGCATCAATATTCGAAATCACAGATTCCTGCGATCTTGCAAAGGTCGCCAAGGTATCATCATCAGGCTGGCTTGTCTTGCCTTCTTCTATCTTTCAATTATATTTTTACACTCTTTCTGTTGGAACTATATTGGCCATGTTTTTGCTTACTATCACTGTTCTCTGTGGTGCTCACTTGATTCCCCTTGTCGATTTGATATCTGAAAATCCTTCTCAGTTCACACTTGCAACCTGTACATTCATGACAATTCCACAGCCACCCCCTTTGACATTGCGTTTCAGAAAGGCTACTGTGTTGTTTTCCTACCCCCCCAAATATATTTTTCCTGTTTCTATGGTTGTCACTCTTGCTCTGCCTAGGTAAATTTTTAAATTTTGCTTAATATGGTCTGGAATTCTATTGGCTCGATTAAAGCTGCAACCTGTGTGCCTCAACCGCAAACTCAGTATGTGACAAGCCTGTAGCTTTCAACATCGTTCAAGTAGGGGCAGTTGTTATTTGGGGGGGGGGGGGTTCCATTACCATAAATAAGTCTCCTCATACTGCCCATCATCCTCGGCATCCTTATCGTCGAATGCGGCAGGAAATGTGGCTTCATATGTCTAGAACATGTTGGTTTCACCTTAAGCTCGATAGTTGATGCATCCTGGTAAGCAACAAGGTATGCGATATTCCCGAAGTATAGCATATCAAGATCTCCGCCGAATGATCGGCCACAAGGGAAGAGCAATAGCCCGCCGTCTAGCATGCAACCGGAATCGCAACCAGAACCAGGCGTTGTTCTTAGGGAGCTGTAGAGAGCGTGGTCGATTCATTGTTTGCGAGGCACCGAGTTACTGCTCCATTAGGCCGAATGCGACCAAGTTCCTGTTTATTATGCAGTGCACGCCAAGGATCGGCCGCCAGCCAGAAAAGAAAAAAGAACGGGGGAGATGAAACCAAAAGGGAATAGCATGTTTACTATGTACGTACGTACTCTGTACTCTACTCGGTAATGGAAAGGGAACGAAGTACTGTACGTATGGCATAACTATGTGTACCGCACAAGTAGCTTGACAAAATGGCAGAAAAGTGGCACAAAGCAGTGCAGTGCACGTGTCACCGCCTAGGAACAAGCCAAGAAGGGGACAAGTCCATCGGTTTTCACTCGGACAAATGGTTGGATTACTTGGTCCTACATACAGTACCAGTACCGACTTACTTAAAAAGTGCCCTACTGCACTCCGTGCTATGCGTAGTAGGTTCAGCAGGTGTATGATCATTCAAGGAAGGTTGATGGACACTCCACTGCATTGCATCCGCGACGGGAGACTGAAAGAACGTGGGCATCTTGGAAGCGGTGATTGGACCGGGAACAGCTACCCAGAGCTCCCCACATCTCCTACTACTTAAGGGAACTTATCGATTAATGCAATGATGGGTCATTGACTGACTTCAACCCTTCCACTTTGACCGTTGACTTGACATTGGCCGGTCAACAACACCACTCCGCCGTGCGCCTCCCCCCGGCACGAGTCCTTTCTGATCTTCTCATTCGCAAGTGCCGAGCGACTTAGGAGTCCCTACCAAGCACTGTACTAATACCTCAGGGCCCAGACTTACCTGGTTCTTAGACTCAATACGGTAGTTAAGTGAGTAGCAGGTACTAGCTACTACCTCCTACCTCCTACTGTTGCTGATTGAGGAAGCAGCAACGATTCGCTTTCGTGGGCCCTTCCTTCTCCTACCCCCCTCTCTCTTTACTGCTCCTTCCTCTCTTGTCTTCTTTTTCGCTTTCCCCGTGCTCCCTCCCGAGGTCAGGTGTGAGTGCCCCCTCCCCCTCGCCTTGGTTCCAGTGCTTCTGGCCCTTCAGACGGGAGCCCTTCAAGCCTACTTTTTACGTACTTCTTCTACCCCCAGTTGGTAGTAAACGGCCATTAGCACGGAGCACAGCTGGTACCACTGCTGCTTCTGCGACGGTCATTTGGTGGTCTGTCATTCTTTGGGACTAGACAATCGTCCGATTGAAACAAGTGCCGCTAAGATTCACTCACTCTCTCTCTCTGTCTCGGTTCCCCATTATCATTGTCCGTCGCTCGTCTTTCCACCTCCGCCCCTACCCCTCTCGCTCCTCCCCCTCCCCCTTCTATTTCCTTTCTCTTTCTCTTCCTTCTTGGTATATCCCGTCACCGTTCCTTCGAGTAGAGGCATCCCCCGAGATCGCCTCCATCAGCCACTGCTCTTCGAGCTCGGGGTGACCGACATATTCGTGCTTGCCTTCTACTTCACCTATCTCTTGGCTTACGAATACTGTTATAGCTTGTGTTGTGCCGCTTGATTCAGCATCGCCCGGCACTCCAGTGCATCAAAGGCCCTTCCAAGCCATCGCTACGTCCTGCGCAGCGCAGCGCAGCGTCTTTTAAGATGTAAGGATCCACCTACGAGTCTGATGCCCTTTCCTTCGCCCCGCGCCCTTCCCTGTGCCGACCCTGATGATTCGGGAAAAAGGAAGTTCGGCAAACAAATTCAGCGCAGACAGCTCGATCTCCCTGAATATGCTGCAAGCTTCGTGAACTATAAAGCGTTAAAGAAGGTCGGTCAAGCCTCTCCACTTGCTTTGCATAATCCACTTTTCCACTCTGCGTGCTGCTCTGAGAGCTAGGTTGACTGAATCACCTGTGATAGCTAATCAAACAATTGAGCGCCACGCCCACCATCCCGGCACAAAGCGTCGCAGGTGCAGCGCAAGATGTTCCTGAGGCGCAAGCTGCCCTGCGGGCGAATAAAGAGGTGTTCTTCTTTCGACTGGTAGGGATACGTGCTGGAATTGGCCGTGGAGACATTCTGATTGACCGCACAATCCAGGAACGGGAGATTGAAAAAGTCAATGCCTTCTATCTACAGAAGGAAGCCGAGGTACGTTGATGCCATGTAGTGTTTTTTGTGACAACCATGGGAGACTGATGGCAGCACATAGTTCTCACTCCGGCTGAAAACCCTAGTCGACAAGAAAAGGGTCATTCAATCGCGAGCAGTGACAAACTCCAAAGCGCCGGCAAATTATGTCTCGCTGTTCGAGGGGTTTCAGCAATTCGATGGTGATCTCAATAAATTACAAGTGAGCTTTGACTTGGCATTGCGGCTGCACATGATTTATTCTGACAAATCGTCAATCTTTTGAAGCAATTTGTTGAAATCAACGAGACGGCAATGTCGAAGATTCTGAAGAAGGTGCGTCTCCAACTGGAAACTGCGCCCATCTGCGATTCAAATCAGCTAACCATGTAGTCATAGTGGGATAAAACTTCCAAGGTCTGAACAACCTGATCTTTCCTTAAGTTCCTTTCTCCGTCGTGGCGCAGTCGCTGCATTCAGCCTTGTACTACCATGCTTTTGCTTACATGTGCGGAATTTCTAGTCTCGCATGAAAGAATTATATCTTCACCGAGCTGTTGAAGTACAGCCATGCTTCAATAGAGACGTTTTGCGAGATCTGTCGGACCGAGCAACAACAGCACGGCTGGAGCTAGAAGCATGGGCGGAAGGCGAAAATATTCATTTTGATACCATTCGTCCAGTGGATAGGAGTGCAGCCTCGCAATCGTTCGGGCCAGATGAGGAAGATCTCGATCTACAAATCCTGCAATCAGCCAGTTCAGGGAACCTTCAGGCGCTACGTGAATGGACAGCAAAGTTACAATCATCCCCGGACGCTTCAATTCGTGCCACTCGCACCTTCCTCGCCGCCATCAATGAATTCTCTGACGAAGTGCTTGCAGTGCTCCTGGAAAGTGGCCTGGTTGACATAAATGCTGAAGATGATATCAATGAACGCAACTGCCTGCACGAAGCAGCCATTTCCGGTCGGGAATTTGTTCTCAAGGCAGGACTAACAGCAGGAGTCGATATTTCCAGATGTGATGTCTACGGTAGATTGCCTCTACACTACGCCTGTATGCATGGTCGGGTAGAGATGGTACGGGAACTGCTGAAGGCCGGACCTCATACAATTGATGTGATGGACCATGACAATTTCACGCCCTTGATTCACAGCATTGTTAAGGATCAGTTGGCCTGTGCGGAGCAACTGCTTTGCAACAATGCCCGCATCGACCCAAATTCTGAGTCGGATCATATCCCCCTGAATCTCGCCTGTCAGTATGGATCAATTCCAATCGTCCAAATGCTGTTAGAACGCGATGCGAGGCTGCTTCCCGATGCAGAGGGCTTGTACCCCCAACACATGGTGGCACGAGCTTCCCAGTCTCCGCAACTGCTCCTTCTCCTCAAACAACACGGAGCTAACATGGACCAACGTGATAAACTGTACCAATGGACACCTCTATTTCATGCAGCCAGCGAGGGCTGTGTGGGTTGTTTACGTACGCTTCTGGAACTGGGCGTTGATGCTGGTGCTGTGGATGAGAAATGTCTTGCCGCAATGTACTACGCCGCGTGGGAGGGCCATTTGGAGTGTATGCTTCTGCTTTGGTCCCATAGCATAACTTTACAGTCTCCGCAAAAGCCTCTTGGGTTTCTGAACGGCGGGAAGCTGCAGGACTCGGGTCATGATTATGCTTCTGGTATGAATGATTTGACAGATGCGGATAACATGGATATGGCGGATGGCATCCCTGATCTGTCCCTCCCGCCACCAATCATACCCCTGAGACGGTATGGTCACAACTTCCTGGATAAAAAGGTTTTCGTTCAGATCTTGTTTGACCCAGGGAGCACTGGCTCGATTCTGTTCGATCAAGCAGGTCGGCATCCTGCTGCACGCCTGACCATATCCTCCAAGCTCTCCGATCTGATTCCACGTACCATAATGCTCCCTATACAGGAAGACTCGAGAATGATATCCTTCCATGTTGACAACCTTGACACCTTCGCCGTTGATTTCGAAATTTTCCCTACTTTCGGGTCTAAAGTGATTGCGAAGACGGTAGCGCTTCCCAATATGTTCAAAGCGGAAAGCTCCAGCACTGGTACATGTTCCCTACCACTATTTGACCCCAGGCTACGATCTATTGGTCAACTGCGGTTCAACTTTCAAGTAATCAAACCATACCACGGCGACCCGCTAGAGATTACCCACTTCGCAACATATTGGAAGGCGACTAGTGCTGTTGATCATGAACACAATGGTCTCGTCACAGGCTCTAGTTTGTCCGGTGATCACATTCAGCTCTTTGTGCAGTTGACCCGAGACCGGGTCCCTGTTCTTTACCCCCAGTTCGTGATCGAGTATCATGGCATTGAGATACCAATCTGTCAGCTTACCTACGCCCAGTTTCGAGCAATCGGCGTCGAATGCGGTGTGGATCATCTCGAAATGCTCCGGTTTTTACAGGTGTCTGCTTTGAACGACTTAGCCCAAGCTCATCGTCAGCTAGCTTCCTCATTTTTGTCTTTGCGAGACGTTTTCCATCATTTACCGCTCAGCGTCAGCGTCAATTTATCCGTGCTATACCCGTCGGCGATGGAGGAGCGTGCATCACATATGGCTTCCCTGCCGGACGTTAATACTTTTGCGGATGCTATTCTCACAGAAGTTTTTGACCACGCTCGAATCGCGCGCGACCAGAGCCCTGATATCATGCGTTCTGTGGTCTTCACCTCTTACAATCCGAATATCTGCATTGCTTTGAACTGGAAGCAGCCCAACTGTGAGTCAGGCTCTCAATTCCTTCTTAATTTCTCCTGAGAAGTACGCTGATGTAGCTCGCTTTTTGAGACCCTGTTCTACTCTGCAATGACCTTGGTCAGATTCGGGACTTAGCCCGTGATGTCAACGCACTTCCTGATGTTAACAGCAGCGGACGAGCTTCGATGTCCATTAAGGATTCCGCCCGAATAGCGCAGAGCAACAACTTCATGGGATTAATATGTCGGTCTAGCCTACTGGTATGTATTTGTCTTGTCATGTGCTTGCCTCCCCAACCATTTGGGTCGACTTTTCACGCTAGGGACTAAAACTCGTTGTCTGTAGAACGTTGTGCCCGCCTTGGTGGATACAATAAAGGAACTTGGCCTCGTGTTGGTGGCAGATACTTCGGACGATGCCAACCAACCTGACAGAATGGACGTCTTGCAAACTACCGATCCTGTGGGTGTGGCGGATTGGGCATATCGCATGCCAGACGGTGTCAACGGTGTCATGAAAGCCAACGGCATCCTAAGGTTCAATGATACGATTGATATGTGAACTGGTAATCGACTCTCTGGCATCCTTGGCCGCCTTCCCCATGCAACCTTGCATCTCGTTCACTTATCATCGTTAAGGATGAACCCATTTCGAGACAAACATGGATAGCGGCAGGTTATGATCTCCTTGCCATCTTCATGTCTTCATGTATTCAGATCTGTGTGTCGCCGCTTCTGATGATTTTGTACACGTTGACATTTTTTCTCTGCCTTACTTGTTGTGGTTGTCTGCATGAAACCCATCGCCTATGGTGCCTTCTCATTCACATCTCTGAGTCAACTTTCGTTGGTGGCTAGGTTCTGACGTGAATGTTGATTCCTCAATGTTTGAGGTGTGGAATCTTCTGTCCCAAATAATTAAATATACCAAATAGTGTACAATTATCTATCATGTCATGACTAGCATGACCGAACGCTATGCAGCAAAGAAAACGGTGGATGCTTGTGTGTATCCGCCAGTCCGACTGATGTTCACAAGAAATCGCAGGATCTTACATGCCCCTCGGTCTGCCTTTGACAATATCATAACCCCACTGTCGCAGAGCTTTGACAACTTTAGGGGTAATGGCTGCTGTCAAGGGTACTCGAATAAAGATGAGACTCTTGTGAATCGCGTAGGCAAGTGCAAGTTGTGTCCATAGACCTGGAAAAGCCATGACAGTTAGTCACTGCCAAAGCCTGAATGAGTGAAGGGCTTAACATAAGACACTTACTAGCATTTTCGCCGTTACCTTGCGCCTGTGCCGCACCTTCCCGAGTATCCGTGTCGGTTGTCAAGCTCTTGTCCTGTTCCGAGTCTGCATTGGCACCCTGCTTGCTCGGCCAGACAGCATCCACAGCCCCCTTGACAGACTCAAAGATGACGTGCTCATAGTAGCCGATTCGCTCTACGCCCAGCAGACGAACAGCGGCGAAACAAATCGGAAAGTCCATGGCCGACAATAGCAAATACACCCACAAGGCGGACCAGCCATACTCTTTCGACAGGTTACGCAACCGCTGCGACAGTGAAGCGCCTGATTTTGGTGTTTGCGCCGCGTGTCTTGCGCGGGACGACTGGAAGAACCGGCGGAATGGTTGTTGAGGCCGGTAAAAATAAGGAAGTATGGTGCCGCTAGTAGTACCGTGAGCCTGCTTCCATTGAGGGAAGATCGCCCGCCGCTGGAGAATTGACGTGTGCGGTGCGGAGGATCGAAAGGCGCGAGTGAAGGCAATAGAATTTGTTGCAGATGATGTTTTCGGGATAGCCAAATTTCCTCTGGCTATGCCGGGAAGCTGAAAGAGCAAACCTGACAGGAAAGGACGACGTGGCTGCATTTTCAGAATGAGGTGACTGGGCGCGCAGCAGGCTAGGCGTCCTAAGAAAAAAAAAGCCGAATTAAAGATTGCTGGCTGAGGACGTTCCGGGCGCAGATAGTGAGAAACTATCGAGGTACTGTACGTAGTTGATATTTATTCGCTACTATAAGCAATCTATCCCGGTTTATCGGCGTGCCGGTGCATCCGGCCTCCGATGCCAGCCCACCAGGTGTTTGACCGACTTGGCCGCCAGGAATTTTGCATGAAGAGGCTCTGTATGTATGGTAATTTGAATGTATACCCAAGTACGGAGTACTCCGTAATTACCTCGACAAACTGGCGAGAGTTGTTCAGTACCGGAGCATCTCTCTGCCTGGCGCAGCCAGGCCGCCGGGGCTACTCACCGCCTTCGAGGTTGTCTCCGCAGCAAGCCTTCCAGAAATCTCGGCTGGGAAAAAGGACGACGGCCTCCTCCATATCACGGCTTCGCGATACCACCACAAGCCCCTGCTCCCGCTCTTCCCGTTGGTTGGCTAAGCTTCGCCATGTCGCCTCGTCTTTTCGGGCAGCTAG
This sequence comes from Aspergillus aculeatinus CBS 121060, assembly GCF_003184765.1. NCBI lineage: Eukaryota > Fungi > Ascomycota > Eurotiomycetes > Eurotiales > Aspergillaceae > Aspergillus > Aspergillus aculeatinus. The sequence continues at coordinate 752,719 of NW_020291472.1, forward strand.
CTCATATTCCCTTTCGCTCCATCCGGAGCCCTCGTTCCGCCGTCCATGGTCATGTCCCCGTTCGCACTTTCGGTATCCGCTCATTGAACCCCCCGAAGACCTCCCGCTTCGATATCGGTCCGGGTCTACCTGTTTTGAAGTCGACTCCCACGGCGGCCTTGGAGCGCAAGGCTAACACCCTTCCCCTGCGCACTGGTGCGATTGCGATCAAGAAAGGAATGACCGGTCTGTACGACGCGACATCCGGGAAACGTATCGCTTGCACCGTCCTCCAACTAGATCGAGTTGAGGTTGTTTCGCACAAGACGCTGGAGAAGCATGGATACTTTGCCGTCCAGATGGGCGCTGGCTGGAGGAGGCCTGCCAACCTGACCAAATCGCTATTGGGTCACTTCTCTGCCAACGGGATCTCGCCGAAGCGCCACATATACGAGTTCCGGGTGAAGGATGAGAGAGGCCTCTTGCCTGTCGGTAAATTGGTCAACGCCGACTGGTTCAAGGTGGGCCAGTATGTTGATGCGCGATCAAACTCCAAGGGAAAGGGATTTGCCGGTGTGATGAAGAGACATGGTTTTGGAGGTCAAGATCGCAGTCACGGTGTCAGTTTGACGCACCGTTCGCTTGGTTCCGCAGGTCCCAGTCAGGGCGGTGGCTCCCGTGTTTACCCCGGCAAGAAGATGGCTGGAAATATGGGAAATGAGCAGAACACAGTGCAGAATCTTAAGATACTTCAAGTGGATCAAAAGAATGGAATTGTCGTGGTTAATGGTAAGTTACATACCAGCCGTCCCCGGCAGGCCTTTCGACCTGCAGTTGAGTGAATGTAGGGCGACATCGAATACTGATCATTGTGTATCTCTGTACTCTAGGTTCCATCAGTGGCCCCAAAGGTTGCGTTGTCAGAATACAGGATGCTTTGAAGAAGCCTTGGCCGAAAGTCAAGCTGGTCTCTAAATCATCTTGATAACCAATTCGAAAGCATTCTCCCTCCGCCCAACTTCCGATTGCCAATCTCCCTCACCGTTCTTTCATCCGTGAGAAGTACCATAACACCATACTATTTTTTCCTCCATAGAGCGACATTTTTTATTTGACATGTAAATGATATCCATATCAGATCAGATCTCTTTCATCCACTCAAAACTGCTGCTTCCATATCGTTCCTGCCGTGCTATGAACCTCTATGTCGAAATCCGAAAGAGTGGCGAAGGAAAGAACAGAGAAGCCCTCCAATGACCGAACGCCTGAGCACAATGCACATGGATCTCAAAATATCTACAAATAAAGTTTCCAGACACCGTGTACCACATAGAAAATACAATGTACGCCACAACCTCAGCATTATTTCCCTAGTTGCTTTGCCGAAACGGGTCGATATCACTGTCAAGGAGTTGCACCACTGTTCCGTCTTCTGTTTCCAGGCTCCATTCTTCTGTGCAAAACTGATGCAATTGCTGGTTAGCTTAAGTTACATTTGCCATTCGAGGGGAAAGAGGTCTTAGTTGAGGGACGCACGTAGCTCATGCGGTTGGGTCTAATACTCCGAAACCTCATCTTGCCTTGCCCTTTGGTTCCCTTGACCCAAAATGAGATATCAATGCGTCCATGTAGCTGATTCATTTCACCACTAATCCATGGGATTTTTTGAGCGAAGTAGATCTCATTCCCTAAAATCTCACGGGCTCTCGGCGAGGTCCTCAGGGCATACAGTGTGCTGCTGACCACGCTTGAAGATGACTTCTGATAGTTGAATATACCCAGCATAGCCGCGCCCACAACAACCGCGAAGAGTGGCAGTGTGCGGAGCCAGCGGCTCTCGCTGTTGACAGACGGCAATTCTCGATCTGCTCGACGCTCCATGAGAGGGCCCGAATTGGAGCGCGGGGCAGGGATCAAGCTGCGACGAGGAGGAAGAGCTCGGCGACGAGCGCCAGGCAGTTGTGGGACGCCAATGCGCCATCTTGCAGTGGGTAACAACATTCTCAAGACAGTCAAAATCCCGCCAGATAAATGCAGTCTTTTATTTCATCGACAGGCCTAGGGTTGGGAGGCGTAAAGAGTTCTGAGATAACTGCGAAAGGGTGTTTGGCCTCGGGAGTTTTGGACAGCGGGCCCAAAAGTCCAAGACAAGCAAGCTTAGCAAACGAAGCAAACCAGTTTACTCCGTACAGATGATGGCTATTAACACCGGTTGAATTTCTATTACTACCGGCATTGATATTCGAAAAGTCAAGTCCAAGGTAAAATCGTCTCACATTAGGGATTACTGGGATTTTTAGAGGCCGAAGGCATTACTAGTAGGGCCCTTTATTAGGGAGTCTTTTTCTTTTATTCTTTTCATTAGGATTATGAGGGTCTATATTAAAATTGGTATGTACTGTACATAATTATACGGGAAATCATGTGGCTTACCGCCTACTAAGGAAGGCTTAGTTCCAGTAGCGTAAGAATTACAGTCAGTGCCATTAGCGATTGACTATCCTCCGTACTGTAGTTACACCATACTAGATAAGTAAAGTACTATACCGAAACATTAAGCCGGTTAGTTGTGTTATGTACTGTATTTCAAGCAACACATCAGAAGTGAGCCTGGCCCTGACCGCACTGAGTCGCTGGATCACTCTGTAGCCCATTGAAGGTGTCTCGAGTTTCCCTCTCAAAATTGGGTCCTTCCGAACTCTGAGAAATGATGGCGTCTGCCAGGCTTCGGCGCGCGTTCCGCTATCCAGATGATCTGGGAGATGATGAGTATGCTCGCGAAGAGTTGGATGAAGAAGGTCTGTGTGATCGATTGGCCAGCGAGGAAGGCTGGCTTAGAGCTTGCGACGCTTGAATTTCACTAATAGAACTGCAGAGCAAGAGTGCGTAATCCAGACCCTCAAACTACTCAACGACAGGCGAAACTCTGAATATAGTGTAATGAGGTTCCCTTCCTAAGCATGGCAAGTCGAAGCGTGGCGGACACCGCTAAAAAACATGGTCATTCATGGTTTAGATTATCTTCGCCGCCATCCCCCTCTTGTCCGCGGCCATCTATCTTCTCCCACTGCTCTCCAGTTCATCTGCCACTATTGACCGGTGCGTAGCCCTTGTGAGTGTACTGTCCTTGCTGGCAACCGCCCACATCATGAGGTATCTACCGCATCGACGTCACGATAGCAAGGGCAAAAGACGCATGGTGGACTCGAATGGCCACACCCAAGCCCAGCAACTTCTTCCACTCGTCAATGCAGCGAGCTGCGTATCCTTAGTGCTAATCCACTTTGTATTCACATCCAAAGAATCGTGGTTCAGCACCGAGCTGATTACATCCTCGGTTCCTGGAGGTTAGTACTTCGCCAGATTTCCCGTACCTGAGTCAAGAGTGGTGTCGCTCATTCTACCTAGCAATGTTAGCGACTGTCTGGGTCGCGAGCAGGGTCATGTCGTCCGTTGACATCAAGGATCTTGAGACTCTTCGATACAATTACAAAGGGGCCTAATGCGCCCCGCTATTGTGTCGAGACTGAGGAAGCATTCCTGGCTGGCCGACCAAGAGGCAATACCTACGAGCGCATCCACTAGGCAAGCATGACACTGATGTCTGTTTCTTATTGCAAGGTTGAGAAGCATAATAGTTGTCTTTTTCGCGTTATCAACAAATCGGCTTGAAAGAAACGAATACCGCTCGCTTGAATGACCAATATCAGAACCCAACTTGCTACCAATGTATCCGACATGCGAAAGTTCTCATGTCCGCTCATCAATTCATATTAACTAATTACCGGACGGTGTAGACATTCGACCCTCAGGTAGCAGCAATCTCTCCAGAGCAGGATCTACCGGAATGCCTTCATAGTCTGTCGAAGATTCTGGGACTGTAGAGGACTCCTCTAGTTGGATGCCCTGCCCAGGTGCCAGCTGATTGTGCTGTTCATCCTCATTCTGGTGATGCTGAGGCTGATGCTCCTTCGGTCCATCGGTCTCATCTTCCGCAGCCTTCTTTAACCAGCGTAGATTCGAATGCCGGAAGTCTACAAGACTTTCCACGCTACGCGGATCCGCAATTTTCCGGGTGTCATGGCCGAGTAACATGCATGTGGGCTCGAAAGGGCGCATCGTCGGATCCCGGCGACAGGCAGCACAACTGCAAATTTTATTGCATTTAGGGCATTTCCAATCCAGAACCTCCATTGTCTGTTGCGGAAGCATGTTGAAAGCCCTATAGAGACTTCCATAACAATAGTACTTGCCACAATGTGTGCATGAGGCAAGTTTCCACAGTGGTTCAAGATACCTGCAAATGTGACACCGACCAACCTTCTCTGTTTGATCTCCCCGAGACATTTTTCGTCTTTTGCGTGCAGAGACGATCTCCTCCGTGTCACTATCTTTCCCTTCCATAGGTTCTGACTGGACGATTGGTTTGCTGATATCGACCCAAGGCCGCCTACTTAGCTCTTTTTGGCAAATTTCAGCCAGCGTCCTTTTGTTCAGTCGCTCTCTTTGTGTATCCAAAGGTAAGCATGTCTGCTCAAGTTCTGACTTGACTTTGAGGAGTTGTTGCCTCCAAGCCTCATGCTTCGCTTCGAGTTCGTTCCAATCGAATTGCTCAGCCCATTTGAGGGCTGATATGCAAAGACAGCTTCGACCCATCGCATAACATTCCATGCAAATGTCGTACGCGTCGTCCTCATCCGAAATAGATGGAGTAACGCAATTTGGACAAGTGAGGAACCTGTTAAAGATATTTCCTCGACAGTAGGAGCATGTGATATTGCTATCATAAGGAATAAACTCCACATCTTGTCCGGGTAAATTGCTGCCGAAGCATTCAGAAAGAAGTACCTCGTTGTACAAACTGAAGAGCTGCTGGAAATCCTTGATCAGTTTCTTGTAGGTCGGGCGATTTATGTCGGATTTCTGGGCTTTTTTAAGGACGGCGGAGTAGTGTTCGAGCGAGTAGAACACGATGGACTTGTTTTTATATTGTTCATCCCGGCAAACCATTCTTGCGTGAGGTAGAGCTTCATGTAAGGCCTTGTCCAAGGTTTCCACGGTGGTCCGATTCCAAGCAACCTTCATTGTCCTCGTTCCGCGGTTCCACACCTGATGTGCTGCTAGAGGCGGTATGAGAATGAAATCTCCTGGTCTCTGTTCGACGACGTATGTTTTGAATGGGGCTGCTTTCCAAGCGTTTATCTGTGCGAAATGGTCCTCGATGTCAATGTCATGACCAAGCGTGGACATCCAGTAATTCGAGACAGCACGGCGGTCCTTGCTCTCCGTCATGAACCAGATAGAAGATCCTTGCTTAGTATCTTTTCCATATTCAGCTGAACCATCAGATGCTTCAACCATTATATTCTGGCCGAGGCTGCCACACATCTCTTGATGGGCTGGTGTATAGGTTCCCTCATGGCCGATGTAGCACATAAGATTCTCTGCACGTGCGTTTAGAGGAAGACAGCTCATCAAATCACCAGCTCTGGCCACCGGAGCGTTCGAGTGGGCCTTGTTGAGATAAAAGACCGGCGACGGTATGACTTCTTTCAATTCATCATGCCATTCGGGGGGGCAATCAATGTCTTTCAGATATATCCGCTGCCGATCAGGGTCTTTGTAGTTGTATGGTGTCCATTGATCAGTAAGAAGCGGCATATTTTTAAGATAATGTCCAATCGTCAGAGGCAAGTCGGTCTTTGTACTTAAATTCCGCGCATATTCCGCTTGACACGACACATGTTGTCAGCTGGGATTTCAAGACTCCTGAGCAACCAGGCTTACTCACTCTTTGCAGAATAATGGCCCCTGAGCCACTTCTCGGAGAAAAGGGTATGATTCAGCCTTTTCTCAAAACCCTCAATGACCAACGGTCTGCCCAATCGAACAACCTGAAGTGCAACAAGTTTCTCAAAATCATCCAAGTCATTCTGATCGATAGCATCGCAGTGAATCCTGGTAACAAACTCGAAGTTCGGTGTCGATTCCACTAAAGCCTCTAGGTCCAGGTCTGGGGAAAGCGGTTCAAAAGCCGCGCGAGGACGCTGTGCGGGCATTCTGAAAGACGATCGGGATATGTTGATATGGGTCTCAACTATTCAGGGAGGGGGGAGGAAAAAACTGGACATGAAGATGTTGGTAGCATAGGTAGACAAGTCGCATATTCGCCAAGTGCTTAAAGCATGTTTTTTTTTATTGAAAATAGCAAAGATGCAAGGTCTGGTGTTACGGACGAGAAGTATGGTTCAATTCAGCTCCAGCACAAATGAACAGAGCTCAAGAGGTCCTACCCTTTTTGATCACACGTGGATGCAGCAGAAGTGGACCCTCTTCGTGTGACTATAGAGAGAATGGGCATAGAAGGCTGTTGCAGATGACGAAGAGCAAAAAGAAGATAACAAGCGCGTCGTACTGCACGCGCGGGAGGAGGACTGATGTACGGAGCGGACCGAGCGGAATGGACCTTCTAGGCTTGCTTGAATTTGTTGCCGGAATTATCAACTTACACACCCAGGCGATGAACTCAGGGACGAGGACCCAACCAGCCAATCTTGTTTACCCTTCCGTCTCCCTCCCTTTGCATCTCCTTGATTCCGTGTCTTGATCGAGCGGATTTGTGCCAGAGTCAAATTCCTGTCATGACTGACTGATAACAGCCATCTATTTTGTTCTCAAATTTCCCGATAATGACTGCAATCGCAAATATGCCATTGTCTTGCTTACCCCTGCGCTACCTGAATCAAATGCGTCGATGCTTCGCGGGGCGAGCCACCTCTCTTCACCAGCCACTTCCATCCGCTTTCTACCATGGCACTCGCTCTTCCTCATTGCCCCAGAATAGCCCAGCAGCGACCAACGTCTTTCTGGCATCCCGTCGAAGATCAAATTATGACACGTGCAGGCTCAAAGACTCAGGCGTTTCTACCTCGCAGAGTCGCGCAAGTTCGAGCTCGGTGGATCACTACAGACCACCGGAAAAGGGCTTCATAGCCTCTCTTCCACGGTCATGGATTCCATACGCGGAGTTGTTGCGCCTTGATAAACCTACAGGCACATACTATCTTTTCTTCCCCTGTCTATATTCCACCCTTCTTGCTGCATCCATGACGACTTCCACTGGCCCATTCGAGGTTGCTGGAACTGCCGGTCTATTTCTCGCCGGTGCCTTGATCATGCGAGGTGCTGGGTGTGCGATCAACGATCTATGGGACCGGAATCTGGATCCGCACGTTGCAAGAACCAAGTTTCGACCTATCGCGAGAGGGGCAATCTCCCCTAGCAAAGCAGTCGCTTTTACTGGCGTTCAACTCCTGGCAGGGCTGGGTGTCTTGCTTCAATTTCCAACCCAATGCCTCTGGTATGGTATACCTAGCCTGCTTTTGGTGGCCACCTATCCCCTCGCTAAGCGTATCACATACTACCCGCAAGCTGTGCTTGGCCTTACATTCTCGTGGGGTGCGATTATGGGTTTTCCAGCACTGGGTATTGACCTCCTTCACAATACTCCTGCCCTGGAAGCAGCTGCTGCTCTCTATTCTAGCTGTGTCGCCTGGACAATTCTATACGATATGATATATGCACATATGGACATAAAAGATGATGTAGCGGCCGGCATCAAGTCAATTGCTCTTCGTCACGAGAAAAATACAAAAGCTGTCCTCGGTGCATTGGCAGGAGTCCAAATATCGCTGCTTGCTGCAGCTGGCGTCGCGGCTGGTAGTGGACCTATTTTCTTTGTCGGCAGCTGCGGCAGCGCAGCTCTTTCCCTTGCCGCGATGATCTGGAAAGTTCAGCTAAAGAATGTACAGGACTGCTGGTGGTGGTTCAAAAATGGCTGTCTCTTTACTGGCGGCGGTATCACTGTGGGGCTACTCCTGGAATATATCGCGCAATGCACTGGCTTCTATCATGAAGCCACAGAGTCGCATTGCTAAGGAAATTCAGAGAACGAGCCGTACCTTTGCAGGCTTTATTGACCAACTCACCCTGTAATGTTCGAACGCCTTCGTGTTTGAACACCGATATACTGCTCCACGACACAGACTATAGCCTCCCAATCCATCATGGCACCATTGCCAGTGTCGCCACAAGCAAGGTGCTTCTCCATGGGCCGAAGAACGGAAACCCAGCCATCCTTGCTTGAATTATTCACACCCCATTCCTTCTCTAAAATCTCAATCTGTTTGCCAGTGATGGGATGATTCCACATTGCCGTGTTCATTGCTGGAGCAACAAAGATAAGCGGCTTCTTAGTCTTCAAGTTGCCATCCACCATCCCGGTCGTATCCCATGCTCTTATCACCGAGAGTAGAAGGTTGTCGGCTATCCCCATGGTCATCTTAGCCATGGTGTTAGCCGAGAGGGGCGCAACAAGCAATAAATGCGCCCACTTCCTAAGTTCTATGTGGAGTATCGGTTCGCCACGAGTCCAGGGATTCTTCCACTCATCTTCATCTCTGTAAATAGCCTCAACACCTGGGACTGCTCGCAGAGCTTCTAATGAAGGCTGTTCCAGGCTCTGTCCATCTAAAAAGCGCTCCGCTGACTTGGTGACGATAATACGAATAGACACATTGTGGTGACGACTAAGCGCTTGAGCGATGTTCGGCAATTTGATTGTAGCGACCGATCCGCTGGCCGCGAGAATTATGTGTATCTTCTCATCGTGGAAGTGTGTTTGCGCGCTCGGTGGTGGCGGAGAGTATTCCATGAAGTGAGAGTCCAATGGATTTTTGTTCGAGAAAGTGCGAAATTGGGGATAGACTTGAGCCGTTTCAAATGACCTTGCACCTACTTAGTCCTTAAGGACAGTGGATCTGTCAGATCACATGATCTTGATTGGCTACGTATCCCATGATCGTCGTTGCTGGTCATCTACTCAAAGTTGATTGGTTCTATTAACCTAACAACTCGTACCGGAGTTGGCTTGTGAGCTGGTTAGTGAGCATGCTTAGCTAACGGACCGGTGCAGGAGTTCTCCGCAAAATCCGTAGACTTTCTTCCAACTATTCTCGACTGAAGCAAGTGTGCAAATAATATATACTATTATCTCGAAACCATCATGTTCTCTCGCATCCTACCTTCCTCGGTGGGTCCTAACAGTGCTCTGACTCTATCATCTCACCAAGCTCACAGAAAGATTGCATCTTCAGGCATTCCGGCTTCTCTCCCGGCCGTCTTCAATCCAACCTCGCTCGCGAGGCTCACCTTTGTCATTCATTCTCAATGCCCGTTTCTTGTCATCTGAAACTCGGACAGCGATTGATAAGGCTGTCGCGTCTGCCCCAGTTGTTCTTTTTATGAAGGGTACTCCGGAGACTCCTCAGTGCGGGTTTTCCCGGGCCAGCATACAAATTCTGGGATTGCAAGGCGTTGATCCCAAGAAGTTTGTTGCCTTCAATGTTTTAGAGGACCCAGAGTTGCGTCAGGGTATGTTCTGAAGACTGGCTAGGTGGATGCCTGCCCAATTAGCATGTGCAGTCAGCTAATTTCATCCCAATTTCAACTTTGCAGGTATCAAGGAATATTCCGATTGGCCCACGATCCCCCAACTATACCTCGAAAAGGAATTCATTGGTGGCTGCGATATTCTGATGTCTATGCATCAGAATGGGGAGCTTGCTAAAATGCTGGAAGAAAAGGGAGTACTGGTGGCAGCCGACTAACCATGACCTAATTATCATCTATGTTGTATGTACATTGCCTTGCGCTCTGGCTTAGCACCCCAATCCAACCCGGCAGATTGTTCGTCCACCTCGTCTCACCGAAAAGAACATCGGAACCCTAAAGCTGATGTTCTATTGCTGCAACTTCACAATCTCTTCAAGAAGTTGAAACCCTGAAGGGCTGTTCAGCAGCGTGGGGAGGTACCTTTGATACATTCCCCCTGTGTTTCCAGATATGTGCATAACATCACAACAAACCAGCAATCTCTAAGTTGGGACTTCAAAGCTACGTCCAATATTCTTCTCATCTCTAATTGCTCATCGTCCGACTATCGACATTGATCCACCATCCGGGATGAGCCTTGGTGGATGCCACCCGCGGCTCACATCCTACTTGCCTCCCTCGATTTCGCTAAATCCTCAACAATTCCTTTCTCAACTTTGGCACGTTGTCTCGCCTCGTACGCCTCTTTGCTCTTCAAAATCCTGTCGACAATTTCCCCAGCATTGACATGCTGGTAGGGATGACTCGGAGATTCCTTGAATATACCCATCTTCTTCGGAGCGACATAAGGATCGTAGGTGAGGGGTATGAACGTGGTGGGGCCATGATAAACTGCATCTGGCGCACCTAGAGGCATTGCTTCCAAATACGACTGGCTTGGGGAAAAGGGAGCAGAGAAGACGACGGCATGGACGTACTAGAGGAGAATTAGCAAGATAGTTTCCGGATTTACGGACCCTGTGAAGTAGGTGGGCTTCAAACTCACTCGACACTGAAGGACACATAGCCCACGCTCGAAGATGTTCATGATGGGATAGTTGAGCCCTTTCCAATGGTTTATGACGTCATCATCATGAATGCCGGCAACAACAAATGCCGGCTCGTAATCTTCACCATATTCCTGAATTCTCTTTTCCCTTATCTCAGGATCATACCAATGCTGACGGTGGCCCTCAAGTCTTTCTAACTCAATGACCTGCCGCAAAAATTCAATATGACCGGAAGAAAACAGATCAAAGCCTCCGTCAACATACACAATACGTTGTCCTGGCTTGGGTAGCTTTCCTGTGACGATCTGCTCAAATGATCCCGACTCTTCACTCGTATTTCCAAGCTTCGCTGAGGTGGAACCATTCCAGATCCAGACACAGGGTCCTGGCTGTAGACCGCTCTCATCGGTTGCGTAGTCGCGAATTCTCTGCAGCAGATTCTCACCAGATTGTGCGCGTTCCTCCTCGCTACCGGAGCCTTCTTTCCCAGTAATCGTCTCCTTCACACTTCTGACGAAATGCCCTTTAGTACAGAGAAGCATGCGTCCTACAAGATCAGTTGTGGATATTCCCGGCGTTCGCTTGACCACTCGGAAACGGCCTGCAGCCTTCACGTAACGATAACAGTCATCGCCATTGCTGTCAGAGGTTATGTCATCGCCATGCACGACATACTTGCATCCATAATGTGACACCCAGGGCAGGAAAGTCACGTAGGGAGCCGAGGGCACGCAGCGAGTTACCCATCGGCATGCTTCCACTGCAGCTACTCTAGGTCATGATCAGTCAAGTTCTGCAGTGAACTAATGCAAGGATTAACTTACCTCTCCTCCATTTTCATCACTGTTGGGCCTTTATTCTCTAGGATGGCCTCATCGGAGTGTACACCAACATAAAGTTCTCTGCCTAGCCTACGGGCCTGTAGCATGGCACCCGCATGTCCTACGAAACTCAGCTTTCGGGAACACGGTACCAAGGAGACGTTACAGCCTCTCACCATGGTGACTGAAGTCAAAACAACCATCCACCCATATACGGTCTTCTGAGATGTGTAAATCGTCCTGGGGATCAACCGGCCATTTTCCTTTTGGGGGAACTATGTTCTCGGACATTGGACTCGTGTTAAGGCGAATTCGTAAGTGTATTTTTGGAGACGCAGATGAGTAGAGAGATAGGGAGGGATTGGTTAAGAATGAGTTAGGGATGGGTTAACAAAGCAGAGCTAAATAATTAGTCTTTCAATGCTAGTGATATAAGATCGATCGCCACATCTAGTCAACATGCGATTCCTAGCAATGAAAAGGCAATAATAGTGAGGGACAGAATGTCGCTGTTTAGAGGGGTACCACGCGGAAGTGGTTATGTGGCGTACCTGAGCAAATAAGTACCTTACATAATCCGGCACCTGATGGAGTATCTCTCATCAGCCATTGATTCTCGAATGACTTCGCCGACTTTGTGGCGGTATCAGAGGCCATGCCTGTATACAGGCAATAAGATCATTTGCAAAGGCTATGTGAAGATGAGCTTGCATTATAAAAGTATAGTGCTGTCATATCACGCATCGAACTTTGATGATTCTACAATAAATCTATATCAAAGACAACAGGGAAATCTAAAGAATATCTCCACTTAGCCTCTGGTTTAGTTTTTAATATTTTTACTGTTTTATTTTGCTGTTGTAGTATCTGCTGCAGTTATTTTATTACTGTTAAAGTTTTATATTATAGACTAAAGCTGATATTTTTTCGAAATCCAGTATTATAAATTGTATAAAAGGAACTAAAGTACTTCTTTATCTATTTTCAGTTAATATATATTTCTACTTAGTCTTTGATTTTATTTTTTTTGGATTTTTTATTATTCTATTTTACTGCTGCAGTATCTGTGGCCGTCACTGATTCCGTTATTGGTGGTGACTGTTGTTTCTGCCTGGGGTGTCACCTGCGTTATGGTGACTGCGGTCTTCTTATTACTGTCTTTAGCTATCCCAGTCTTTATGGACTACCTTCTTAATATAACTACCTACCACTTAATGAATTGTTCATAACAGTATCTGCCGCAGCTATTATACTATTATTAAAGTTTTATACTATAAATCCAGCATTATAAATTATATTAAAAAAAAGTCAAAAAAGTCTTCTGTTTATTTTTATCTAATGAAGATTTTTGATTAATTTTTACTTTTATTTTCACTTATTTTAATATTGTCTTATTCTATTGCTGGAGTAGCTGCAGCAGCTATTTTACTGTTGTTGAAGCTTTATACTGTGGACTGAAATCAGCAACTTATCTTATACCCAGCATTATACATTTTGTGGGGGCGGGCAAAGGGTCTCTATTTATTCTTATATAAAAAAAATTTTTATCCGGCTTCCGATATTCTGCTGCTGGGGCATCTGCCGCAGCTATTTTACTGTCGCCGAAGCCCTATGCCATAGGCTGGGGCCGGCCACTCGCCTCAAACCCAGCACTACAGATCGTGTAGGGGGGGCCCAAAGGCCCCCCCGCTCATTCTTGTATTATTATACATAGGGATGCGCTTTGTGAGAACGGACAATTATGAGTAGTTGTAATAGCACAGAGAAATGTAGACCGGAGAGCGTTCTATTGCTTTTGTTGTGTAGGGAAAAGGTCATGCATCATCAAGCCATATAAGCTGCTCACTTTGCAATGGCGGGTGGGCATTTGAGTCCAAGCACTAACACTGGTGGGACAGCGGTTTGAAAATGTAGGGCCGGTGAGTAAATCGCAAGAATGGAGCTGAAAGATTCCCTGAAGTCGAGACGCTGGAAAGAACTCAAAGGAACGCCATATATATGCAAACGCTTGAAAAGATAATGGTTGGCTGTGCCCATAGACTGTGTGTCAAGCCGAGGAGAACCTCAATTCAGAGTTGGTTTTTGTCGTGCTCGCGTTGTTCACTGAAGACTCGTCGACTCATTTCCAGAACAGCTTCAAATCCTTCTCGGCCTCGCTTCGCGTTCTGACTAAAGCGTTCAACACTGGCCTCCTCGACTTTGTTCTTGATTTTCTGCCAACCCCCACAAAGAGCGGTAATCTTCGCTTCTTGGCTGAACTGTGTACTTGAAGATGGATCCAGCAGTGATGGTTGGTAGACAACGGTTTCCCTGACACTGAGGACATTCGACCACGTGAGATTTGTCGAGCACATCGTGACCATTTTGGAAATTGGATCAACATATGATACTTCGTATACATGAGACGTAGCGCTGCCTCCAAATAGTGAGAGTACCCATTGTGGCACGGACTGATTACAGGTGATCAAACGTTCGGTGCGCAGCTGAGACGAGACCAAGACATTAGTGATACTGGTTCAATCTGAAGCCGGATCAATGGGACCAAGGCACATACTATACCGGTTTGGATATCCACACTTCGAGAAAGAGTGTCTACTGCCACGACATGTGTGGACTTGTCATTCCAAGGGCAGTACTTGCGCCAGTTTGCGGTCGATACCTCCTCCCACGAATAATCAAATGTGCATGATGAAGAAAAGACCTTCATGACGGAAAGGAGACGGCGGGGCCAGACTTTGACTCCAGTTCTCAAGTGGACAAAATTGGGCCGTGTTTCGAGATCAAGTGCACAAGAGCGTGTGTAGGACACTGCGGCGACGACAACAGTCAAACAGCGAGAAGGGCGGGTGAGATTCTAATAAACACCCCGACCACTACGAATAGGTGGCAAAGGATAATAACTACAAAGGCCAATCAATCAAGATAAAAGTTAGAAAATAGAAAGAAAAGAAAGAAAATCCCCTTCCGATGATGAGGTACGGTAGAGGCACTGGAACAAGAGCATGTGGCGACAGCTTTGTAATGACTGAAGAATTAGTTATATGCGGTAGAACATTGTTGAAGTTGGAAATTTTTACATTCGTAGACTAACCCCGGGTGGCGCCAAGGGTCGGGCTTTCCCGGCATGATCAAAGAAGTGAGTGAACTACGGCGAACGATGGCAGCCCACAAGTGCAAAAGCCCCCAGGCAAACGTCACTGCCATCCAACCCCTCTCTGATCGCTCTGCGAAACAAATATGTATGGCCATGTGCTTATATGAACATCAACAGCATTTCCGCTGGGAGAATTTGTGGCTAGTCTTTATTGGCACATAGGACGAAGTCTTAAAGAATGGGGGTGCATCGTTTCAAGTTGAGATTGAATAACTACTTAGTACTCCGTAGTTACTTACTCATTGCCATTGATCCCTTGTCAGAGAAGGGTCGTCGAGCCTCCATCTTACAAAATAACTTCGTTTTACAGATAACAAAAGACATATACTAATTCTAATTTTTAATCAAACATAAGTTGATTAATTAAGAGGATTAGATTTTGAGATTAAAGTGCTATCTTTCTCATATATATATCTAACTTTTTCCATTTTTAAAATATGTCATAACACTCTTCACTGTCTTATTCCGCCGCTGCGGCATCTGCTGCAGCCATTTTACTCGTACTGTCGCCGGCCCCAGGCTACTCGAACCCAGCACTACAGATCGCGTAAGGGGGGCCAAAAGGCGCCCCACTCATTCTTGTATATGCATAGGTCATTCTACAGGTTGTAAAACCGTCAGAATCATTGTTTTGACCCAGATCTCGGCATCTTGCACCTGCTATAGCTCAATGATTGTCCAAAGGAGATCATTTACTCTGGTTTTGCACAGTAGATGGGGGTATACACTACTATATCCTGAATTTGCACTTGATAGTTGGCACAGTAGATGGGGTTATACACTACTATATTCTGAATTCACACTTGATAGTTGCAGAGTAATCTTAACCTTTGCATTTAGCTTATAGCAAGGCCGTCGTCAGCCTTAACAGGTCTGCTCACTACTTGCTGCACAAGCAACTAGTTAGCAACAAGTTTTCGCAAGAAAAAGCACAAACTCAAGTATAGAAGCTGAAGCCGAGTCGCGGTAAGTCCTGTAATCAAGAATCACAATACATATAGCCAGACGCTATAACCGCGCTGATTGCAGCCTCGGTTACCTTGTATTTTGGTGTTCTAATACCATAATGAACATATATTCTATAGTTTTGGTGGCAATGTACGCTGTGAAGATGACAAGAAAAAAGATAGTGCTCAGCATAGAAGAATCATTGATGACATTCTCAGGCCAAAAGATTGCAGTGTTTTTCTTTGAAATTCAGATTACATTTGACGGCGATTTGAGGCTTCAGAGGTTGTTTGAGGGTCGCACGTCGCCAGATCGCCAGGTTGCTTAAAAAGCCAGGTAAATTACTGGTAATTACTAAAATAAACTAAGAAAAGCTTGTATTTTAAAATATATTATGAATAATATAATCTTGCTAGGTAATAAATCTGGCGAGGTCTAAATATTTCTATATATTATTAAAAATTATATTAAAAATTCTTAGTATTATTAGTAACTCTTAGAAGCCACTCATCTGGCGAGCTGAAAAATAAAATATAATTAGTATTATTATATAAATAAATTACTAGAAATAATAAAAATTATTAGAAATAATATAAAAAACTAGAAATAATATAAATAACTAGAAATTATTAATATATACATATGATAATATTTCTAAAATTAATTAAAAATAATTAGAAATAATTAAAAAGAATAATTATATAGATTTTTATATAGAATTTTATATATATTTTTATATGTTTTTTGATAACTGTCATATAATTTTTATATAGATTTTTTATATAGAATTCTATATATATTTTTTATATTTTTTATATATTTTTTTATATTTATTAAATATTTTTTTCTATATATTTTTTCTATATATTTTCTCTATATTTTTATATATTTTTTATATATTTTTGTCTATTTTTATATAAATTTTTCTTAATTTTTTATATAAATTTTTTATATAATTTTTTTTATTTTTTACCAGTATCTACTAATATTTTTAATAATAGGATGTTGGAGTCGCGGATACTTAAAAATAATATATAATATATTTTATATTTTATCACAGTACAGACCTAATACACCTATTCTACTTCTTGACCCCAGCAATCTTACTGCTTCTTCTAACTGTTTTATATATAATATATAAAACTTCTTAATCTTCTATCTGTTTCTGATTCTATTTATAGTTTTTTAAGCTATATCTTATTTATAAATCTAAGAATAACCTAATCTAATAGCTAATAAAAAATCTAAAAAAAATTATTATAAAAATTCTTCTAGCTAGTATTATTATTTCTATTATTTAATTAGACTAAAAACCAAATACTAATCTATTTTTTAATACTATATAATTTTTATTCTTAGAAATAACAGTTCTAATAAAATACCAGTAATCCTGTAATCTCCGGCTATATTAAATAATCTAGAAAAATTTATTTAATATATTAATAAATATTCTAAAAAATAATATAATTATTATAACTAGATTTATATATATATTATAAAGATTTAAAATCAGCTTATTTTAAAAAAAACTCTATTTATATTTTAATCTAATCAGACTTAATAGAAAAAAATTAAAATAATCTAGTTATTATTCGAAGTTACTACTACCCGTAAGATTATTATAAAAAAAAATTAAGTCTAATATAAATATACTAAAATTATTTAAATTACTACTTTTATAGTAAGTATTTTTATATATATTTTAAATTTTATATTTATTATTAAAAATATTACAGCTATTTTAGTAAAAATAATTATATTAATTAATCCTAAATTTTCTATTTTTATTTTTTTTAAATATCTATTTAATTTTAATAAGTTTAAAAACAACTGTTTTAATCTCTGCTAATTTATTTTTTAAATTGAAAAAAAATAAATATAAATATTAACTAATATATTACTGCTATTATCCGAAAGTTATATAAAACCAGCTGTTTAAATAAAATATTATATATTTAAGTTTAATTTTATATTAAAAATAAAAAATATAATCTAGATAATTTTATTAATATTTTATAATTATTTAAATATTTTTTTAATAATTTTAATTATACTAGAACTGTATATAATAAACTATACCAACTAAAATAAGAATTCTATAATTTTATAATATTTTTTACTAAATTTAAATATTTAGTTTAAAAAATATATATATATCTAAATACTTTTTTTTATATTTAAAAATTATATTAGTAGAAATCTTAAAAATATATTTTTAACTAATATTTCTTTTAAAAGAAACTACTATAATTTAATCTATTTTTTTAAACTTTTAATAATTACTGCTTATAGTATAATACCGAAGTCTATAACTAATTCTAAAAATCTTTTATTAATTTAATATTTTATAATTTAAGAAACTAATTTAAATCCTAAAATAAAAACTATTTATAAAGATTTATTATTCTTAAATATAATTTTATAAATCTATTTATTATATACTACTAATCTTTTTATTAAAAAACTAACTATTATAAATATTATAAATACTTTTATTATAAATTAGACTACTATTTTATTAGAAATTATTCTAAATCTAATATAAAAATACTATAAATTATATTTATTTATTTTTTATTTTTAAATCTTTATATCTATTTTTTATATTTATTATTATCTAATTTTTATATTTACTTATTTTTAAAATACTGCTTATTTTTCTACTATTTTATAAAAGTAATTTTTAATAAATAGTTTTATTTTTAGATTTTTTAAATCTTATAATCCTATTATCTGATATAGCCCGAATATTTTTATTTATCTAATTTAAGTAAGCAGCTAAAAAAATAAGCTTATTTTAAATTACTAATAAACTGATTTTTTAGTATAATTACATATTATTTTAAAAATTATATTTAAAAAAATTCTTATTAAAAAAAACTTTAAAAAACTAATTTAATAGTTATTTTTATTATTTTAAACTCTGAGAATATAAAAGTTCTAATTTATATAATAATTAATACTAAATACTTTATCTTAAGAATAATAAATTAAAATTGGGCTGAAGTCTACTAGTTATTATTATATTTTTTAAAGATTTATAAAATAATTATAAGATTTAATAGTTAATAAAAAAAGTTAGATTATATTATTTATTATATTTATATAATTCTAAAAATCTATAATTATATTGAAAAAAATATTTTTTCTAATTATTTATTTTATTTATTATTTAATTATTTTTAATTTTTTATAGCTAAAAATCTATAACTTTTATACTAGTTAATCTATATATATAGTTTAATTTATCAGCTAGTATTATTAGAATTATTATAATATTTTATTAAAATTTTTAAAAATTAAAATATTATATAATATACTAGTAAAAACCTATTATAAAAATATTATATTTTTAAAAATCTTAATAAAAAAATATTTATTTAGTTTTATTAGCTGTATATACTGTCTATATATACTATAATTATCTGATATTTATAATAATAATAAATTAGATTAATAAAATCTTAAAATTTATTAATAAACTAAAAAAACTAATTTTATTTAAAGAATTTAAAAATTTTAAAAATATCTTCTTTTTTAAAAAAGCCGAGAAGCTACTATTATACTAAAAATATAATTATATTATTATTCTAAAAAATAAAAAAACCTACTATTTAATTCTTTATATAGAATATTTTAAAATATATTATAAGCTTTAAAAAAATAACTTTTAAAAAATTTAAAAAATTTTTTATTTATTCTAGTTTATTACTAGTTACTTCTTTAATATTATTTATAAAAAAATCTAAAAAAAACTTAAGATTTTATATCGACTACTATACTTTAAATACTATTTCTATAAAAAATAGATATCTACTTTTATTTATAAAAAAAATTTTAAATAATCTAAAAAAAATAAAATACTTTATAAAGATTAATATTATTAGTATATTTAATAATATTAGAATTAAAAAAAATTAAGAATATCTTATAATATTCTAAATCTATTTAAAATTATATAAAATATTTATAATATTATTTAGATTAATTAAAGCCTCTGTTATATTCTAATAATATATTAATAATATTCTAAGAAATTATCTTAATATATTTTATACTATTTATTTAAATAATATTTTAATTTATAACCGCATCCGCGAAGAATATTTTAAATATATTTATTATATTTTATAAAAATTAAAAAAATAGAACTTTATACTAAGTTATTTAAATATAAGTTTATTATATCCGAAACCAAGTTTCTAAGTCTGATTATAAACTATAAAAAGTTTTATATAAATCTAAAAAAGATTAAAACTATAACTAAATAGTTTATTTTAATCTATATAACTAATATATAGATTTTTCTAGATTTTAGCAACTTTTACTACTAATTTATTTATAATTTTTTGAAACTAGCCGCCCTATTTATATATTTAATAAAAAAAAAGTTTTATTTATATAAATTATAAATTACTAAAAAATATTTAATAAGCTTAAAAACTTTTTTATTAAAATACTAGTTTTCTAATTATTTAACTAAACTTATAATATTATTCTAAAAACTAATACTTCTAATTATATATTAAAAAATATTTTATTGTAGTATAGTAATAATAAAATATTATATTTTATTATATATTTTTTTAAAAAATATACTTTTACTAAATATAATTATAAGATTTATAATAAGAAACTACTTATTATTATCTACTACTTTAAAAAATAGTATTTTAAGTTAGAAGAAATATTATTTCTAATTTAAATTAATCATTAATTATTATAATCTAAGATATTTTATATCTATTAAGCTTTTTAATTATTAATAAATCTAATAATCCAAAATTCTATTATACTTTAACTTTAAAATTATCTATAAACTCGGAAAATATAAAATTAAATCCGATAGTCTAACTAGAAGATTAGATGATTTTCTAAAAAAAAATATCTATTATATTAAAATTAAATAGTTTTAAAATAAAAAAATATTAATTTTATCTATCTGCTAATACCACCCCCGACCCTATTAAAAAATAAAAATAATAAAAAAAAGAAATAATTCTAAAAAAAATATAAAAAATATATTAAAAATAAAGTTAGTATTTATTCTATATATTTAAAAAAATATAATATTTAAAAATAAATAAGATTTATAACTCTTATCCGAAATATAAAAATCTTTCTATATTATATATAAAAAAAATAAGTAGATTAAAAAAATACTAAAAGTCTTAACTACTGATAAAAACTGTTATTTAAATATATTACTAATATTATATAAAAAAAAGCTTTTTATTCTATAAAAATTAATTATAAATATCTAATAATAAATAGATTAAAGCTAATCTAATCAGACTAGTCTATAATAAACCTATTTTTAAATATTTTAAAAAAATTTATATATATAAACTTTTAGTCCGAGAATACTACTAATCTAATATCTACTAATATATAAAATAATAAATAAAAAATTATTATATTTATTAAAAAATAATCTTATCTAAAAAAATAAAATAAAAAATTCTAAAACTTTTATTAATATCTAAATAAATAAAGTAAGATATATTTATAAACTTTATTATATATTTATTTAAAAGCTAAAACTATAATATTATTTTAATAATTATTAATTATTTAATAAAAATAAAATATTTAAATTTTTATAATTTAACTACTAATACTACTACTGTTATAATAATATATATTTAATATATATAAAATTATATAATCTATTCTAATTTATTTTTTTAGATTAAAAATCCTAATTTATTTTTAAATTTTAGAAATATCTAATTTAATAATTTAATATTATTAGTAAATTCTTTATAATATACTACTTAGAGACCGACGGCCAGACTAAAAAAATTAATATAATATTTAAATAATATCTTTAAGTTTATATAAATTATTTATAAAATAATTAAAGCTAGTAGCTTTTTTTAGCTAAATTTATACTAAATATAATTTACTCTAATATTATTAAAACTATTCTATTTTTTATAAATTATAGATTTTATTTTTATATAAATTTTAAATCTATTATTATTTTAAATAATTTAGTTGTTAGAGATGCAGACTAGTTTATTATAAAAATATAAGCTATTATTAAATTTATTAAAATAAAAATATCTACTACTTAAATCTATTATATAAAATAAATAAACAAATAATATAAATTAGTAAAATAATTTAAAAAAAATTAAGAAATATAGTTAGATATTTATAATATTAAAATACTAAGATCTAATAAAAAACTCGACTAGAATATTCTAAAATTATATAAAATTAAAAAAGTTATTAATTTATATATTTATTAACTAGTTTTATTCTCTAATATAAAAATATATTTTATATTTAATATTAGTTTATTTATTTTTATTAATAAAAAACTAGTTTTAGACTAACACCAACTTCTACTACTATATATAGAAGTTAATAGTTTAAAAAAATAGAAGATTAAAAATATTTTTAATTTTATATAAAATTATAAAAAATACAGATGCTTCCGACTAATATATATTATAAAATAAATTAAATATTTAAATCTAATTTTTAAATTAGTCTAATATATAAAAAATATTTATTAAATAGTTAAGAACTTTTACTACTGCAATTTTAATAAGCTATAATCTATATTTCAATAAAACTTAGCTTTAAAAAAAATATACTATTATAATATAAATCTAATATATCTATTTTATCTTTTAATTTTAATAATCTTACTACTTCTTCTAACTATTCTATATATAATATATAGAACTTCTTAATTTTCTGTCTATTTCTAATTCTACTTATAGCTTTTCGAGCTATATCTTGTCTATAAACCTAAGAATAGCCTAATCTAATAGCTAGTAAAAAATCCAGAAAGACTATTATAAAGATTCTCCCAGCCAGTGCTGTTATTCCTACCACCCAGCCAGACTAAGAACCAGACGCCAGCCCGCTTCTTGACATATTTAAGTTTATTAGATAAGTAGCTTTTAGAAGTTACTAGTGATACTAAAAATTTTTAGTATAGCTTTTAGTAATATATAAATCTTACCAGATTTACTACCTAGTAAGGTTGTATAATTTACAGTATATTTTGTAATATAAGTTTTCTTGGAAACTAACTGGTTTCTTATTAGAAAGGACTGGTAGCTAAAACCAAAAAGCCCCATCTGGCGACCTGGCGAGGTACATACTTGGTTGTTTGAACTAGCTACGTTCCCGCATGTGAACAAGAACAAAAGGCCTTTGAAATCACGTGGCCGGATTACTTGGCAACGCTGACAACCATTCCTTCGTCTGGAATAGCTTTAGTCATTCGGATTTAGATAGTTAGTTATACGAGTATCGCCTATTTAGCATAGGTTCATATTGGCTTCAAGACCCCGTCGAAGCTATTCTCATAAAGCCCAGCTTGCAGCAGATTTCTTCAACAGGGCCCTCTACGAGGACAGCACCTACATATTACTGAGTAGCTTCTATGTGCCACAAGTGTTCGAGCAGGAACTGCTGGTGCTAGCTCAACTATTGATAAAGGGACTATAAACACACAATATAGCTTATTCTTTATCGGTATTTGCGACTAGCTACACTTCCCCATCAGATTAAGCACCCCTTAAGCATAACACAAAGAGCGTATGATAATAGGTTTAATCAAAAATAAATATGATAAGACCACAGGCCGAAGCAGGGGTTACAGCCCAAGAAAATCCTGGTTTGCGTTAAGATAAGCAAGTATTCTACTTCAAATATGATTCTTATCTTCAGCAAACCTGGGGTAGAGTCTCTACAATATCGATTCACAAGACCGATCTCTTAACGTGATGCCTTTCTGATTAAGCTGTATATGCTGGAAACTTCTTCGACTACAGTACAGAGCAAGATTGTGGCATTGCAAGAACCTGTATTCTGATATTTATAGTTATATTATCACCTGTCCGGGTCATAATAACTTCTGAAAACATGATTGTTGACTACTTATTGGGGCTGACTATACCTACCCGGTAGGGGTTAGCGAAGTGACGGCACTCAAGGACAAGGATGAAAGCCCGGCGAAGTCTCACCTACCGCTTGATTACTGTCTTGTGCGAGAGTGCAACTGCAACCTCAGACTACTGCCTTCAAAGTATTTCAACTCATTTTTGTTCATTTGCGCCATCACATTTACAGTATTTACATTATTAAGAAGTCACAGTGTCGCAATGGTCGAGTTGAGGAAGCGTAAAGCGACAACACAACCCCTCGAAACAGAACAAAAGAGCAAGCGCATCCTCGATCTCGACCCAGCCTCGAAGAGAGGGCCTAAAAAAGTCAAGGCTGGCGGCTCTCTTGCCGACGCGTCTAGCGATGCCCGCCATGGATCGCCGAAAGTTGGAGAGACCCTCGATTTGAACCAATTTGGTGGTGAATTTGAAAACCATGATGGGACGAAACTCAGATTGAAGGATCTCGTCGACAGTAGCAAGTCCGGTGTTGTGTTATTCACATATCCCAGAGCGTCTACCCCTGGATGTAGGTTTAACTGAGACCCAATTCTGTTCTCTCAGCCAGCTCCTTTGGCTTGCCCCAATCCATACATGATGCATCCATGCACTGTACCATCTATCTTCGTCATTCTGTTTTATTTCTGCTTTTTGGTTACCTCGACATGACACACTAGCTCTTCCTATGGACTCACTCTGCCCTAGGTACCAAGCAAGCCTGTCTTTTCCGTGACAATTATGAATCCCTAACTTCAAGTGGGATGTCAGTATACGGTCTTTCAGCGGATTCGCCCAAAGCAAACACCACTTTCAAGTCTAAGCAGAAGTTGCCTTTTCCTCTCCTGTGCAATTCCTCCTATACACTTATAGCTGCTCTTGGATTCAAGAAAACGCCAAAAGGAACAACAAGGGGGGTCTTCGCTGTAAACAAGCTGGGTGAAGTTCTCCTACATCAAAGGGGTGGTCCCGATGCAACAGTCGAGGCTGCGCGACAAGTCGTTATTGCCTCGAAGGAGGAGAAACGGGAAAGTCCTTAGAGCTGCATATTCTCTCGCAGATCTGCCACAATGGAAGGAGATAGATATGAATGTATTACACAATTCCAACAAGTGATGATTGGCCGGCAATTGATGTGGAGTATTCACGCGATATTCCTTGGTAGACGTAAAAGTACTTGTCCCTAGACAAGCCTATTGGTACTCCATTCCTCACCGGCTACTGACCAGAGTTGGGAGGTTGAAATTACTGCATAAAGAAGCTTTGATCATGCTTGGACGGGAGAATAGATGTGTGATCACAGAAATGGAAGTCATAATGATCCCGAATGTTGTGAACCAAGGACCCCTCGACTCCTCGAGTGTTGTTCCAAGAAATTAGCTTCAGTTGGTTCGGGATGCAAGGTATGCTTACAATTAGATCAATGCTATTCATCCGTTGCTCTCGGAAATACTGTTGTTCCGCACGACTCGACCTCCCGGGAAGGCCTCCGCCGGACAGTTCGATTGCTACTGACAGCGAGCCAGCGATCCCAGAGGGACGACTCTTTGCGGAAATATAGATCTCAAAAGGTGAGGTATGAAAGACCATGTGCTGCGCTGTGTCTCAGCATCTTGCAGTGAAGACTTTACTTAATTGAAGTTTCACATACTCATAATCAATAGAAACCACCATGGCTCGCGACATAGTTAAAGCGGCCAAGTCGGCATCAAATGTGATAGCTGTTCACAAGGTTGGTCGTCAAAGAATGACTATACACTTCTATATACACTAATGCGTTACTCAGAAATACACTGTTCAGTCGACTGGCGTATGGGAGCGTATCCGTCGCCTTCTGTCCATTGATCCTAGTCGCTCTACTGGCGTTCCATTGAACTCCCAATTCCGCCTGCCGGCTCCAGGATCTCTTCCACCTCTGTCCTATGACGACCCTATCACAGTTCCAGCGGGTGACATCGCCGATAACCCTTACTGGAAGCGCGATGCTCGGAGAAACTATCCTAGACTCAGTACGGTGAATCAGGCCGACGTTGTTGGTCTTCTTACCGTAGGCAGTGAGGCAGCACCAAAGGAAGTTCTGGAGCTTGGTGAAGCAGGTGAAAGACAGTTGGTATTGGTCAAGCAACAGGGAGAGGAGCGTGGCCTTGCCGGGCTTTTCGGGAAAGACAAGGAGGGGGCTAGAGGTGTCTTGAATGCAAATGGTTTGCCACCCTTGCCTTGCAGCTTGAATTCTTCGGCTTCCAAATATCAGCTGGATCATCAACATGGCTATCCTGGCGTGTAAGTTCTATCTCACTCTATATTAATAATAATCACTGACACTCTGCAAGGTATCCCTGTCGCACTTTTGTTTGATTATACAGAAGTAGACATGCAATCACTATTTATCAGCGTCTGTCTCCATTTACGCCTTCGGGCTTCCTCATACAACTTCAAGTCAACAGTTGTAACGGATGTAACCCAGTGATGTGAGCAAGGTCGCGTGTTGGATATTTCAATATTTGCGTAACTTGGAGTGTATATGAGAAAGCGCGCTCGGGGGCCACAGGTAGCTGAACTTCGAACCGTTAGCTACTTGCTGCACGGAGCAAGTGGCTCTCCGAACTGTAGCTTCAGGTTCAGATAATTGCCCCCAATGCCGTTCGAATCGGTCGAGATCCTCGGTTAAAATCAGGTCACGATTCGGAACTAGGGTAACATAATATCGTTGCCTTGTTTGCCCAGGTCATCAAACATTACCCTGGGCTTTTCTAACGCTTCGAAAACAATTTACCAACGATTACAAGTTCCAGAAAAGTCGGTTTCGCCAAGCCAATTTGATGATTACGGAAATTTGATTATTCTTGAAGCTAGAACAATATCGTATCTTATTCAACTGCACATAACGCAAAGACACAAGAATCAAATGTGGTACTGAGTCTCATCCCCATTTATTCCTCACGCGAAAGGGTTGGTACGCGTGCCCCACCAGGTAAGGAATAGACTGAGTCCTACGGTCTCAAAGACCCTGCCGACAGCGCCCACTGCCACTGTGTCGAGGGGGCGTTTCTCTGTGAAGATCTGGCTGATGACCTGGAACGATCACAATCAATTAGACCAAAGTCGTAGCATGCGATGTCATCAATAGACTTACACTTGGAGCTGCACTGGCCATAAAGATCAAACTTCCCAGATAGGCTGCACCCTTATAACTAAGGGTCCCCGTTGCATTGATCAATGCCGCCACGCCGTAGGTCTGTACAGCACTGCCAAACAGAGAGCTACCCCAGGCCGCTGCAGCACCAGCAGCCTCCTTAGACTTGAAGAACTCTTCCTTTGAATTGGCAGCTTGGGCACGATGGTAAGTATCGCCAAAGACTGGGGCGAGAATGCCTAGTGAGGCAGTGTGCGTGAAGATCGCGCCGACTGCGATTGCGGACGGCTTCACGGATGGCAAGTCTAATGGTTCTAGGTTAGAATAAGGCTCGAGCAATAAGTCTTTGTGAAGTTGCCAGGGTGGAATGGGATGGGGTATAACCTCAAGGAAAACACTCACAATTGAGGGTCGTCATTTCGCTGGCTGTGGTGCGCTTCGGGATCGTCTTCAGAGAACGAGTATCTGTAGTCTTTGATGCTGATGGTAATTGATTTGACAATGATAGAATAAAGGGGATAACGTCGCTTTATGAAGCTCCCCAGATCCGAAGGGGTCACATGCCGTTGCCGTCATTCTGGTAAGAGACCAGTGACGAAGTGAGCAGTGACGTCGTCATGAGCAAAAGACACTTATGAGAGGGATGGAACCTGGTCAGAGATGATAGGTTAGCACCACCTTGGGCATAGTGGATAAAACTACTAGGTAGTACCCTCCGTAGCTACTCAAGTAGGTAGGTAACTGAGCGGCCATTTTTCTATTGTGACGTCATCTCGTGTTCTACTCGACAGAGCTGGAGTAGTTTGACATGGTGGTATTGGGTACTGCGGGCACGTAACTACAGCATCCATGATTGACTACTACCTAGTAGTCACTAGACTGAGCTGATAGTTGCTATGGATCGGTTGAGGTTTTCTGGATGGCGTTGAGGCTAGCTGGACACTGCCATTCAATTCTGTCGCCCACACGTGACTATATGTTGGCCAACCAAAGGTAGCAAGGAGAAAGCCTTCCAAGTTCGAGGGGCACATGCCCTAATCTCCATTGTACTGTAAAACGTCGTTGTAACGATACGCATTATAACGATTTTCGACCTACAACAATAGTGCCGAATATCAAAATTAGTTCTATTATACAAAAATCGCTGTGTCGCTTCATAGCGATAATCGGAATCGTTATTTACCTACCCATACAAAAGTATATAAAAGGAGGTTAAAAATTATCTAAAAGGGTAATAAACAAGAAAAATCTCGAGTATCATGAGCATATTACATGAGAAATGTCATGTGTAGAATTGTTTCAATACAGTTTTTACTTTTTCAATACAGCGATATCTGCCATATAACGAATCCAAGGGGCCTCACCAATCATATCGTTATAACGAGGTTTTACAGTACAGTAGATGGACTACTGCCGCTAATGCAGTGATGGAGCATAGCATCCTCGCATTTCAGCATGATAGTGCCACTAAGGAGTTTAGAATTCAAACAGCTCGTTCGCGGCCCTGGAAACAAGCATGTTATAATTTTATAGCAATTTTATTCAGGAGCACAGTACGTATCTAGTACAGTACATACCCCATATTCCAGAGTCTGCCTAGTCTGCCTACCAACTAGCAACCTACCCACTGACCCAGGCTACGAACATATGCGCTTGACATAAACTAAACCCAATTGTCGCGATCGGCTAACAATACCAGGAAGCTCATGAAAGGACCAATAAGCGGAAGAGGCTCGACACTAATGGACCTTTTTTTTTCACAGATCCATGATACGTATCTACTTGTTATCTTCTTGTTTGCTTTTTTTCCAGCAGTTTTTTTCTTTTCAGCCGAGCCTCTGAGGTCCTCTGATGGAAGCACCTCTTTATCAATAGTGCAAATACTCATTTGATTGTTATTCTTTTTGTTTCGCATTTCTCTGTATATATTACTTCCACCGCCCCTCGTCTTTGTCGATCATTTACTAAAGATTCTTCCTATTCCGGTCCATCAGATATTTTTATCGCCCTTGGAGAACATGAATGAGATTGAGATCAGCCCAGTCGATCTGACCGATGCGATTGATGTTGATGAATCTCTGGTCCCCGTTAGGGACATCAAACAAGCCAGCCAAAGCAATGTAGATTTTGATGGCCTACTGGCGACGCCTCTCCTCCTCCAGGAAGATCTCAAAGAGGGCTGTGGAGGCCAACTATGGCCAGCCGGCATGGTTCTTGCCAAGTATTTGTTACGTCAGCATCGCTTTAGTCTTGCCAATAAATCAATGTTTGTCACCTTCTGAACTTGACCCTTGTTGCCTGCCTCGTTTCCTATCCTGTGCAGTCAGTCGGACAGAGCATTGCTGATTCTTCGCTAGTATTGAGCTGGGCTCTGGTGGCGGCTTGGTTGGGCTGGCAATTGCACGGGGTTGTCAAATCGGTCCCTCGCCTGTGTTCATCACAGATCAAGCGCCGATGTTATCCTTGATGGAAACAAATATCAAGCTTAACAATCTTTCGGACCTTGTTACAGCCAATATATTAAACTGGGGGGAGCCAATCCCCGACTCCATTCCACAAAAGCCTACGATTATACTTGCCGCCGATTGCGTTTACTTCGAACCAGCATTTCCTTTACTGATATCGACCCTGAAAGATCTGCTTGGTCCCGAGTCAATATGTTATTTCTGCTTCAGAAAACGTAGACGCGCTGATCTCCGGTTCATGAAGATGGCGAAAAAGCTGTTCATTATTGATGAAATTCAAGATGACCCTGATGCGCAAACATACCGGAGAGAGAACATCTTCCTCTACGCCATGCGCCCGAAATCTAGTCAAAGAACTATACAAAGCTTAGCAGCGGACTAGAACTGCATATTAGTCTGAATTTGGAAAAACATATGTCAATTGGCCACTGCCTCAACCCTCCAAAGTTGATAGACCACTGTCCCGAGCATATACTACAATTTCAATCCATAGCTTTTGTCCTTCGCACTTTCCCCAATTTTATTGCCTTGAATATCGGTAACTTCACCTTGTTTCCCGATAATCTTGACTCCACCCCTCTTGAGATCGGACATGAGTTTCTGGGCCTCTGCCACTTTCCCAGATTGTTGCTTGCTTGGTGTCGAGGCGTGATTCTGCTTTTTGCGCTGACGCCTCAATCTGGCCTTCTGTTCACGGTTCATCTCTTCCCTAGCGATTGATACCCCGTTTCTCAAATTCACCTCTCCGGACACTCTGCCATCATCTCCAGGGGCATAAATCTCCTGTGGAGCAAGTGCTACCGGCCCATTGACCGCATTGCTGGTTGTCGGCTGAGCGTCTTCCATGGTGATAGTCGCCACATCAGTAACCACGCTGATGGTTGCGTGTGGGGCCTTTGGCTTGTAATGCCAATTAGAGAGTGTATCCAACTGAGAGCTTATGTTCTCCCAAAGGGTGGTAACATTAGCTTGCTCCCGCAACAATTTCTGGTTCTTGGGGTCGACATAGTTAGGATCGGTCGATCGTAGATGATCAGACTCGTAAAGTTCAGCGAGACTCTGTTGTGGTTTAGTATCCTCAGGCTCGAGCCTCGATCGTTCTGCAGGCGTCTTTTCAATAAGTCCATGACGGCGGCGTATTAATTCATCAAATTGTTTCGCAAGGATTCGCTGCTTGATCAAGTCCTCAATACTACTTGTCAACTCAGCTGTGACAACGGGGACAGGCTTGCCTATGCGCTCGAAGTCAAGGTCCTCTTCGATGAGGGAATTGACAGGTCTTTCGATCGCTCGAGCTTCACCACTGACCATCCACTCCTTCTTAGCGACATTGGCTGCCTCCAAGCGGCGGATCTCATCGGCGATTCGGGCACGTTGCTTTTCGTGGCTAGAATAGTGGCTTTGCGATAGGCGATCGTCCCCAGAAACGTCCCCGTCGTCTTCTGAGATTTCATCCTCAAAAAGATCTCGGCGAACATCGGCCATGGCTCGGTCAATATCACCATCGGAAACATTATCGATTGGCTGCGTTTTAGGAAGTGAACGCGACTTCTTCTTTGAAGCTTTCCTTGGAGGTGGCGCAAAGAAATCATCATATTTGATGTCGCTGGTGTTGACCCAACTTGTCGCTCCTGGAGCAACATGTATTTCGTCGTCCTCCGAATCTGAATCACCATGAACATCCATATTATCAAAAGTCGGCCCGTCATCTTCGCTGTCGTCCATGCTATCATTTCCGTCATTGGTAGGCGCTGCTGTTGCCGAGCTTCTCTTCCGGTCCAACGCAGGATCGGTGAAGTCAAACGGATTTGTATGCCAGTCAATTTCTTCTTCGTCACTATCCGCACCGTCATGAGGTTCGCCCCTGGCATCTTGTCTTTCGAGTTGTTCGGATTGCTTGTTGAATTCGTCAATAGAGAAAAAACCGTCATTTAAGCCAAAGGTATCTTCGACATAGAACCCTCCGTTGCTCTGATCATCCTGGCTTTCGCGTAGCATAGATTCATCGCCTGGCTGTCCATATTCCGTTCCTCCGACCTCGGAGCCATAGTTTGAAGGCGAATGAGAAGTCGCGGTCGCCGAGCCAGTGTCGTCTCTACTCAAGTCACCTCTGTCACTTTGCGACTGGTCGACGGAGTCAATAGAGTCCGAAAAAGCATCTTGAGATGCAGAATTGGAGATTAGTACTGGTGGAATTTTCCATTCGGCAGAGCGTTGTTCTGCGGCCTCGAGATAGCATATGCGATCACGCTCAATTTCACTGAAGGTGGAATCGAAGATTCGAGCGGCCTGTTGCCACACTTGATCATGAGTAAACCCCTTCACGTATAATTGCCGCAACTGCAGGGCATGGCCTGCGACGCTCTGATCATTACCGGCCCGTTTCCTCTTCCTATCTCGGCGCTGCCGGGCACATTGGGAGTTGCTGACCGAGAGTGCCAGAGGATCCAGATAAAGGGAGGCTGAAGCTTGTGCGGTGTTGTTAAGATCTACCGTGGGTTGGAGGAAAGTCCAGGGAGCCTTGAGCGCCGACTCTAGA
This sequence comes from Aspergillus aculeatinus CBS 121060, assembly GCF_003184765.1. Classification (NCBI taxonomy): domain Eukaryota; kingdom Fungi; phylum Ascomycota; class Eurotiomycetes; order Eurotiales; family Aspergillaceae; genus Aspergillus; species Aspergillus aculeatinus. Next base: position 784,107 of record NW_020291472.1, read on the forward strand.
GGCAAGGCAGCCAGATCGCAACACGCCGACTCATTGCGAGTCAACTTAGAAGGCTGAACGGTTTTGCATACCATGGTGTGAAATGGGCATCACTAATGTCCGGTGTGTAATTAAGTCGATGTTTGAAAATTTTGAAAATGACCAAAGGATTTTGAATGGACAGCTGCGCTGGTAGTAAGTAGACTGCTTTGTGGACGAATGTACGCGGCGGAGAAAAAAAGTGTAAAAGTGCAAAACGCACGGGCCGTCATCTTCCGTGTATAACTGGGATCATGTATTACAGCAATAATACAAGTAGACTAAAGCACAATGTACATGTAGATTTAGAGGTTTGTTATCTAAACCTTTCTAAGTAGATAGTGGAATCTTTTTGCCTTCTTGTGTATTGTTTTTGTATGTGAGATTGTATATAGAAATCAGTAGGGCTCTAAATCCAAGTTAATAGCAATCTTTTTACATTGGGATTATTAGGGTCCTTCTGGGGTTGAAGACATTGCTATTAGGGTTGTTTCTTAGAGAGTCTCTTTTTATTCTTTTAGTTAGGATTATTAGGGTATTAGATAGTCTACTGGTAGAGGTGAGCAGGTTACCATATATCTTTATATATAAAATCTAATACACCTTTCCACTGTAGTAGATGTTAATAGGGATACTATATTTCTAATTATAAAAAGTACAGATAACATACCTTTAGAGTTATAAATTTAGATAATTTCTATTAATATCAACTACATTTCCAATACTACTGCAGCAAAATTATAGAAAATAGATAGTAACTTTAGCTCTACATCTTTTATTTCTTACAATCATAGACTGATATAGAATAGTAATATCTAGTATCATTATAGGCTCTACTAATCCTGATATAAAAAGAAGGAAAGGATCTTTTTTTATAAAATCTAAATAGCAATACCTTCACTGAGGTGTTTTTTGTGGTTGTTGTTTCTTTCGGCTGGCCGCCTTCCACACCGCCTACAGGTATCCTTCGGTCTTCTGGACTTCCTCAGTTATCCTGTTTTCCACACAATAGAGGTCATTTGCAGACTGGGAAGTTCCCAGTTGTAGGGCCCTTTCCAAATTAAATTCTGCTGGTATTATTAAATACAGCAACAGTCGGATTTAAACCGTCTATCTTCTAAATATAGCCTAATCTATCTTATACTAACAAATATTATTACAGTAGAGTATACTAACTGTATATAGAACTGGAAAGGCTTTTTTGGTTACTAAAAACCTCTTTCCTGTAGCGGTTTGGTTGTTCGGTTTGTGGAGATTTCGGTGTTGTCGATTATGCCGTTGTTTTCCGCCTTTGGCGGTTCTTCCGTGGTTTGACCTCCCGCCGGTTCCATGTAAGGAAGAACCAACATAATCAATAATATCAAATCTATTTACACTCATCTGCTGCAACTGTAGCATTTCCAGTTCAAAGGCAACCGCCTTTTTGAATTAAATATACTAAAGCTCTTGGAACTGGAAAGGCCTCTACAACTGGGAATCTCCCAGTCTGTGAATGACCTCTAATCAATCATATCAATCTTTGACATATCCACGTTTATTGTATTATACCATATTCACCTACTAAAAACTTTGAAGTTCCTATTATAATCTCTGATGTAGGATTCTTGCTGTAGAGACTTATATATCCTAAATATATAAATCTGGGTGCAATTAACTGTCAACTTGTATTAATAGTTACTATCTCCCAGTATAGTCAGCAGCGGGCAGATTTCACCCTGATATGTAATAATACATAGTTCTGGACTTGCTTGGTTTTGTATTGCCTTATTATTATACAATAAGTAAATTAATCAAGACAAGACTACTGCACCAGGGTTCTGGATTGTGCTATTTGTACTTACTGCATACAAGATAATGCTTATGTCTATAATGCTTATGTCTATAATGCTTATGTCTATAATGCTTATTATTGTTAAGAGGTACACACGGTGAGTTTCAACAGCCTAAGATTTTTATAATTAGATCTTTAGATAGGACAGTTGATAGATACTGGTCAGTCATCTATATATTCAGCAGTCAAAAATCTATAAATTGAACCTATTCTCTGATTTGTAGAGAAATAAAAGTCTGCGTGCAATGTTTGCGCCACCCAAATGACTGGCTCTAGCTTAATAGTGGACATATTCAGCTTTGATGTTCTACCACCAGGATCCATAATCCATGCAGTAAACACCAAGGTGACCCTCAACTATAGCCAGGCTCTCAGTAGATCCCCTTAAGCAGTTGCTATTGATACTCAGTATGTCCTATACCACTTACGTTGGGTGATATGTATAGACATGGTATCAAGGGTCCTACAACTTACTGTGATACTAGTTGTTGACCCAAGCCCCGAAAAACCATGGTAGAAGAAGACGATAGTACAAGACAGCCCCTCAATAAACAACCTCAATAGAGAGGCACTGTTCAATAAAACTACATTTCCTAATATTCGTGTCAAGCGGGTTTTAAGCAGCTGTTAAATGATACCTGGCTGTATGTGAAGTCTTCATTATCAGCTTGCCGCATTAACGCCTAGCATAAGTGGGATCAAAGAGAATATGATGGTCAATACTGCTTTCCTTTCAATACTTGGCCTTTCTAGGCCTTCTTACGTTGAACCAAGGGTTTATTTGTATTTGGCCACAGTAGCTACTTTGATACTCCCATATTTACAGGCTCCCTGACTGCATCCTACTTAGCGCAAAAATGATTGGACATCATTTCTGATGGGCCGAAGCAGTGCAATCTGGAGGTGATACGTCATTCAACCACCATGCCACCTTCAAATGAGATGGTAACGTCACCTTGACGAAGATGCAATGCGCTAAACTGAACTCTTTCCTCCTACATAAGTCATCTAATTTAGTCGCAAGCGTTATTAGTTGTAGATAAAACTCTCACCTTTGCGGAGTTGTTGATCTTCCAATTAAAGCATCCAGCGGCCGTGCCAATCTAAGCGCCTTCAATATGCAAGAATACACCGAGAATTCATCGCGGGGAAGCCCATCCCAGTTCAAGCCCGGTAGACGCTATTGCAACCATTGTTTCCGGCGGGAAGCTGACTTATACTGCAGGTCATGAGATACCCATTCAACATCAAAAAAAGCCAGGCTTGCAGGCCGATCTCGAACAACCGAAACCAGCGTCCAGCCACATACCCAATGAGGATGGAGGTTACCAGAGCTACAAAGCAGCAGGGAAGTTGATTGGCAAACGCGCTATAATCACCGGCGGCGACTCAGGAATCGGACGTGCCATAGCCATATTGTTTGCGATGGAAGGAGCGACAAGCCTGATAGTCTATTTACCCGAAGAGGAAAAAGACGCACAAGAAACAAAAACAAGGGTGCAAGAAGCTGGACAAGAATGTCACTCCATGGCCACCGATCTTCGCGAAAGGGAGAACTGCCGCAAGGTGATCGATACCGCACTAGAAAAACTAGGTGGCATAGACATCCTAGTGAACAACGCCGGGACACAGAATATGATCGAGGACCTCAAGGATCTAGAAGAGTAAGTAAGCTCTTAATCCGATGACGCTCTCCATGCTCTGCCCGTAAGGTTCGGGATCCCGATGGTTCTCCCAACGGCAGTATAAGAGGAGCCGTCGATTTCGTATTCAGTACGTCGCTGTTAGCTGACAAGAGCACAATAGGAGCCAGTGGGTAAAGACATTTGATACCAACATCCATCCCCTCTACTACCTTAGCAAATACGCTCTCCCCTACTTGAAGCGCGGCTCAACCATAATCAATTGCGCATCCGTCAATGCTTACATCGGCCGGCCTGATCTTCTCGACTATACATCGACAAAGGGAGCCATTGTTGCCTTCACGCGAGGTCTATCTAACCAGCAACTCAAGAATGGCATTCGTGTTAATTGCGTTTGTCCAGGGCCAGGTAAGGTTTGACCGGAGAGATTTAACTTACGCGAACAGGATGTGAACTAATATGAATATACTTAGTTTGGACCCCGCTTATCCCTGCCACTATGACGACCACTGCGATGGAGCAATTCAGCTCCGTACCGATGGGTCGCCCAGGGCAGCCCAGTGAAATAGCTACTTGTTTTGTTTTCCTCGCAAGTGCGGATAGTAGCTATATTTCGGGACAGTGCTTGCATCCTAATGGGGGCGTGGTTGTGAACGGCTGACTCGTATATCGATGGGAGAGCAAGCACCTAGCAAAGCACACACAACATAAATCAGATTTTACATGAGTGCCATGTAACCAAAAAAAAGGAAATAGACTGTTATTTGCAAGACTGCGCGGACGACGAGTAGTTCATAAACACCTATTTATGGGGAGAAGAACGCTGGTGCATTAGATCCTGCTGCCACTAAAATTTACCCAGTATAGTGCACGACTTGAAATTGCGGAACTAACGACGGTACCACATGCGCGTGATCCTGGTGTGCCTCATCTTCTTTTGGAGTTGAAAAATTCCGTACATCAGTGCCTCGGATGTAGGCGGACCTATAGTTTTTGGAAGTTAGTGAATGACACCATAATAAGGTGGGCAAGGCAAAACGAACATCCAGGGACATAAACATCCACAGGGACAATTCTGTCGCACCCACGAACGACAGAGTAGCTATAGTGGTAATATCCTCCACCGTTCGCACAACTTCCCATACTGATAACCCATCTCGGATCAGGCATTTGATCATAAACCTGTCTAAGAGCGGGTGCCATCTTATTTGTCAAGGTACCGGCAACAATCATTACATCAGATTGTCGAGGAGAGGCTCTGAAAATGATTCCCAGGCGATCTTGATCGTATCTTGGTGTCGAAAGATGCATCATCTCCACGGCGCAGCAAGCAAGCCCAAACGTCATGGGCCAAAGTGAGCTCTGTCGTGCCCAATTGGCAACTTGGTCAAGAGTGGTCCTGTAGAATGTTATTTAATAGCCCATACATGGCAAGATAGCTGATATACGGACAGCACATATTGCATCGCACCCTCCTTTTTCTCCTGACTGGGCAATGGTACCTCCTTTCGTACCTTGCCAGAAGCAGTGAGATGTTGACCAGGCTGCCCTTGCCGTTCGAGAGCTGTCGCCGATTTGATAGCTGATGTTGAAAGACGTGACATATTCTGCGGTCGGAAGAAACGTGACGCCGGCAGCGGTCGCGCTGCCTGATTGTCAATTGATGGCCAGTTAAAGATCGACTAGAGACCTACCATGCAAAGCGCCTGAGACAGCGCGCCCGGTGAGAGGAAGCATAGTGATCGAGACCTCGCGGTGTGCTTGTAAAAGTTTCCGGAATCCCTGGATGGATTGTGCACGCAGCAACTCTGAGAGTAAGGTAGGTGTAAGTACACCTTCGAGAATCAATCACAGTGGCGACTGAAGTAACGTCAAGACGAAAGAGTCAGTTTGGATGGTTGTTCTGCGCTGATGGTACCAATGGATTACCCATTAGCTGTATTACTGTAATGATACATGCATCAGTGGAAAGATAGAGCCACTAACGTAACGAGAGGTGTAATAAAGGGTAATCTGTACACAGGCAAACCTTGGTGGTGTCACGTGATAGCATAAGGTTAATTCAGGGCTAATTCATTGGCCGAGCTGCGGATGCACATATTACATAAATAGGTACCTAGACGGTGGCATCAGGGTCAAGTACAGTTCTTGATGCCGATTTCATGGGGTGACTTATCATCTACCAGAGTCTACGTAGTTCACCATCCAAGTCAACTCTCGCCACTCAAGGCCATTTCTGTGATCAGGCTGATTGAGAGGAGGTGAGAGCTACTTCGACCTCATCATCTGACTTAGGTATGTTCATATCTTTGTGACGATACGGTCGAGCCTGTACTAAGGTAGGGGTCTGTTTCGCCGTGCACTTATGAAGAGCTAGGGACGTTAATATCCACTCCGTCTGAGTTCTTGTCATACTTGAAGGTCTATGAACTCGATTTAAACAAGAACACTTGAGATGCGAAAGTGAAAAGTGATCGCTATGATGCCTAAGATCGCCTGTATCGGTGTAATCGGTAAAGCCGTATGTATGTCATTGCACCTGGAGCAGCGCTGATACTAATGCTGCCTAGGACAACCCAATACATATAGCATTGTTCCCTCCATATCGCAACTCGGCTATCGAGTTCTCCTTCCTAGTGAACTCCTGCTTGGATATCGTTGAGATAAGGCGCAGACAAACGTCCATTGACCAGGATCTCGGCCTTTTGCACGCCGTGGACGAAAGCTTGGCGGCGTACGGATGGCTCACCACGACAGGAGTGAAACTGCTAGTTATAGTTGATCTAGTCGGCGAAATAGTTAGCCCAGAGGGGCTCGGGGCATCATCTAGGACTATTCTCAAAGTGCCTGACCTTAGGCCGGTATGTTATGCATCAGTAGCGCGATCGCTCAGCCAGCAATCATAACACCACTGACGACTCAGTGCTATAGGTCTTCCGTTCTCTTCAGCACGCTTATGTTCAACTATTGCAGAATCCATTCTATACCCCGACTGGGCACTCTGATACCGTCAAGCCTTCTGCTCAGGTGTCTAGCTTTCCGCAGGTCGCAGACAAAAGATTTGTCAGGGAGATTTCACGAATTGGTGAGTCATGGGCACCATTTATGTCTCCACACTAGGAAGGTCCCGCTAGATCATGGCAATTGTGATCGTCATCTCGGAGTGAGTAGCATAGTTCAACAAATATTTGATCTCGGATAGTGCCGCTCAGTCGTGGTAAGAGCAAAGGCGGACTTGAAGCCAAAGTTCCCTAGCACCTGCATGCTACTAGAATATCCATTTGAGATATTCTCATCATAGAAGACCGAAGGCCTCGTTCTAACCACGCCCAGATCTAGCCTATTATCAATTTATTGCTCTCTATCGGAGGGAAAGGGAGATTGGCTGTACATGGCTCAAGGTTAAGATCCACAGCAATATATCTACGCCATGACAAGTGTAAAAACTTAGTACTCGGGATCGGTACCCGATTTTTCCAAATTACTTAGAATATCCTCCAGCTCCCGAGGATCGCATATGGACCAGACACCGCCACCCTTGACCATGATCTTGCCAACTTCCTTACCAACCAAGTTTCTGCCAACCTTCCCTGGCCCTATTCCAATCCAACGTGTCACACCGTGATCCTGATCTAGATATCGAATGCTATCCCACCACCTAACGGTTTCAACGCATTGCCGAGAGAGCAGAGCCTTCAACTCCGCTATTGAACTAGTCGGCAGACCTGAAACATTTGATACGAATTGCATATGTGTGGGAAATCTGATGTTAATATTCTCCAGGGCATATCGCACGTAGTCAGCAGCTGGTGCCATGATAGGGTTGTGGAACGGACTCTCGCATTTTAGTTTCACCGCGCGAGGATCGTGGCCTCCAAATTGACGGAGCTGGACTATCAGAGTCCTGATTTTTGCAATACTGCCGCTAAGTACGATTTGGTTATTAGAGTTTATATTTGCAATCATGACATCCTGGAATGCTGAAGCCCCGTGATCAGTGTCGTCTTTCAATGCTGGCTTCGCGAGCCCAATAAAGTCGTGAATGGCTTCCAGCAATTCCAGGAAATGATCAGGCTCGCAGACAAGAGCTACCATGCCATATTCATCTCCTGTTGTTTCGAAGGCCTTTCTCGTGCATTGGGACATGATCTCTGCACGCCGTCTGACCAATCTTAGCGCATCCCCAAAATCAAGGTAACCCCCAGCAACCAGAGCAGTGAACTCGCCCAGGCTGTGGCCCAGGGTAACGTCTACTAGCGTATCTGCATTGAAGCCGAACTCGTGTTCTAGTATCCGGAGTATCAACAACGATGTAGCCATGATAGCGGGTTGCGAGTTTTCCGTCTTATTGAGCTCCGAGTTAGGGCCCTGGGATATGAACCGAGACAATGGGAAACCCAAGGTGGAGTCCACCTCGCTCATGACTTTGTTGGATATTGTGGGAAACATCTCAAGCCATGGATTTGCCATTCCTATGCGCTGAACCCCATGGCCTGTGAGCAGAAGCGGTTAGAAGCTAAGATAAAGTGAAGGGTGAGGGCACACAAACCGGGGAAGAAAAGGGCTGTGCGTAGTGGTGTTTTGGCAGGAGATATAACGGAGCATCGACTTCGCAGATATCTGTGGGGCTGCATATAGCGGTGGCCATGGCACCCTCTGTGCGGCTTCGGTATCAAAAGGGAGGTGGGCATAATTTCTAGTGACTCGTGAATCTAGCAGCCCGTAGTGCTTGTGCAGTTGCATGTCGCGGTAAATGAATGGGCATCATGACCTTGTGCCAGGAGGCTAGGTGAAGTTCTTCTTGGGGTGGAGTGCAGGGGGCCGATACGAACAGCCATAAATGAAGGAGCGAGTGGTGTTATCACGTGATATCTCCTGGACAGACGTGAACGATGTGGACTAGCACAGCTAATACTGATAAGTTGCTGTCATGTAGGTCGCATATCGGACTGCAAGCCATGGGGAATTGTAGGCCTATCTCTGATTACAGTAAATTTCTGCAAACTGGTTTGTACAGTGATTCAGCTAGAGAATTATAGTTGCAGGTCATTATGAGCAGAAGACAGGAGAAATGATGTGCCTTCTTCCTGCTTAACAGGGTTACTGTCCATACCAGAAAATACTAGGTACAGAGTATGTTCTTTCCAAAAGGAAGTGAGTATCATCTAACGTAAACGGTAAGCGAGTGGGCCGGACAAGCGAGTGGGCTTCCTGTATAAAAGAGCATATTTTTAAACTTCTATATCTTAACAACCATCATTTTAAATAGTTAGATATTATATATATAAAAAAACATAGTATTATCAATCTATACTTAAGATTTTACTAGATTTGATGAGGTATAAGCTATTATATACCAGTATCTTTATAATACTTCAAAAATACAGTATATTCTATATTATCTTTTATAAATAAAGTTTTAGAATAAATAAGATCTTAGTATATATATAGAACAACCGTATAGAAGACTAATCTATTACTTTTATTAAGTTTATATTAAAGCTGGTAGAATTATAAGTATTCAAAATATGCTCTTTTATATATAATACCCAGGAAGCCTACTTGCTTGCCCGGCCTACTCGCTTACCGATTACGTTAACGCAAGATCAAGGAAGGGGGCCTGCTATACCTTTAAGATTCGCTGCCTATGTATGTATTATTATCAGTAGACATATGTATGCGTCAGGCAATATTTTGAAAGAATATAGGCCAAAGAATATGTAGCGATCTACGGCTCCGATGTGGTTTGTGTATGACAATCATATACTACCAGTCATAGTAGTCCTTCATTCAACTCTACGCAAATGAATGATCGAGTGCGAATCAAAGCTGCTCTAGGCAGAAATCCTGAGCAATTGTGCCTGACCGCCCTCGGGTCGGCAGCACTTAATTGCGCGCAGCCGACACATGTCGAGTGTTGTTATTGACAATAATGAGCGCGGCCACGAGTTCATAGATTCGCGCTTTAGAACCACTATCCTCATATATCTACCTCACAGAACATTCATGATTCAATCACCCTGAAAGCGATTCTATTCGCTCTAACTCCGTATCGAGATTCAACAATGTTCGTACCAAAAGCAGCACTTGGGCCAGCAGCCGCCTTGCGCAATCCCCGAAGACGACAGCGTACGAACTCCGATGAGACCGCGCAACAGCCTAATGCGAAACGTCAGCGCTCTGCTCTACGTCAAGATAGCGTTGAATCATCCGTAGAAATTTCTACCGGAAACCCATCTCGAAAACCATCTCTGGCTGCTGAAAACCTCGATCTTTCAAATATAGGACTCACACCCGCCGACGCGGCGAAGGAAATACCCATCAGAGCCGCCAAAAGACCTGGAAGCTTTAAGCAAGACACTGCCGAAGCAGTGACCCTCGTCTGTCACCCATGCCACATTTCTACAGTCAATTTAACTAACGCTCAAGTTTGCAGTCACAAACAGATTTCTACAGTGTTAAACAGCTGCCAGCTTTTCCAGATCAGATCGCCGGCTTACAATCAGGTCAGCACAGACGTGTTTACGCTCATACTACATTTATTGACGGGATATGCAGAACCTTACAGAGTTGTCTTTGGAAGGGGTTATGGTTTGGCACTGGCTTTGACAAGGTCTCATGCAATAATTTGGCCATATTCTGAGGATCCTCAGCCACAGAATACGGAGGTTCTAACTATACCCCTCCCAGAATTATGCAGGGGCTCCAATGATGCAGCACCTCTTGGACATCTTCTGTCAGCAGCAACAGGCGGCTTGCCGGGACTAGTCGTTGTCACACCAAGCAGTGGCCATATACTGTACTGGGAAACCATAACGAGCGCCACATCACTCGGATATACCAGGCAGAAACTGTGTGGCCTGCAGGGAAGCATCAATGGCCTCCTCTCTGGTGAATATGCTACTGATGTTATCAATTGTGAGCCATCTGGAGTTATCGTGATATTCTCCACCGGTAGAGTAGCTCACGTTACCGTGAGGGATCCCCAAGGCAAGCCGGCCGTAACGGCTAGTTTTCTCAAAAACCCCTCTGGTGGTGCTAAAATAGGCTTCCTTGGGGGGCTAAGAAATGCTCTTGGTGGAGGGTACTGGAGGAAAGACATTGCGGCAGTCCAAGCAGGTCAATCGCATCAGCGAGGACAGAGAGAAGTCATCATAGCCACTACCACGGGTTCCTTTGAAATCTGGGACACTCATTGGAATAACGGAAGCTTGCTTAAGAAGCAGTTCGATGTTAGGAATATAATTTCGGATGCGCTGAGCGAAAACTCATTTCAGCATGAAGAGGGTAACATCGAAATTTTCGATTTCGTGTTTGCCGGCGCCGATTCCAACGCCCATCATGGTTCGAGTAGCGAGTCCAACACGTGGGATATCTTGGTTGTCGTGGCCACGACTGCGGCAAGCTCACAAGACCTATACGTTCTCAACCTGAGGCTCTCCGAAGAAGCTCAGATACTGTCTAGTACTGCGATAAAGCATCGTGGTTCTTTGCCACATCTCGAAGCGAATCAAATCAAGCTTTTTGTTCCTAGCTCAGGTAATATGGGCTTTCTCGTGGTCGGACAGTCAATCATTTTGCTGTCACTTTCAAATGGAAAGGAACACCTGGATGGGACTACACCGGACAGCAATCGAGGAGCAGGAGCATTTCACGATATCATCAATCTGCGATCTGGGCAACAGTACGATATCCTGGGTAGCGGATGTGAGGATCGGACTACCGAAAGGACAGAGCCTGCGTGTTTGATTATGGTTCGGGGCTTTGGCATCCTCCGAATCAATGCCTTGGCTAGCAATCAAGAGGCGACAAGCGCTGCGAATACTTACATCACTGCAAAGCATAGGATTGAGCAAGCGATCTTTTATGGAACCATCATGGAAAGTCCATTGGACCTGACAAACAAGGAGGGCTTAGGGTTCCCCCTAGAGGAGGTTGAAGAGGCTGCCCTAGAGGTGACCAATGAAATACTGAATTCAACTTCGAGATACATACCGACGACTTTTATTACTGTGGATCAGAATCTAAGGTTGCGGGCAAAGGCTCTTGATGATCTTTCATCTTTGTTGATGCAACAGCACAAGGCTTTGAGTCGCTTGGTCTGGTGGAAAATGCTCTGGGGCGCGGAGAAAATCGCAGCTCAAAGAGCTGTCTGGAAGCTTGAAGAGTGTTGGCGAAAGCATAACGGTAAAGGTCAAACGCTGCTGGCTGACATACTAGAATCAATGAGTGAAAGATTCAAGACGCAACGAAACAGTGATAGTGACCCGGTCCGTCATTGGTTCCTCCACGATACCTTTCAAATGGAAAATATCGTGCCCTGGATCTACCACTCGGTCAAATCACAAAAAGGCAGTAACCTGAAGCAGAGTTGGAAGGCGGCAGAAAAGCTCTTAGGCGCCAGCGAGCTGTCACTAGCCGTTCTAGAAACAGCGTATCACTATAGAGACGAGCATGCTAGTCGCTACGGAATCATCGATGGCTATGTGGAGGATGGGGTATTGACAGGTAATTACAAGGGTCTCCGGGAGTTCTGGACATCCCGAAGCATTGGATATGTCGAGAGCGTACGCCTGTTGGATCTCGAGCTCGACACCTGCAGAGTCTGGCTCCAGCAGAGAGCAGGCTCGGCCGATATACCGGGAAATGACATCTTGGCGAGAATAGCGACAAACGGTGCCAGACAGTTCCATATCTTCGGTCAAATACACCGGGAGCGGGTTCGTTGGCTTGCTGCCCAAGAAGACCCGAAATTGGTTGATGAAGGGATCGCCGTCGAACACACACACGTCAAGCAGCGCAAATGGCAGCTTTTCAAACTCGCCGGAATCGGTCACCTGGAGGAAGCAATCAAACTAGCAGAAGATTTCCGGGATATGGGAGCACTAGTGGAGTTGATAATTGAGCTTCAAGACCAGACTAGGGGTCAGAATCTCCCGCCTCATTCTCCGAGCAACACAACCAGGGGCTTAGCGAATGCTTCGGATCAACTAAGCAAGAAGATATCAGGTTATTTCGAGAGATTTGGAGACTCATGGGCTGAGGCATTCTTTTCGCGACAAATATCTCTGGGACAGGCAGGAGTCCTCTTCGCGATGAAGAAGTTCCAGCCTTATGTCACCCAATTCCTACGCAGTCACTCAACATACTCTCGGCTCTCTTGGATCAATGATGTGATTGGTGAGAATGACTACGACAGGGTTGCTTGTTCCCTAGAAAAGCTGGCCCTTGAACAGGAATCAGACTTATGGGGTCACCGAGTGGAGTTATCTATGGCTAAACTCGTGACATTGGCAGCCTGGGAGCAGTCATCCCAGCCCAAAGGTTTGGTGGACCAAAGAGATGTTAAGCGTCTAGAGGACCTTGCAGAAATAGATGCTGTGCAGGAGCTTATATCCGCCTCCGTTACACCGAACTTAGAATGCGCGATTGACGAAAAAGCCAAAGTTGAAATAGCTGTTTCAAGCATTGGGCGGGGCGTCTTGCAAGACACGCCGTCGCTTTATGAGGTCATGAAAGAGGCAGTTACTAAAGTGGTGTTTCGTCAAGTGATGAATGTTGATGAGTTGGTGGATTTCTTGACTCTGGCAAGAATTCCTGAGACTCCGAGCAACGACCAGGAAGAAATCGTGGGGAAGGAGGACTATCTGGCTTTGCGTGTCTTACGTTTGAGTCATTATGCCCAACGAGATCCGCAGTTGTATGCCATCTTGCAAAAATTGGTATGGAAGAGATGCATGATCAGTGATGACTGGATTGCAACTGGGAAGACTGCCGAAGAATCAGGAAGCGAATTTGAACATGTTCTGCATGGTACCTCGCTTGCTCGAACTCTCGCCTGGTGTCACAACGATAGTAGGTTTACTCTGGGAGGCATGTGTTTATGCGTTAGCTTACTCGCTGACTATGCTATTTAGGACTGAGTGCGGACCTTTCCCAACCCACACTTTACATCCCTCGGGCTCCGGAAGATGTCATTTTAAGCGACTCGGAGTTAGACCGTCTCACTGCTCGGCTGAGCCCAGAACGGCGAGCGCACAATCGTCGGGACCTTGAGAGAGAAAACCTATTGGTGTCACGTTATATCGAGAGTGGGAAGCTTGATTTCTGGTTTAAGACCCTTGTCGAGTTTGTGCAAACATCGCAGAAAAGCTCTGCTGCTGGAGAAACACAGAGTCTGGAATCTGATGGTCAGTCAAACAGACAACCTGGAATATCAAACACCAAGGCACAGCTTAACTGGCTTTGAGCTTATGTTAGGTAGTGTTGGTTGATCAATACTAGCTTCAGTGTTTACTTTTATTGGCACATTCAAATATCAAAACATAATAACTTACATGAGATATCTAGTTTATAAGCTACCAGCAGACTTCTATATCTAGCCATACCAGTATAATATTAGAATTAAGTATTATAATAGCTGTATGTGTAATGGAAGACGATTTCATGGATAAGTATTGGATTGATTGAAAAGACGAAGAACCGGAGGATCGATCAAGACGAAGTTCTGCCGCCAGAGGCGGTTAAAAAGACGGCTGCAAGAGAGAGCAGCAGAATATTATTATACATAATATACACCACAGATACCGCTGTTCAAGACTCACATCCTCGGAAGTTACATATATAAATTAGTCGACAGGACCGATATTAAGATATATCATAATCTGGAAAATAAACTAAGCTTGAAACACCGGATGTAGAAAAACTATAAAGATGTAAGAATGTAAAGTTATAGCAGTCTAAGATACAAAGATGTATTAAATACAAAAATAATATATCTAGAAAATATAAACACAGAAAATAGTACGATATAAGAAACAAAAATTATATATAATAATTCTTAATTTTTTTAATCAAGTTGTTTTAAGTAATATTAGATATATGTATCTTTATATTATCTTCTAGACTACATCCAAGCCAACAGATAAGATATTAGACAACCGGTGTTAGAAACTACTTGACGCAGTAAATATGGTGATTAGACAAGATAAAAGTAGTTAAAATAGTCTTTTATTAATTTAAAATTAATTATTTAAAAACCTTCTTCTTTGTAGAATTATAGACAAATATATTATATAGAAAAATAGATAATATAATAATATTAATATCCAAATTAAAAGCCTAGTAAATTAGTATTAATCTAAAAATAAACTATTTTGACTATAGATATAAACTATTATAATAAAGAATATTATGTAATAATTAAATTTTTTTTAAATTAGATTATTTAGTATAATAATTATAATATTCGGAAGTTTATCTATAACAATATTCTGCTTTCCGTCCTGTCTCCGCCTTTCTGACTGTCTTAGCAGCAAAACTTTGGCATCTTAAGAATTCTATAGATTTTTTTTATTATTAATACTAAGAATAATTAATATTATAAAGCTTATTCTTATTTATATTAATATTTATATATAATAGTATATCTTTTGATTATTTAGATATATATTTTATATATTTTTAAGAAAATATCAGCTTTCTTATTATATTTATATTTTTTTCTTATTTTAATTATTATAAGTATTCTATTTTAATATTATTATTCTTTTTTTTCATATCTTATACTTGCAGATTCTATCAGTTACTACATATTTTATCTTTCTAAAATCTTATTCTACTTTTACTTATAGATTACTAGATTTTATTAAGTTTTATTTTAATTACTTAACTAGTTAGTTAAACTTATATATATATCTATTCTAGTCAAATTTATTTTTTATTATATCTACTACTTTAATATATTAGTTCTATTTCTATCTACTATATTTTAGACTGTTCTAATTTCTTTTTATATTAATATTTTTATTTATTTATTCTTGTTATTTTATTTTCTATATCTGTATCTATTTTTATATTTTTAATATTATATATATTATATTTATAAATTTTAATTTAATTATATTCTTATTTTTATAGTATTGCTGATATTAGAATAAGCCTATTAAATTATTTAATTTTATAGAAATTTATTTAGTATATTTAAAAAATATTTCAATAAAAATATATTATATTATACTTACTATATTTAAGTTTCAATACTATTATTCTTATTTTTAAAATACTAATCATATTTATAAACTTAAAATATTAATTAGTTTATTTTTTATAAAAGTCTTATTAATTTTTTAAATTAAACTAATTATCTTATTATTAACTAATCTTATATAGACTAGAATTATAATTTTTATTTTTAATATCTTTTAAATAATCTTATTAAGTCTAATAAACTATTTAATTAAATATACTTATATCAAATAATATATTTATCTATTTTTTTCTTTATATTTTTATTTCTTTTTATATTCTCTGTCTTATATATACTGGTCGGATTATTTTTATTATTTATTATTTTTCTTATTTTTTACAATATAATCTTCGAAATAACCGATTCTTAGTCTAATTATTAAAAATATTAAAAATATTAATAAATCATCCAAAATATTTAATATTAGATTAGAATCATTATTATTAGTAAGTTCTATTTATATTATATCTATTCAAAACATCTTATTCTATATTTTAAAATATATTTTTTATTAGTTTTATATTAAAAATATTTTTCTATTTTTTAAACAGACTAATTCTTAGAATATTTCTTTCTTTATTATTTTTTATATTCTTATTAAATTTTCTAGTTCTTACTGTCTTACTATCTAAAATATATTTTTATTTAAAATATTTTAGATTAATATGACAGTTGTAGCCGATGAGTGTAGATATAGTAGAAGTTAATATTATTAAATTAGTTATTTCTTAAATAAACTAAGACAGAAGTTTCCATATATAAAAGGCTGCTAAGGCGGAAAGACAGAACAGAATTAATATTACTAATTTGAATTATTATATATAATATTTTTTAAAAACAATATTTACATCGAAAATACTAAATATATAAAAAATAAAATATATAAAAATATATAATATAGAAATACTAGGATTTGATTTTATTAAAAAAATAAAAATATAATAATTTTAAGATATTAAAACCAACAGACACAATTTTTATTATGAATAATAATATTTATATTTTTAAAACTAACTTATTAATAGTAATATTAATAGTTTTAATCTACTAATTATTCTTAAAACCATATCTGAACTAATAGATTAAATATTATAAAATAAATATATAGTATCAGCTATAATATATTATATATTTATTAATAATTATTTTAACTTTTTAACAGTTAATTTTATTAGGAAATCTTTTATTAATAATATAAAAAAACACAGATAATTTACAGCTAAAAAATTAATATTTATAAATACAGGCTTAAACTAAATAATTAATATTACTAAATAAATTAATTAAAATAATAGTAATTTTAGATAATATATATAGTAACTAATAATTTTAAAAATCTTAAACAAACCTATATACTATTAAGTAAACTTTTATTTAATATTCTAAATAAATAGAATAATATATCTATAATATAATCAAAAATAAATAAAATTACTAATATTAAAATATATAAATTTATATTTAATATTATAATATCTGTTTATATATATAAATATAAATTTTAAGGCTTTTTTAGTATTAAACTAATATAAAAAGTTTTACATAATATAAACATTTATAAAATATTTAAAAATAGTAATTTTAATATATAAATATATTTTTAGTTTTACTAAAACTAAAGACAGTAAGATATTAAATAGAATATTAAAAATAATTTTAGTAGGACCGGAATACTTAATATATTATAAAATAAATTTTATAAAATACTGGAACTAATATAGTAAAATACTAAATATTAATTTATAAAAGATTTTATTTATAAATATATTAATAAAAAAATTTATTATTAAAATAATTAATAAAAAAAGAATAAACCAAAGTCCAATTTTACTAGGATGAGCCTAGGTAATATTATAGTATATTATTATTTTAATAATTTAAATTATTTATTTAGACTCTTTATTAATTTAAAAACAGATAGTAGTTAAATAAAACTATTTTAACTTTATCTTAAAGAATAGATTTTTTTAAAATACTAATATAAATTATATATTATAATTAGAAATAAAAAAAATCATATTTTAATTATAAGATTATATATATTTAACAATAATAAGTCTCTATTAGTCTGCTTTTTATATAAAAATATTAAAAAGTAAGCTAATATATTTAATAAATTTATTAATTATAATAGAAAACTAATTATAGCCGGTCATAAATATTTTAAATAAATCTATAATAAAATTTATAATAATAATATAAAATAAAGCTAAAATAGAAATATATTAAAGTATATTATAAAACTTATATTTCTAGATCTTATTATATTAATAAATAAAATAATAAAAAATATACTTTTTTAATAATTTTTAATTTTTATAGATAGCCAAATTATTAAGCTCTAAAAGATATTTTTAATACTAATATAGTTATATTTATTTATATAAAGTAAGTTATTATAAAAAAAATATATTAGAATTAGACTATAAAATATTAATAATTTTATTTATTTATACATTTATAATATAACTGTTAAGAATCTATTTTTTAAAATCTTTATCCAGCTAGATAATAAATACTTAGATAAAAAACTTTTAAGCAGAAAATATATTAACTAAAATATTTTTAAAATTATACTTCAAAATATAAAAATTTTTTTTGAAAAAAAATATAATAATATATTAGTAATAGTATTAGTATATTTAATATAATAAAAAATAAGAATATTAAATTATTAGATATATTAACTTATACAGATATAATATAGATTTAACTATTTAATAATAATAATATTAAAAAGTATCTGCTTTAAGATACTAATTATATTTATATAATTAATATAAATAATAAAAGATTTTAAAAATATTTAAATAAAATAATACAGCTTATACAGGTTCTAGATAAAATAAAAGACTTCTAATTTAATAAATTAATAATTTTATTTAATAAAAATAAATATTCTATTTAAAAATAGTATTAGTCAAATCTATATATAAACAGACGGCTTTAATAATCTAATATTAATATTTTAAGACTTCGGATTTTTAAATAAGATATTTTCATTTCTAAAAATAGGACATCTTTAGAAATATTAGAGTCGATTAACTTAGATATTTTTTTATTATTTTTAATATAATTATTTTTAATATCTTTTTTAAAATAGTAGATTATAATTTTATATATATTATATAAAGTATTAAGATCGATATACAACTAAATATTTAAATTAAAATAAATAAAAATTTAAAAATTTAAATTCTATTTATAATATTTTACATACTTAATATTTTTTTTAATTATATTAAAAATAATAGTTTTAAATATATAATCCTAATAAGACCGGTAACAGCTAGATATATAACTAAAAAAATATATGTTAAATATTTTAATCTTATAATTTTATAAAAAAATAGTTTTTTAAATATAGTAACTAATATAATATTTTAATTAATCAGTTAGACCAAAATAATATTTAAGCTTAGTAAAAATCTATAAAAATTAAAAAATATAAATAGTTTTAAACTTTTTCTTGAATATAATAAATTTTAATATATTAATATATTATTCTAATAATATAATAAACAGAAATATAATAAAAGCTTTAGTTAGTTTTAACTTAACATTAATATTTTTAAACTTATCAAATAAAAAATATAAATATTTATAATATTTTTAGAAAGATCTAAATACAGCAACTATATTATTAATATAAATATAAATAAATATTTAATATTTTGTTATAATTAAATCTATTTATTTTTATATATAAAAAATAAAGTTTATAAATTCTATAATTATAATATAAAAAATCTTTTAGCTACAGTATATATCACAGTGCAGACCTAACACACCCATTCTACCTATTTAATCTGTTTAATCTATTGAGCTTATTTAATCTAATTCTTTCCGGTAATCTAATTATTTATACTAACTGTTTTATATATAATCTATAATCTTTTTAAGTAGCTGTTTATTTTTAATTTTATTATAGTTTTTTAAGCTATATCTTATTTATAAATCTAAGAATAATCTAATCTAATAACTAATAAAAAATTTAGAAAAACTATTATAAAGATTCTTCTAACTAATATTATTATTTCTATTATTTAATTAGACTAATAACTAAATATTAGTTTATTTTTTAATATTATATAACTTCTATCTTTAAAAATAGTAGATTTAACAAAATATTAATAATTCTATAATCTTCGGCTATACTAAATAATTTAAAAAAGTTTATCTAATATATTAATAAATATTTTAAAAAATAATATAATTATTATAATCAGATTTATATATATACTATAAAAACTTAGAACTAACTTATTTTAAAAAAAACTCTATTTATATTCCAATCTAATTAAATTTAGTAAAAAAAATTAAAATAATCCAGCTATTATCCGAAATTATTATTATTTATAAGATTATTATAAAAAAAGACTAAATCTGATATAAATATATTAAAGCTATTTAAATTATTAATCTTATAATAAATATTTTTATATACATTTTAAAATCTATATTTATTACTAAAAATACTATAGCTGTTTTAATAAATTAATTATATTAATTAATTCTAAGTCTTTTATTTTTATTTTTTTTATAAATATTTATTTAATTTTAATAAATTTAAAAATAATTGTTCTAATCTCTACTAATTTATTTTTTAAATTAAAAAAAATAAATATAAATATTAACTAATATATTATTATTATTATCTAGAAGTTATATATAACCAGCTGCTGAAATAAAATATTATATATTTAAATTTAATCTTATATTAAAAATAAAAAATATAATTTAAATAATTTTATTAATATTTTATAATTATTTAAATACTTTTTGGCAACTCTAATTATATTAAAACTATATATAATAAATTATATTAAAATAAGAATTTTATAATTTTATAATATTTTTTATTAAATTTAAATATTTAGCTTAAAAAGTATATATATATATCCGGATATTTTTTTTATACTTGAAAACTATATTAATAAAAATTTTAAAAATATATTCTTAACTAATATTTCTTTTAAAAAAGACTATTATAATCTAATTTACTTTTTCTAAATTTTTAATAACTATTATTTATAATATAGTATTAAAGCTTATAACTACTTCTAAAAACTTTTTATTAATCTAATATTTTATAATTTAAAAAATTAACTAAAATCTTAAAATAAAAATTATTTATAAAAATTTATCATTTTTAAATATAATTCTATAAATCTGTTTATTATATATTATTAGTTTTTTTATTAAAAAACCAACTATTATAAATACTAAAAATATTTTTATTATAAATTAAACTACTAATTTATTAAAAATTATTCTAAATCTAATATTAAAATATTATAAACTATATTTATTTATTTTTTATTTTTAAATCTTTATATTTATTTTTTATATTTATTATTATCTAACTTTTATATCTGCTTATTTCTAAGATACTATTTATTTTTTTACTATTTTAGAAAAGTAGTTTTTAGTAAATAATCTTATTTTTAGAATTTTTAAATCTTATAATTTTATTATCCGGTCCAGTCTAAATATCTCTATTTATCTAATTTAAATAAACAGCTAAAAAAAATAAGTTTATTCTAAACCGCTGATAGACTGATTTTTTAATATATTTATACAAGCCTTAGTAACCCTTACTACGCTCGGGGCTATTTCCAGGCCCAGAACGGGAAGGCGGTATAGAAGATAGTATAAATAAAAATAGTAAAATAATCTATATTTTATTATTAAATTAAAAATAAAAATATAATTAACATATATATGCTAATATTCTTACTACTACTATTATTATTATTATTTTATATATTTTTTATTTGAAAAAGCCTTAGATTAATAAGTTTTAAGTTTTATAAACTATTTTAGATTTATTATACTATTTTTCTACTATTATATATATTTTAAATAGTTTTAAATAGTTAGTTAAAATACTAAATTATTTATTTATAATATAATAAATAATTATTCTAATAATTAATTAATACAGCTAATAATTAAGCTAAAATATATACTATAGCGTAAAAATTATAATTAACTAAATATAAAATCATAAAACTTTATTTTTTATTTTTTTTATATTTATAAATCGCGGCTGCGGCTATTTTAAAAAAATCTACTATAATCAGCTTTTTATTATTATTATTATTATTATTACTATTATTAATATTATTATTATTATTATTAATATTACTATTATTATTATTATTATTATTATTAATATTACTATTATTATTATTATTATTATTATTATAGTTATATTTTTTTAAAAAAAATTTAATAGCTATTAGTTTTTATATTTAAAAGCTTTTAAAAATTTTCTATACTAATAATATAAACTTTTATAGCTATAAACTCTTATTATAAATTAAAATATTATAATCTAATTATTTTTTTTATTTTTTAGTTTAACTATATATTTATATTAGAATAAATAGTAGGAAATCTTTGTAATAAATCTATAAATATATCTAATAAATAATACTTATATTATATACATAATTAAAAATTTTAAAAAAGCTATATAAATATTTAGAACTTTTTTAATAAAAATTCTATTAATTATATTATATATAATAAAATATTATACTATTTTCTATACTATAAATAAACTATAATATATACTATAACTTAGTTTTATTAAAAATTACTAATAATAATATAGCTAAAAAAAGACTGTAAACAGTATTATAAAAAAAAAACTATTACTACTACTGCTGATACAGCTAGTTATAAATTCTTATTTAAAAATAATATTTTTATAATTCTAAATATTTATATTTTTATTATTTTTATATTCTTTTTTCTACTATTTTTCTTTTTTATTTATAGTATAATCTAACTAATATAATTAATATTAAAATATTATAATTATTTATATAAATTTTTATACTTACTGCTATTATTATATTCATTAAAGCTGTTATTATTATTATTTATAAATAGGCTTTAATATATTATATATATATTTATAAAACTAAGATATTTAAAAATAAAAAATTAAAATTAAAAAAAATTAATAATATTTCTAAATATAATACTAATTTTATTAATATTATTAATATTACTAAGTTTTTAAATTATTGGCTTAATTTTAAAAAGTTCTAATATTAAAAAGCCGCCGCCGCCGCCGCTATTATAGATTCTTAAAAATAAATATTGTGATGGCCGATCAAACCAACTGAATTTTATTAATATAGTATTATTTAAACCAAATCTTAAGCATAAAAAGAAAAAAAAAGAAAAATAGCTATATTTCCCACAGTATTATATTATTTAAATATAGTATAAATAAAATAAAAAGATTAAATAAATTAAACTAGTCTTAATTTATTATTCTATTTAAATATTTTTTATATAATTCTTATATTATCCCCTAAATTAGTTTTAACTATTTTTAGATAAAAAATATTTTTATAATCTTTTTTTATTATTATTTTTATAATATAATGATAAACTGCAGATATTCTATAGAATCTAAAATAAAATTATTATTAAAATAATTAAAATTAAAAACTTTTTTATAGCTATTTTTAATTAGATTTTTAAATATTTTAAAAGACTGAAGCTCTCTGAATAAGAATTATAAATTTTTTTTAAAAATATAAAAATTTTTTTTAGATTTTTTATTAAATATTATAATAAATCTGCTTTATCCGAGTTTTTCTATTTAATATAATATATCAGATATTTTTAATATATATAAAAATTAAGAATTTTTTTTTATTTTATATTTTATATTTTTATTTATATTTATTAACTTTATTTAGTTCTAGATTTAATCTAGCAGTAGTTTATTTATTAAAATAGATTAAAATTTTTTAGAATAAAATATTAAATATATTTTAATATTAGCTAATAGTTTTACTTAAAATATATATTTTTTTATTTTAAAATTTTATATAAATTATATTATCTATTTATTAGTTTTTTAAATAACTATTTCTAGTTCTAGTTAAAATAATTAATATAGATTCTATTTTCAGCTTAGATTAAAGTTTTCTTTTAATAATAGTTAGTTTATATAGCTTATTATTTTTAAAAGTTAGTAATATTAGTTTTAATAAATTTTTAAATATTTTTAAAACAGATTATAGTATTGTAAATATAAGTAATATTTATAATTTTTTATTTAATATTTATTAAAAATTTTTAATTAAAAAATAATTCAAGCTGGTATTTATACTTTATTTAAAATAAAAATATTTTAAGAAATATATATAACAGATATACTGCAGTAAAGTCTATTATTAATAATAATTCTAACTAGTTATTATAAAAATTATTAATAAATAGAATTAGTTTTTGTTGGAGTTTCGGTTCTTTCAGATAAGGTTTAATTAACTTTTACTTTTCCATATAAATTATGTGTAAAAGTAAGGTGAAAGTAAAGTTAAAGTAAAGAATCATAAAATCAGAAGAATTAAAGATTAAATAAATAAGAAAATAAATAGAATAGTAAATTTAATATATAATTCTAATTAATAGAACTAAACTAAATTATATAAAAATAATAGGAAATATTAGATTATTTAAACCATTTTCTTTGTTTACTAATTTTCTAAATAGGAAACTAGAAATATTTAATAAACAGAAATACGAATACAGAAATAGAGTAAATAAAATAAACTAGAATAATAATTTTTATTTAGATAATTAAATTAAGAAGACTAGAACTTAGAATTTTAATATTTAAATAATTTTTTAGTCTGATATACCCCCACAGTTTCAAAACAATAATAGTTTCTATTTGTTAAAAAGCAGACTGGCATCTGGTTCTTAGTCTGACTAGATGATAGAAATAATAATACTAGTTAAAAGAATTTTTATAATAGTTTTTCTAAATTCTTTATTAACTACTAGATTAGATTATTTTTAGATTTATAAATAAAATATAGCTTAAAAAGATATAAACAGAATTAAAAATAAATAAAAAATTAAAAAGTTTTATATATTATATATAAAATAATTAGAAAGAATAATAAGATTATTAGAATTAAAAAAATAAAATAAATTAAATAAATAAAATAAATATATTAGATTTATATTATAATAATATATTTTTTTTAAAACTGAGCTTTATTAAAATATAGATTATAATTTATTAAAATAATAATAGTAAAAATTCTTAATTATTTAATAAATATTTTTTAAATACTAGACTAATTTAATAGTTAGATTTAGATATTTAATCTATTTTATAATATATATTAGTTAAAAGCAGCTGTATTTTCTATAATTTTATATAAAATTAAAAATATTTTTAATTTTTTATTTTTTTAAACTGTTAACTTTTATATATAATAATAAAAGTTAATATTAATCTAAAACTAGTTCTTTATTAATAAAAATAAACAAATTAATATTAAATATAAAATATATTTTTATATTAAAAAATAAAACTAGTTAATAAATATATAAACTAATAATTTTTTTAATTTTATATAATTTTAGAATATTTTAGTTAAGCTTTTTATTAAATCTTAATATTTTAATATTATAAATATCTAATTATATTTTTTAGTTTTTTTTTAAATTATTTTACTAATTTATATTATTGATTTATTTATTTTATATAATAGATTTAAATAGTAAATATTTTTATTTTAATAAACTTAATAATAGTTTATATTTTTATAATAATTTAGTTTATATCTCTAGTAGTTAGACTATTTAGAATAATAATAAATTTAAAATTTATATAAAAATAAAAACTCTAATTTATAAAAAATAAAATAGTTTCAATAATATTAAAATAAATTATATTAAGTATAAATTTAGTTAAAAAAATTATTAGTTTTAATTATTTTATAAATAGTTTATATAAGTTTAAAAATATTATTTAAATATTATATTAATTTTTTTAGTCTAGCCGTCTGTCTTTAAATAATATATTATAAAAAGTTTACTAGTAATATTAAATTATTAAATTAGATATTTTTTAAATTTAGAAATAAATTAGAATTTTTTATTTTAAAAATTAAATTAAAATAAACTATATAATTTTTATATATATTAGATATATATTATTATAATAGTAGTAGTATTAGCAGTTAAATTATAAAAAATCAAATATTTTATTTTTATTAAATAATTAATAATTATTAAAATAGTATTATAGCTTTAGTTTTTACATAGATATATAATAAGATTTATAAATATATTTTATTATATTTATTTAAATATTAATAAGAATTTTAGAATTTCTTATTTTACTTTTTTAAATAAGATTACTTTTTAGTAGATAGAATAGTTTTTTATTTATTATTCTATATATTAATAGATATTAGGCTAATAGTATTTTTAGATTAGAAGCTTATATATATAAATTTTTTTAAAATATTTAAAAATAGATTTATTAAAGACTAGTCTAGTTAGATTAGTTTTAATCTATTTATTATTAAATATTTATAATTAATTTTTATAAAATAAAAAGTTTTTTTTCTTTTATATAATACTAGTAATATATCTAAGTAATAGTTTTTATTCATAGCTAGAATTTTTAGTATTTTTTTAATTTATTTATTTTTTTTATATATAATATAGAAAGATTTATATATTTTAGACGGGAGTTGTAAGTCTTATTTATTTTTAAATATTATATTTTTTTAAATATATAAAATAAATATTAATTTTATTTTTAATATATTTTTAGAATTTTTTTTAGAATTTCTTTTTATTATTTTTACTTTTTAGTAGAGTCGGGGGTGGTGTTAATAAATAAATAAAATTAATATTTTTTTATTTTAAAACTACTTAGTTTTAGTATAGTAAATATTTATTTTTTTTAAAAATTATTTAATCTTCTAATAAGACTGTCGGACTTAATTTTATATTTTTTAAATCTATAAATAATCTTAAAATTAAAATATAATAAAAATTCAGACTATTAAATATATGAATAATTAAAAAGCTTAATAAATATAAAATATTTTAGATTATAATAATTAATAATAATTTAAATTAAAAAAAATATTTTTTTTAACTTAGAGTATTATTTTTTAAAGCAGTAAATAATAATAAATAATTCTTTATTATAAATCTTATAATTATATTTAATAAAAGTATATTTTTTAGAAAAATATATAATAAAATATAATATTTTATTATTATTATACTAAGATAGAATTTTTTTTAATATATAATTAAAAATATTAGTTTTTAAAATAATATTATAAATCTAATTAAATAATTAAAAAACTAATATTTTAATAAATATATTTTTAAGCTTGTTAAATACTTTTTAATAATTTATAATTTATATAAATAAAACTTTTTTTTATTAAATATATAACTAGAATAGTTAGTTTTAAAAAATTATAAATAAATCAGTAGTAAAAATTACAAAAGCTTAAAAAACTTATATATTAATTATATTAGTTAATATAAACTATTCAGTTATAATTCTAATTTTTTAGATTTATATAAAACTTTTTATAGTTTATAATCAGACTTAAAAACTTAGTTTTAAATATAATAAATTTATATTTAAATATTTTAATATAAAATTCTATTTTTTTTAGCTTTTATAAAATACAGAGAATATATTTAAAGTATTTTTTATAAATATAACTATAAATTAGAATATTATTTAAATAAATAATATAAAATATATTAAAATAATTTTTTAAAATATTATTAATATATTATTAGAATATAACAAAGACTCCGGTTAGTCTAAATAATATTATAAATATTTTATATAATTTTAAATAGATTTAAAATATTATAAAATATTTTTAGTTTTTTTAATTCTAATATTATTAAATATACTAATAATATAAATTTTTATAAAATATTTTATCTTTTTTAGATTATTTAAAATTTTCTTTATAAGCGGAAGTAGGTATTTATTTTTTATAAAAATAATATTTAAAATATAATAATTAATATAGAATCTTAGATTTTTTTAGATTTTTTTATAAATAATATTAAAGAAACAACTAATAATAAGCTAAAATAAATAAATTTTTTTTAGATTTTTTAAAAATTATTTTTTTAAAACTTATAATTTATTTTAGAATATTTTATATAAAAAACTGAATTATAGACTTTTTCTATTTTTTAAAATAATAATATAATTATACTTTTAGTATAATAGTAGCTTTTTAGTTTTTTTAAAAAAAAATATTTTTAAAATTTTTAAATTTTTTAGATAAAATTAGTTCTTTCGGCTTACTAATAGACTTTAAAACTTTACTAATCTAATTTATTATTATTATAAATATTAAATAATTACAGCACGTGTAGATAATATATATAATTAATAAGATTAAATAAATATTTTTTTTTTTTAAAATTCTTAAAAATATAATATTTTTAGAATAAGCTTTTATTAATATATTATATAATATTTTAATTTTCTAAAATCTTAATAGAATATTATAATAATTCTAATAGTACTAGCTGATAAACTAGATTATATATATAAATTAACTAATATAAAAGTTATAGATCTTTAGCTATAAAAAACTAAGAATAATTAAATAATAAGTAAAATAAATAATTAAAAAAATATATTTTTTAATATAATTATAGATTTTTAAAATTATATAAATATAATAAATAATACAGTCTGACTTTTTTTATTAATTATTAAATTTTATAATTATTTTATAAATTTTTAAAAAATATAATAATAATTAATAGATTTTAGCCCAGCTTTAATTTATTATTTTAAAAATAAAATATTTAGTATTAATTATTATATAAATTAGAATTTTTATATTTTCGAAATTTAAAATAACAGAAATAATTATTAAGTTAGTTCTTCGGAATTTTTTTTTAATAAAGATTTTTTAAATATAATTTTTAAAATAATATATAATTATACTAAAAAATCGGCCTATTAATAACTTAAAATAAACTTATTTTTTAAAATTATTTATTTAAATTAAATAAATAAAGATATTTAGATTATATTAGATAATAGAATTATAAGACTTAAAGAATCTAAGAATAAGCCTATTTATTAAAAATTATTTTTATAAAATAATAGAAAAATAAATAGTTTTTAAAAGTAAATAAATATAAAAATTAGATAATAATAAATATAAAAAATAAATATAAAAATTTAAATATAAAAAATAAATAAATATAGTTTATAATATTCTAATATTAGACTTAAAATAATTTTTAATAAAATAGTAATCTAATTTATAATAAAAATATTTATAATATTTATAATAATTAGTTTTTTAATAAAAAAACCAGCAGTATATAGTAAATAAATTTATAAAATTATATTTAAAAATAATAGATTTTTATAAATAATCTTTATTTTAGAATTTAAATTGATTTTTAGATTATAGAATATTAGATTAATAAGAGGTCTTTAGAATTAGTTATTTAATTTAGATTTATATAAATATTATATATAATAGTTCTTTAAATCTTAGAAAAAATATACTAATATAAAATAATCTTTTTTTAAAAAAATATTATTTATAAATATAAATTTAAATATATAATTAATATTCTATTTAAATATTAGCTGAAGTATATTTAAATATATTTTAATTTTATAAATAAATTTTTAAAATTTTATAAAATAATTATAGAAGCTTTATTATTTCTGGCAGAAATATACAAACTTTATTTTATATAATATATTTTTTATTTAGATTTTTTAAAAAGTATTTTAAAAAGATAAAAATATTTAAATAATTAAAAAAAGTATATTTTTTATTTTTAATATAAGATTATATCTAGATATAAGATTTTTTTTAAATTAGCTAATAATATAAATCTTATAAAAAATAAATATAATATATCAGTTAGTATTAATTTTTATTTTTTTTTAAATCTAATTAATAAAATAGTAAAATCAGAATAATTATAATTAAACTTATTAAAGTCGGGTAAATATTTAAGAAAAAAATAAAAATAAAAGATATAGAATTAATTAATATAATTATTTTTATTAAAGCAGCTGTAGTATTTTTAATAATAAATATAAGTTTTAAAATATATATAAAAATATTTATTATAGAAATAATAATTTAAAATATTTTAATATATTTATATTAAACTTAGTTTTTTTTAAAGTAATTTTATAGACGGTAATAACTTCGGATAATAATTAGATTATTTTAATTTTTTTTATTAAATCTAGTTAGATTAGAATATAAATAAATTTTTTTAAAATAAGCTGGCTCTAAGTTTTTATAATATATATATAAATCTAATTATAATAATTATATTATTTTTTAAAATATTTATTAATATATTAAATAAATTTTTTTAGATTATTTAATATAACCGGAAGTTATAGAATTACTAATATTTTATTAAAACTACTATTTTTAAAAAATAAGAATTATATAATATTAAAAAATAAACTAATATTTAATTTTTAGTTTAACTAAATAATAGAAATAATAGTACTAGCTGAAAGAGTTTTTATAATAGTTTTTTTAGATTTTTTACTAGCTACTAAATTAGATTATTCTTAAATTTATAAATAAGATATAGCTCAAAGAACTATAAATAAAATTATAAATAAATAAAAAATTAAAAAGTTCTATATATTATATATAAAGTGATTAGAAAGAATAGTAAGATTATTAGAATTAAAAAAATAGAATAGATCAGGCGGGTAGAATAGGTATATTAGGTCTGTACTGTGATACTATTAAAACTAAAGTAAATAAACTGGTAAATAAATAAAGTAAATAAAGTATTAGAATAGAAAATAAATAATTAATTGAATTCTTATTATATTAAATTATTAAATAAAATATTAATATTTCTAACTATTAAATTACTTAATTAGACTATCTATTTTTATTTTATTAGTTAGAATTTAGTAAACATTAATAGTCTTATTTAGAGCTTTTTATTTAAGCCAGTAATTAGCTATATTAATATATTTTAGACTAGTCTAAAAAAAGAAAATAAAACTAGTTAGTATTTAAATTATTTAAATATTATTATATAATATTAAAAAATAGTATTTAGAATTGAATTTTATTTATATAAAGAATTATTTTTATTAAAAGAGTTGCTTGGCTAAGATAGTTAGAACTAATAATTTTACTTTAATTATTAAAAGAATTATATAATATTATTCTTTATTTCGCTAATTAATTAGTTTATTAAATAAGTAAATAATATATTTTATTAAATTAGTATAATCTAAATTATTACTAAAACTAATATTACTAGCTATATAAAAACTTATTTATTTAAAATTAAAGCTATATTTAATAGCTAGGTTTTTTATTTCTTTTAAATAAAAAATTAGATAATCTACTGTTCTAAGATATTTAGAATTCGGATTGATTAAATATTTTATAAATAACTAATATAATTTAGCTATATTAGATCTAGTCCAGACTATAAAATATAAAACTAATTTTATTTTTTATTAAAATTTATAGATTTAATTAGCTGAGATCTTAAAAAATAGATTTTTAATTAATTTCTTATTTAAAAATAGAGATTTAGGACTTTGGAGATATTCTAAATTAAACTAATTAATAATTTTATTAATATAGTTTAATTATTTAATCTAAAGCTTTCTGTTCTAGTAATTATATAATATCTAAATATTTAAAAATAATATAAATTTATTAAGATTTTTTATTTTAAATAATATTATTAATTTTTACTTAAATTTATAAAATTTCTTATAATTTAATTAATAGAATATACAAATCATATTATTTATAAAAATTAATAAAATTAAAAATCTATTAATATAAATATATTAATTTTTTTTAATAAAACTAAATCCTAGGAATTTAAGTCTTACTCTAAGTATCTCTTATTATAAAAGTAAAGAGTATCTTAGTTTATATAAAATTTTTTATAAAAAATAAACTATTTATTTATTTTTTAATTTAAGTAGTAGATTTATATAAATCTTTTTTTAAATAAAATTATTAAAAAAAATAATAATTATATTTAATTAGTATATTTCTAGATTAAATATAATAATTAAAACTAAAATAATTTTTATAAATCTAGCTTTAAGTATACTAGTATATATTTTTGATTAAGTAGATATCTGCAGATTATTCTATATATAGATATATATTTTAAAGCTAATTAAATAATTTTTTTTATTATATTTATAAATTTATATTTATTTTAATAAAAAAATTTTATTCTTAATTTTATATATTAAATATATAATCTAGATATCTAAGATATTTAATTAATTAAGTTCTATTTTTAAAGTCTAAATAAACTAAAATAAATAAAAATAATTTATTAATTCTTTTTAGTTAGTAGAAGATGTTGGAAGTTAATTCTTATTAATATATAAAAAATTTTTTATTAATATAATTAATTATTATTTGGATTATTTATAAGACTAGTTTTTTTTAGAAATAATTATTTTAATTAAATAATTTAGATCAGTAGTATTTTAGGTCTTTAATTAGTTCAATATTAAAAAAATTAATTTTTTTAATAATATTTTAATTAATAACAATATTATTAATTAAAATTTTTAGCGGTAAGGCAGATAGTAGATAATCTAAAATAAATAATAGAGTTTTAAAAATTAGATTTTGTAAGAATTCTATAAGATGATATAATAAATTTTTTTTTTAAATAATTTTTTTATATTATATAATTTGTTATATAATTTATTTAAATTATCTAATCTTAGCTTAATATATTTTTTAATATCTTAGTTATTTAATTAAGATAGTTTTTAATTAATTAGTTTAATATTTAATTATTTAATTTAAATAAAATCAATTATTTAAGTAAGTTACTAATTAGTTAATATACTTTCTAATTTAAAAATTTATTAATAATTAGAATTCCTATTAAAAGTAATATTATATACTAATATTATATATTTTAGAATTAAAATTTAAATTTACTAGATATTTAAGATTTTATATTTAATTAAAAAATTAATTAGAATTCTAAGCCCTAGCTTATCTTTTTTAAAAAAATTACTAATTCTAGTATAAATATATAATCTATATTTTTTTAAATAGAAAAAATCTAATTTTTTAAATAGCTAAAAAGACTGTTATAAAAGACTTTTTTATATAATTTTATATAATATTTTTTAATTAAGTTATTTATTTAAAATTTTACTTAGAATATAAATAGCTGTTTTTATTATTTCAGACTAAATAAGTAGAGAAAGATCTGAATTAATTAATAAATATCTTATTTTAAAAATAATAAAAACTTTAGCTTTTTTTATAAATAGATTTTATTTAGATTAATAAATAGAAAAGAAATTAATATCAATTTTCTTTAATTAGTCTAATTTAGAAATTTACTAAGATTCTGATTTTTATTTAAATAGAATTATTTGAATATTATTTTATATTAATTAACCATATAAATAATTATATTAATAATTAATTATAAAATATTTTTTTTTAAAATTAGAACTTATTTTAAATAAAATTTTAAATAAAAATAATAAAAATAATTAATATATCTCTTCTTATTTATTCTAAATATTAAATAAATTAAATTTTAATAAATAGTTTTAAAAAATTTAATATTTTGGTTAATTTTTTATTTTAAAATCTGCTGGTTTAACTAGCTGATTCGGTAAGTAGAATATTTTTAAATTAGATCTAATTTAGAATTAATAATTTAAATTTTTTAAATGTTTTAATTAAAATATTTTAAGACTTTTTTTTAAGTATTCTAATTTATTATACTATTCTTTTATAGTTTTAAAAGTTATATAGAATCTTTTAGAGAATCTAATTAGCTATTTAATTATTAAATTAAATATTATTAAAAATTCGACTAATTATTTTTATTAAATAAAATATAGTTTATAAATTAGCTTAATTTAGTAGACTAGTATTTTATTAACTATTTTAAAAAATTAATTTTTTTTATTTAAAAATAGTCTATTTTCTTCGGCTTTCCATTCTAATATAATATTATAATAGAATCTAGAAATAAAAATAATATTTTTTAATTTAAAGATTATATTATTTTTTTAAATAAATAAAATTAAATATAATTATTTTATAACTCTAAATAATATTAGAAATATTTTTAATATATGTCTAATTATTTTCTACTATATTATATTTCGTAAATAGTTCTAACAAATTATATATATAACTATTAGAAATAGTATTAAATATTTATTATTTTAATAGATTTATTAATAAATTATCTAATTTAAAATTATATAAATATATTAATAAAATAAATTTAGATAAAAACTGCTTAATTTATTAATTTTTAAAGATTTTTAAAATAACTAGAATTATTTAATATATTTAATAGATTTTTTTTATAAATATATCTAAATTATAGATTTTTACAGACTTATTAAATTTAGTTTAGTATATTTAGATTAAATAATTATATACATTTTCGAAGATTTTTATTAATATATTTATAATCTTAAAAATTATAATTTTTATTATTCTTTTTTAATTTATATAAATATATTAAACTATATAATTTTTTTAGATTTTTATTTATTAATTTTTTTTAGAAATTTATTTATTTTAATTATTCTAATTTTAAAAGATAGTATAACTTATTTAAACTAGTTTATTAATAAATTATTTATTTAAAAGATTTAGCCGAATCTAGTTATATACTTTTTATATTAATTTAAGAAATTTAGAAATTTCTTTCTAATTATTCTTATTTTTAATAAGTCTGGATTACTATATTAAAATAAAAGTATTTATTATTTTATAAATTAATTTAAGAAAGTTTAAAAGTATTTTAATTAGTCTTTTTATTTTATTAATTTAGAGTTCTATTATTTCGGAATATATTAATTTTTATTATTTACTATAAGTTTTAATAGAACTTTTTATTAAAGGTTTTTAATAATAATATTAATTAATAAGATCTTATTTTTTTAATTAGTTAGTAGATACTAATCGGTTTTATAAAATTTAAAAAATTTAATAAGATTTTTCTAAATTAAATATAGTATATTAGTTTTGTTTATTTAATATAAAATTAATTAATAGGCTTAAAAAAACTAGTTTTAATATAGTTTTATTGAATTTTTTAAGATTTTAGTAGTAATTCTATTTTACTTTTTAATAAAAAAAATAGTCTGATTTATTAAGATTAATTATTAAATTTACTAATTATTTAATCTATTTAATATTAATTATATTAAGCCGAATTAGATAGGCAGGCTTAGTTAGTAGTTTTAGATTTATTAAATTTTATATTTTTTTATTAATTATAAATAGTTAAATTTAATTAATTTATAGAATCTAGTTATTTAACTAATTTAATTATAATATTTTATTAGATTACTAAATAATCTAATTATTTATATTAAATAAATCTAACTATAGTTAGTTTAATAGTTTGATTATTTATTTAATAAAAGAATATAAAATAAATTAAAATAAAAGATCTTCCAGGTTTATAACTATTAGAGTTTTAGTTTTTTTAAATAAGATTTAATCAATTTTTATTTTTTTATATAAATTGTATATAAAAGTAAGATAAAAATAAAATTAAAATAAAGAACTATAAAATTAGAAAAATTAAAGATTAAATAAATAAAAAAATAAATAGAATAGTAAATTTAATATATAATTCTAATTAATAGAACTAAACTAAATTATATAGAAATAATAAGAAATATTAGACTATTTAAACTATTTTTTTTGTTTACTAATTTTCTAAATAGAAAACTAGAAATATTTAATAAATAGGGGTAAGAATATAGAAATAGAATAAATAAAATAGACTAGAATAATAGTTCTTATTCAGATAACTAAATTAAAAAGGCTAGGGCTTAGGGTTTTAATACTTAGGTGACCTTCCAGTCTGACAGTTTTTAAATTAAATATTAGTTTATATTTTTAGTCTGTTTATTAGTTTAAAAATAGTATACTATAAAAAGTTTTAACTTGATTTAAAAAATACAACAGAACTTTTACTAGAATTCTAAAATAAGCTAGAATGTTTTATTAATAATAGTAATATTTAAAAATTCTATTTAAATATATATAAATTTAATAAATAACCGGGCTATATTCTATATAGTTATATTTTTAGTATATAAAATTAATACTATTTACTTAAAAAATCAATCTATTATTATATATATAATATTATACTTTTATATATTTTTTAATAATATATAAAATTCTATGAATATATACTACTATAGTCTATTAGTAATAGAAAAAGATTAAAATAATTTTTATAATAGTTTTTTTAATAATTCTTATATTTATAAATTATATAATTATTAAAATACTAATAAGTATTCTTATTCTAAATATTTTAAGAATAATATTACTTAACTAGCTCTAAAATTTTTATTTATTCTAAATATATAATAAATAACTAGTAGTATATTTTATTTAATAATCTTATATATAAATCTTTTTTAATAAATACTACTAAATATTCTTTATATAACAGTAATCTATTTTGAAAAAAATAAAAATTATTTAAATTAATAATATTTTTTTTAGCTAAGTTTAGTTAATTTATAATTAATATAAAGAATTTAATT
Source organism: Aspergillus aculeatinus CBS 121060 (assembly GCF_003184765.1). Lineage (NCBI taxonomy): Eukaryota > Fungi > Ascomycota > Eurotiomycetes > Eurotiales > Aspergillaceae > Aspergillus > Aspergillus aculeatinus. The sequence goes on from NW_020291472.1 coordinate 820,040, forward strand.
AATTAATAATAGTTTTTTATTTAGTAAAATTAAAATAAATACCTATAATATTTATAATATTTTTAAGTTTATTTATTTTAATTATAATATAATCTAATTATACTTTTAATCTAACAGTTTATAGGTTTTTTCTTATTAAATAAATATATTAGCTAAAATATTAGTTTTTTTAAATTTATATTAAATCTTAAAATAATATTTAAATAAAAATTCAGCCTATCTTACTTATTATATATTTAGTTTTTTAAAATTATAAAATATTTTAATATTTAATAATTTATAAATATTTTAAAAGATTTTTTTTATTAAAAATCTTCTAACTCTACTTTTTAGATTTTTATAAATCTTATAATAATAAGTATTTTTCTATTATAAATACTATAGTTTTTTCGGTAGATGTTATAATTTTTAAGAAAAATAAAACTAAATATTATTAATTATTAATATACTAAATAAAAATTTTTATAATAATTCTATCTACAATATCAGTTTTTAATTTAATTAAAAAACTAGAATTATAATAGATTAGTACTAATATTAAAATAAAAATATCTTTTAAAAATTTAAAAATTATCTAATATTTTTTATTTTATATAAAAAAAGTATTTTTATATATAAATAGTATTAATAATCAGACTAATCTACTATAATTCTTAATAAAATATTAATAAAAATTATAAAATTTTAAAAATAATTATATTCTTCTTACTATTTTTAGAATTTATTATTTTTTAATAACTATTATTTTTTCTAAATCTATTCATATTCTATTAATAAAGATAATAAAGTCTAAAAACTTAATTTTTATAATATAAAACTTATATTTATAAATAGCAGCTTATAAACTAGTTTTATATAGTTTTTTAAAAAGTAGTTTAATATAGATTTAATATTTAAGAAAATTATTATTATAAATAAAGATATTATTAATATATATAGTTATAAACTTATTTAAATATTTATATAAAATTTTATTTATTAATTTTTAAAATATAGCTAGTTTATTTATTAGCCTGAAAAAAAGAACTTTATATTTAAATATATTATATTAAATCTAAAAAATAGTTAGATTTTCTAAATTAAAATTTATATAAATATAATAAAAGTCTTATTTAATATTTAGCTTAATAAGTATTTTAGTTTATTCTAGTTAATTAATAATTTTATTAATTAATAATAATAAATATAGATATTTTTAGTTAATATATTAAATTTTTAATAATTTATATATATAAAGATCTCCTCCAGACTTCCGAACTATTAGAATAAATAATATAAAAAAACTAAACTTAAAATAATAAAATTTTTATTTAGATTTTTAATGATATAATATTTTATAGTTTCTAATTCTTCAGCTGTTATTTTATATAATAAAAAAAATTCTCATAAAAATTTATTATTGAACTAGATTTTATAATTATAGATATAGAATAGTAGTAAAATATCTAAGACTTATTTAAAAAATATTTTATTTAGATTATAATATTAAAAAAAAGTTTTGATAATTTTTTATTATTTTAATTTAATAGAAGTCGGTTTTATTTTTTTATTAATTATTTTTTTAATTTTTTATAGAAATATAATAAAAATTTCTAACTTTAATTTTCTTAGATATTATTAAAAGCCGGTTATTTTAATTAATATTATTTTAAAATTAATTATTTTTAGTCTTGCCTGGCTTTTAATCTATCTACTTTTAGATTTATTCTTATATTTGTTTTTATTAAAGTACAGTATTTTATTTATTTTATATAATATTTAAATTTAGTTAATATTATAAATTCTATTTTTATTTAATTTTTATATAGTCTATATATAAAATAGAAAACTTAAATTTTTATTATAATATTTTTTAATTATTTTTTTATTTAAAAATAAATTATTACTTACCAGCTGTTCCGGTGTCTTATAATTAAAAAAATAATATTATATATTAATTACTAATTATTTTAAATAAAAATATCTTAATAATTTAATAAAAAAAATTATTTATTATTTATTTTTTAAATTTAATAATTAATTTATTTTTTTATTTAATATTTTTTTAGTATATTTAATTTATTTTTTAATATCTAATAATCTTAGAAAAAAATATTTATAAAAATCCGGTTTAAATCTTATTTTTAAATAAAAGCTTTTTAAATTATATAAATTAATTTATATAATAGTCCGATAAAACTTTTTATTTTATTAACTATAATTTTTCTAAGATTATATTATAAAATTCTAGATTTAATATTGAAAAAAAATCTATTTAAAAAATCTTTTTTCTACTATAAAATTAAAATAAATTATATATATTAAAAGAATAAAAAATCTTTTATTAAATCTAATTATATTTTAAATATTCTATAGTTTAAATAATTTTATTTTAAAAAATATTTCTATTTTAACTGTAAACTTAGTATTAATATAAATATAAATATTTATTTTAATATCTATTAAAATTTAAATAAAAATAGTTATTATATTTTTTAAAATTAGAATTTTAATTATAAAACTATTTTTAAAAAGTTTTAATAATATTTTAGATTAATATACTACTAATTTATATTTATTATATCTAAAATAGAGACTATTTCTAAACTAAATTTTTTTATTAATATATTTCTAAATTTAGTTTTTTTTATTATTTTAATAAAAAATATTTTTTTAAATAGTTATAATTTAAATATTTAAACTTTTTATAATAAAAGTATTTTTTTAGCTAGTAATATAATATAAATTTTCTTATTTATATAAAATTTAAATAAGATCTTAATTCTATTCTTATTAGTTATTAAAATAGTTTTATTATTTAAATTATTTTTATAATTTATAAATAAGATTTAATAATAATATTTTATATTTTTATTTATATTTTGGAAACTCTAATATATATAGTAGTATACTATTTAAAATTAATATTAAACTTATAAAATTTAATAAAAATTAGTTTTTTAAACTTTAAAAATAGCTTTTAATAAAAATTAAATTTTTAAAAATCTACTAATATATCTGCTTCACCGGCTAAATAATAAAACTAAATATAAAATTCATAGAATTTCTATTTTAAAATTATTTTAAAATATATTTATTTTAATCTAATATTCTACTTTTAATTTAGATTAATATAAATTACAGCTAAATAAAATAGAATATCTATTATATTCTTAAAAAAATATTTAATTTTAATTTTTAATCTAAAAAATAAATATCTATAAATATTATTTTTATAATAACTAGTAATATATATTATTTATATAATTAGATTTTTATAATAATTAGTACTAGCTTTAAATTTCTACTTAACTATAAGCTTCTAATCTTTAAAAATAATATTCTTTTTATTATTAAATATTAAAAAATTAAAAAGTTTTATAATTTTTCTAAAAATTAAAGCTTTTTAATTTATACTAATTATTAAAATTAATATAATATTTTATTATATCTTAGCTTAAATTATTTTATTTTTTAGAATATTTTTTTCTACTTCTAATAAATTAATATTATAAAATAAAATTTTTTAATTAATTTTTAATTAAATTAGATTTTTTTTAGTTTATTTATTTTAATTAATAAATTACTAATCTTTTTTTAAATTTATTATAAATCTGTAATACTAACTTAAAAATATATATAGAGTTTTTTTTATAAAAATTATAAAATTCTTTAGATGTAATATTCTTTTAAAAAATCTTATTAATCTTATTTATAAATAGAATTAATTTTTATATTTCTTTTTAAATAATTTAATTTTTAATATATCTTACGCTATTATAATTATTTTTAATACTTTAATTTTAATACTAATTAATTTAGAATTTAATTTATTCTAAAATCTAATTTTTATTTATCGGTTTTATACAGCCCGCGGGCTATAATAATAAAACTTTTTAATTTTAGTAATGATCTAATTATATATTAAAATTTAAATTAAATTTTTTTTATTTTTTAATTACTGTACAGTCTACAGCTATAATAATAAAAATTTAGTTAAAATTTATAATTTTAAATTTATATTTTTTTTAATAAATATTTTTTAAAATTAATTATTATTGTCGTCGACTTGTATAAATAAAAAAAGATCTTTTAATAATAATAAAGATATATATATTTTTATATATTTTAACTACTAAAAGCTTTAGAAAATACAAATAAAAAATAATACTTAAAATTATATAATAGCCGATTAAACCAACTAAATTTTATTAATATAGTACTATTTAAATAAAATCTTAAATATAAAAAAAAGAAAAATAGCTATATTTTCCCTAATATTATATTATCTAAATATAATATAAATAAAATAAAAAAATTAAATAGATCAAACTAGTCTTAATCTGCTACTCTGTCTGGATGCCTTCCGCATGGCTCTCACAATATTAATTTTTTTATAAAAAAAAAGAAAAAAAAAGAAAGAATCTAAAATATTTTAATTTTTTTTTAAAAAAAAAAATATAAAAGATTTTCTATTTTTTATGGATTATTTTTGGAACTAGCTACTTTTAAATAAATTATTTATTATCTATCTGAACTGTATACTAATTATTATATAGATTTTTATCATAATATAAATATTAATATCTATTATAAAAATAGTTTAAAAGTTTTTTTAAATAAATTATATTTGTAATTATCTTATTATTATATAATTAAAGAACCGTAAGTCTGGCTATATTTATTATATAAAAAAAATTATATACAGCTAACTATAAAAAAATATAAAAAACTAAAAATAATTTTTATAGTTTATAAAATCTAATTTTAAGTTTTATTTATTATTATAATAAAACAGAAACAGACTAGAAACTAATACTAAAAAAAATAAAAAATAATATATAGGATTAGATAGATAATTTTTGTATAATTATTTATTAAAATAATAATTTTAAATAAATAGTTATATATAATTTTAATTAATAATTATATTTTATTATATAGATCTTTCCGGGCTTATATATTTTATAATAAATAATAAATATATTAGATTTTAACTATAAAACTAAAAATAAAAAACTAAATAGATTAATAATTTAAAAATTTTTTTATATAAATTTTTTATTATTCTATTTTATATTATCTATTATAATCTAATTAGCAGTATAATAAAAAATTATAAAATCTAAAAATTAATTAATATAATAATTATTAAATTTATTTAATAAAATATTATAAACTATAAGAATTATTTATTTAATAAAAAATATAAACTTAAAACCGGTTTATAATTATATTATTAAAAATATAAACTTATATAAAATCTATATATTATCTATTTATTTTATAAATATTAAAAAAATTATATAATTAAATATTTTTTATTATAAAATAATTTAATTAGTTAGATAATATAATTTTTTTTATAATCTAATAAGCAGCTGTTTATTTTTATAAAAATATAAAATCTAAAATTTTAATTAAAGAAAAAACTACTAAAAATAAATAGTTATAATATTATTATAATAATTGTTTTTACTACTAGCAGTATTTATATAAAGTTGTTATTAAAAATTATAATAATTTTATTAAATAATTTATTGAAATAAGTATGAATATTTTTTAAAATATAATAAATAGGTCTAAAAATAAAATAATATTATATAAAAATCTTATTCTAAATAATAAGATTTATTTTATAAAAATTATTTATAAAAAGTAATTAATAAATAATTTTATATATTAATATTTTATTCACTATTAATAGAATTTAAAGAATAGAATAAGCTATATAATTCTTAAATAATAATAAAATTATAATTTTAGAAAATATTATAAAAAATAGTTTTTTTTAAAAATTATAAATAATTATATATTATTTTATATAAGAATATCTTATCTATACTATTAGTTTTTTAATTAAAAAAATAAAATAATATATTTTTTAAAGTATTATAAATAGCTATATAAACTATCTACTATAGCTTGTTTAATTATTTTTTAATTTAATAATAAATAATTTAAAATTAGCTGTTTGGGTAGTTTTTATTATTATAATATTTATTATATAAGTTTTATTCTAGTAGTTTATTAGTAATAAAAGATTATACTTTATTAAAAAATAGTTCTTAGTATATAAAAAGCTTATAATAAAAAATAAAATATAATTAAAATTATAATTTAATATATTAAAAAAATTAGCTATTTAAATAATAAGATATAAAAGATTATTAGCTAATAAGATCTTATACTTATTTTATAAAATTAATAGATTATTTCAAAAACTATAAAATAAAACTATAATAAATAAAAATCTTAGAATAAAATTAAATCTAAAAATCCTAATTTTATTAAAAATAAAAAACTATTTTTTATTATTATTTAATAGTTTTAGAGCCCGGCAGAAAGTCTAAAAAATAAAATATATATAATTATTTATAATTTATAAATTCTTAAAATTAATAAGACTTTTTTAAATAGTTAAAAAAATTATATAAAAAAGTATTTTTCTATATTAGAATTAGAATAATCCATTTATTTAATTATAAAATCTTTTTAATAAAATTATTAAATTTATTTTTATTAATTTTATATAAAAGATTATAATATATTAAAATATAAATATATTAACTATTCCAGTTATATATAAATTATTTTTATATTATAATAAAAATAAATTATTAATTTATTATTTAATAACTTTAAATAATTTATAATATTCTAAATAATAATTTTATATAAAAAAAACACAGTCTACTAACCGAATAAATAAATTAGAAAAAAAATTATTAAAAAATATTTTTTATAAATATAAAATTATAATTATCTAATTATAATTTTTATAAAATTAATATAACAGCTTTTAAAATACTATTTATATTTATTTGTAAGATTAATTTATAATATTATTTAATCTAAATTTTTATATATATTTTTAGTAATATATTTAATTATTTTAATATTATAATAGATTTATATATTAATATAATAACAGAAAATATAAAATAAAAATAAATTATATAAAATTACTTAAATATTATTAATTAGAATCTTATAATTTTTAATCTTTTTTATAAAGCTTATTTCAGCTTTATAATATTTATAATATAATAGATATTTATTTTTAACTAATAGAATATTAAATTATAAAAAAATAGAAAACTATTCTTTATAACTATTATTATTATTATAATATAGAATTTTAAAATTATATAATAGTTTATAAAAATTATAAATTATATAAATATAAATAAAATCTAATAGTTTAAAATTAATAGCCGGATTAGAAAATTTTACATAAATTATTTTATTAATTATAGCTGGATTAAGAAACTAATTATGATTTAAAAAAAACAATTAAATAATAATAAAAAAATTATACTTTTAATATTTTAAGATTTAGAAATAGGCTGGTATAAAACTAAAAATATTTTTATTTTTAGTTAAAATTATTAGTTTATATTTTTTTAAATTAAATATTCTAATTATAAAATCCAGCCGGTTATTAGTTATTTAATTAGAGGAAAATTTATTAATAATCTTAGACTAATAAGAATTAGTTATAATTATAATAAATAATAATAATAGACTATATATTTATATAATTATTATTATATTTTAAAATAATTATTATATATAATAAAACTATTGATAAATTTAAATAATAAAATAATCTTACAGCTAAGCTTTTCTATACTGATAAAACTATTTATATAAATTATAAAATTTATAAAATTATATCTAATTTAATTTTTTTATTTAATTATAATCTAAATATTAACTAAATATTATTACTAAAAACAGCCGGTTTATAGAAGAATATTAAATTTATTATTATAAATAAATATTTAATAAATATAAAAACTATAAATAATTAATTGATTTGTATTAGTTTTATTTTTTTTATTTTAATTATTATTATTTTCATTATTATAAAAATATTTATTATATAACTGTAAGTCTTAATATCAGCCGGTATTATTATATAAAAATAATAAAATATAATATAAAGCTAAATATAATATATATAAAAAATTAATTTATATTAAAAAAAACTAAGTCTTATTTTTCTAAAACTATAAAAAAATATTAGAAAATATATTATATTTATAATTAATTTTTATATTTAAAATAATTATAGTTATTTTAAATAATATAAAAATATTATATTAATATTAGTTTATATTTTTTTCATAATTAATTTAATCTAAAAAGCTAGTATAATTTATATTAATATTAAATAATTTTTAATTTTAAAAAACTACTTTCTAATAGTTATATAAAATAAAACATATAAATTAATATTTTATAATAATTCTATTAAAATATTTATAATATTATTTAGACTAATTAAAGCTTTTATTATATTCTAATAATATATTAATAATATTTTAAGAAATTATTTTAATATATTTTATATTATTTATTTAAATGATATTCTAATTTATAGCTATATTTATAAAAAATATTCTAAATATATTTATTATATTTTATAAAAACTAAAAAAATAGAATTTTATATTAAATTATTTAAATATAAGTTTATTATATTCGAAATTGAGTTTCTAAATCTAATTATAAACTATAATAAGTTTTATATAAATTTAAAAAAATTAAGACTATATTTAAATAGTTTATTTTAATTTATATAATTAATATATAAATTTTTCTAAATTTTAGTAACTTTTGCTACTAGTTTATTTATAACTTTTTAAAATCAACTATTCTGTTTATATATCTAATAAAAGAAATCCTATTTATATAAATCTTAGATTATTAAAAAATATTTAAAAAGCTTAAAAATATTTTTATTAATATATTAATTTTATAATTATTTAATTAGACTTATAATATTATTCTAAAAATTAATATTTTTAATTATATATTAAAGAAGGTTTTATTTTAATATAATAATAATAAAATATTATATTTTATTATATATTTATTTAAAAGTATATCTTCTTTATTAAATATAATTATAAGATTTATAATAAAAAACTATTTATTATTATCTATTATTTTAAAAAATAATATTTTAAATTAAAAAAAATATTAATTTTAATTTAAATTATTATTTTTTTATTATAATCCAAAATATTTTATATTTATTAAGCTTTTTAACTATTAATAGATCTAATAATCTAAGTTTTTATTATATTTTAACTTTAAAACTATTTATAAATCTAAAAAACATAAAATTAAGTCTAATACTCTAATTAGAAGATTAGATAATTTTTCAAAAAAAAATAAATATTTATTATATTAAAACTAAGTAGTTTTAAAATAAAAAATATTAATTTTATTTATTTATTAATACCACCCCCGATCCTACCAGAAAGTAAAAATAATAAAAAAAATAATTCTAAAAAGAAATATAAAAAATATACTAAAAATAAAATTAATTTTCATTTTATATATTTAAACAAATATAATATTTAAAAATAAATAAGATTTATAACTTTTGTCTGAAATATAAAAGTCTTTTTATATTATATATAAAAAAAATAAATAAATTAAAAAATACTAAAAGTTCTAGCTATTAATAAAAACTATTATTTAAGTATATTACTAGTATTATATATAAAAAAAAACTTTTTATTTTATAAAAATTAATTATAAATATTTAATAATAAATAAATTAAAACTAATCTAATTAGATTAACTTATAATAAACCTATTTTTAAATATTTTAAAAAAGTCTATATATATAAGTTTTTAGTCTAAAAATATTATTAATCTAATATCTACTAATATATAAAATAATAAATAAAAAACTACTATATTTACTAAAAAATAATCCTATTTAAAAACATAAAATAAAAACTCTTAAAGCTTTTATTAATATTTAAATAAATATAATAAAATATATTTATTCAAAAGCTAAAACTATAATATTATTGTAATGATTATTAATTATTTAATAAAAATAAAATATTTAATTTTTTATAATTTAATTATTAATATTACTGCTGTTATAATAAAATATATATAATATAAATAAAAATTCTATAGTTTATTTTAATTTTATTTTTTTAAATAAAAAATTCTAACTTATTTTTAAATTTTAAAAGTATCTAATCTAATAATTTAATATTATTAATAAACTCTTTATAATAAACTATTTAAAAACTAATAGTTAGACTAGAAAAATTAATATAATATTTAAACAGTATTTTTATATTTATATAAATTATTACAAAATAATTAGAGCTAGTAACTTTTTTTAATTAGATTTATATTAAATATAATCTATTTTAATATTATTAAGATTATTTTATTTTTTATAAATTATATATTTTATTTTTATATAAATTTTAAATTTATTATTATTTTAAATAATTTAGCTAATAGAAATATAAACTAGTTTATTATAAAAATATAAACTATTATTACATTTATTAAAATAAAAATATTTACTGTTTAAGCCTATTATATAAAATAAATAAATTAATAATATAAATTAATAAAATAATTTAAAAGAAATTAAAAAATATAGTTAGATATTTATAATATTAAAATATTAAAATCTAGTAAGAAACTCGATTAAAATGTTCTAAAATTATATAAAATTAAAAAAATTATTAATTTATATATTTATTAACTAATTTTATTTTTTAGTATAAAAATATATCTTATATTTAATATTAGTTTATTTATTTTTATTAATAAAAAACTAGTTCTAGGCTAATACTAACTTCTATTATTATATATAAAAATTAATAGTCTAAAAAAATAAAAAATAAAGAATATTTTTAATGTTATATAAAATGATAGAAAATATAGCTATTTTTAATTAATATATATTATAAAATAAATTAAATATTTAAATCCAACTAGTAAATTAATTTAATATCTAAAAAATATTTATTAAATAGTTGAAAACTTTTATTACTATTATTCTAATAAATTATAATCTATATCTTAATAGAACTCAGCTTTCAAAAAAGGATATACTATTATAATATAAATCTAATATGTTTATTCTATTTATTTAATTTATTTAATCTATTTAGTTTATTTAATTTAATTTTTTTTAGTAATCCGACTGTCACGGGCTGAATGTATGAATACTCACATTATAATGATTCTATTAATTAATTCTTTAAACTATCTTAATTCTATTAGAAAAATAGCCGGTATTATAATAAACGGTAGAAACTACTAGTATAAACAGACTACTAATAAATTATAGTAATAGATATCGGTCCGAAAAATTATAATTATCTAACTATACTTTATAAAAGAATTAAGTATAGTTTAGAAACACAGAAGTATTAGAAATATTATAAAAATAAAAAAATCAAGTATAGTTTAACTAGAAGTATTAGTAGAAAAAAAATCAGATTAATAAAAAAAATAAAAATAAAAGTATAGATAAAAGAAAATTATAATAGTATAAATAAAAAAAATCATAATAAAAATAAAAGTATAAAAGTATTAAGTTTCTGATTATACTATTATTTATTAATTAATATTAAAGAATTTATATTATTATTATTAATATCAGACTGGCTTTTAAACTAATTACTATACTCGGAGTGTTTACTATTATCTTCTTTATTCTTATTTTTATTATCTTTTTTATTTTTTTATTATTTTTTTATTATTTTCTTTATTATTCTTCTTTTTCTTACCGAAGCCGTCTAATAAGTCGAAGACGCCGTAGTCTAATCTAAAAATATTAATAGTAGATATAAATAAAAAATTAGTTAATTATAACTAATTATTTAGTTAAAGATTAAAATTTAAATAGTTTTAATAATTATATTTTTAAACTAATAAAGTTTATTAAAATAAGTAATTCTATTTTAAAAAATATTTTATTTCTAAAAATATTTTACTATTATTCAGATTTTTATAGTAAAGTTATAATTTAAATCTAATTAATAAAATTTAACTTTATAATTAATTATTATTTTTTTAATTATATTTAGCCAGGCTGTCTTATCTTAAAAAAAGCTCTAGTAAAATTATATATAATTTTCGCGAATATAAATTCTATTAATATAAATAAAATAAAAGATTTTATTAATAAAAATCCCGGGAATAATATAAAAAAAACTTTTTTATTAGTATATTTAAAATATTTATTTTAGCTAAAATGTAATAAAATCTTATTATTAGTAATTTTAACTAATCTAATTAAAAGTTTATTTACAGTAGTATAGTTTATATATAATTTAACCGTAATATCAGCAGATTAAAATAGTATTTTATTAAATATAAAAAATTAATAAAATAGAATTATAAATTAGAAAAGTTATTTAAAATTAAGAATATTATTATAAAAATTATAAAAGTATTAGTTTGTTTTTAGTTTAGATTTATAATCAACTAGCCGGGAAAGTATAATATTATAAAAATTATTATAAATTTAATTATCTTTGATTAATATTTTATATATTTACTTAAATACTATAGTCTTACTTTAAGAAACTTTTATTTACTAAATTTTTCATTAAAATTTTAGATTATATTCTTTCTGAATAATACCGGGTAGAATTTATAGATTTTTATTATATTTTTATTTTTCAAATTCAGCTTTAGTCTACTTAAGTTTCTTTTTTTTTCTTGAATTTATTAATAATAGCCGCTGTAATATTAGCTGAAGACAGTAAGCATATAAATAAAACTAAAAATATTATAATAAATAATATAATATTTATAATAAATAATAAAACTACTACTAGTATAATTATAGATAAAATAATATTAAAAATAGTTTAAATTACAAAAAATAAAAAAAAATTTTTATTAAAAATATTAATAATATTAGAATTATTTCTAATATAACCGCCTCTTCCGCGCTGGCGGCGAGAATAACCGGATTTTAATATAGTTAGATAAATAAAGAAAGATTTATTTTAAAAAAAATATTTAGAATTATAAGTTTATTATAAAAAGACTTAAAATAATAGAAATATTATAGTAAAAATAAAATCGGACTGCTGTCAACTACTTAAAAAAAATATTAAAAAAAAACTAAATAAGTAGTACTATAGTATAAAAAGATATAGAAAAAAATAATTTACTTGGAAAATAGTAGAAAAAAACTTAAATAAAGATACTACGGTGAAGGTAAGGTCGGACTACTGTAAATACTACTGTGGTAGAGATAAAAGAAGTAGTATTAATATATTAAATATATATACTTAAAGTTCTTAATAAGTTTCTTAATATTATCAACCTGATTAATATTATATTATCTATTATATATATTTCTATAATCTAAGAATTTTACTAAATATTATATTTTAATTTTTTTTATTCTTTTTTAATTTAAGTATAATATTGCGTTTTACTAGTACATATTCAAGTTTATATAATTTTTATTTATTTATATCTTTTTTAACAAAAACTATATTAGACTTTTTTTTTATAATTAAACAGATCTAATCTGTGGTATAGTTTAAAATATATAACTAATATAACTAGATATAAGTATTAGGTTTTTAAAAAATTAAACTAGTATACTAGCTTATCTATATAATATAAGATTTTAAAAAAGTCTATAAATTATTTTAATAATTCTCTACTATTAAAGTCTTTAATATTATATCTGCAGTATAACTATAGTATTATTTAATTATTAATTTTAAACTTAATAATCTTATATTTAATATTATAATAGATTCTTATAATTATTATAGTAAGCTTTATAGCTTTATCTATATTTCTTTATATTTTAAAATATTATATTTTTTAATATTTAGTAAGATTAAAATTAAAAAATTTAAATATTATACAGTTATATATTAGCTTCTATAATAATATATAAGTAGACTTATTTTTTAAAATATTTATAATAACTTATAGTTAAAATAAAGCTTTATATTATTATTCTAGATTAACTATAAAAGTAATTATATATTTAAAATAAATCTTAATAATTTAATTATTATATTTAGATTAACTGTTAGTTTAAAAATAGTATATAATAATATATATAAAATTAGTATTTTATACTTTATATATAGTATATTATATATTACTAGTTTACTGTAGATCTTGATTTAGTATAATTATTTATAGCTAATTTTAGTTATTAATAATTAGATATTTTATTAATATTTTTTTCAGTTTCTTATTTTTTATTTAGTTTTACCTAGTATAACTGTAATCTAATGTATATATTTATATATAACTAATATTATAATATTAAATAATTTTAGTAATATAATAATTAAATTAATTAATATAATAGAATATAATAGTTAAAAAAAAGATTATAGACTATAATACTTTATAAGATTTATAATATAAAATCTGATTACTATCATAAAGCAGACAGTATATAATATATTTAATAATAATATATTTTATATATAAAAAAATCAGACTATATAAATTATTTATTACTTAATTAATATTTAGATAATCTTTTTTATTATATACCAACTATATTATATTCTTAATATATAACTCGGAAATAGAAAGTTTTACTTTAATATTAAAAAAATAAATTAAAAATAGAGCAGACTATTACTTAGTAAATATAATAAAATTAGATCTAAATAATTATCCGTAGTTAAAATAATAACTTTTTTTTATTTAGTATTTTTAATATATTTATTCTATATTTTTATAGATTATTTAAATAAGAGTTAGACTAGAACTACTTCTAATTTAACTACTTTATTAATAAAATATTAAATTATATTATTAAAGTAAATAGTAGAATAGCTTTTTATAATAATATATTTATTTAAAAAATTTTAAAAAAATATTGAAATATATAATAATAATTTTAAAAAAATATCTAAAATAATATATATTTTATTTATTTTATAAAAAAAGTATAGATTATAAAAAGTTTAAATAAACTAATTTATTTTAATAAAATATAGATTGAACCAGTCTATATTTATTAATATAAGTATAGTTTATATAATAATTCCGGTAATAAAAATATAGTTTATATATATAAATACTTTCTTCTTATTTATTTATAGTAGAAATTATAAGTAAAAAATATTTAAATTATACTAAAAATTTTAAATTTTATTAATTAGTAGTTATATTTTAATACAGCTAATATCTTATTTATAAATAAAATAGATTAAATTATAATAAAGCTTAAAGATTTCTTTGGTTTTTAGTCTTTTTTATATTAAATATATTTTAAATTATTATAAATTATATAAAAGAGTATAATACTATATCCACACTTTTTTAAAAAGTTGATATTAAGATTAAAATATTTAATTAGATTATAATAATAAAATATATTTAAATTTTAAAAATAAACTTAAATATTTTTAAAAATTTTGATTTTTCTTATAATATTTTTAATTAGTATTTTTATAGTATAACCAATATAGGCCTGGCCTGTTTTAGCAGGTAATTTTATTAATAAAACTATTTTATATTAGTATAATAATTAGTTAATAAATAAATAATATAAAATATAAATTTGTAGTTAGTTTATTTGCTTTTAATAGATTTCTAACTATATTGATATAATTAAAAACTTAAATTTTAAAATAGCTTTAAATTTTTTAGTAGTAGTTATTATTCTAAGAATATTAACTTTATATTCTAGCAGTTTAACTAACAAAAATTCTATAAAGAATTTACTAGAACTGAGCTGTATATATAAATTTTTATATTTTTAAAAAATTAAGTATAAATAAATTAAATAATTTTTTAAAAATTAAGTATAAATAAATTAAATAATTATTAAAAATATTAAAAATATTAAAAAATAGAAATAAATTATCTATGTAAATATATATAAATTTATAAAATATATAAAACTTATTATCTATATTTTGTTATATATATACCGGGCTGTTAATAAAGTCTATTAAATAAATCTTAAAGTATTTTTAGTTTTTATAAAAGATTATGTCTAATAAATACTAGAAGCTTAAATATACCTGCTATTAATAAAAAAAGATTATATAATTAAAAATAAAAAAATAAAAATATTTTATATATAAACAGAGGATTTTTTTATAATAATCTAATATAAATATTAGAAATAACCAGCTTATTTTTTTTATAAACATTTATAACTATATATAGTTTTTTTATATATAAACTGTCCGGGTTTTTAACTAAATATTAGATTATAAAAATAAAAAATAAAATTAATATATACTAGTCTGCGAAAGCTATTTTATTAACTTTATATAATATATTAAAATATTTATTAATTTCTATTTAATTTTATAAAAATAATTTATATATATAGTTATAATATTTTATCTAGTTTTTCTAGTCTAATTTTAGTGGTATTATTAATTATTTATATATAGACTAGTCTACTATTAAAGCTGGGTTAGTTTTTTAAATATTTATAAATTTATTTATTATTATAATAAATTCATTTTTATACTTATTATTTTTAATAAAAATTATAATTTTATTTAATAGTTTATAGATTTTAATATTCATAAAAAAAGATTTATTAATTTAAAATTTTTAAGAATTAGTAACTGGTAATACTATAAGATTAGTATAGTCTGAAGATATATATATAATCTTAATAATATTAAATTTTATAAGCTGATTGAAATATAAAAATAGTAGTATATTATAATTAGATTAATTTAAAATCTAAATATAATTTAGACTTATACTAACCATATATATATAAAATATAAGTTATAAATATTTTAATAGTGTAGATAAATATATTCTATTATATTATAAGTTTAATTATAGTTAGATAAAAATTTATATTATTTTACTAACTAGAATTTATAATCTCTTATTCTTCGCGTAGACCGGGAATACTAATATTATATAATAAAACTTAGATTTAATTTTTATTAAAAACTCGATATTCTAGTATATTCTAATATAAACTATATATTTTTTAAAATTAATAATAAAATCTTGAAATATAAGTATATCTATTTTTGAAAATATATTTATTTTTAGATAGTTGTAAATTAAATAGATTTTAACTATAATTTTTATATATATCTTTTAGTTTCTAATTTTATTAAAAAAATATAAATCTAAAATAATAAATTTTATAGATATAAAACCTTTGTTAATACTGCTTATTAAAACTGGTATTGTATATTATTATATTTTAAGGGCGTATTTTATAAGAAACTTTTTATTTATAATTATTATAATATAACTACTCTTTAAGTATATAGAAACCAGATTAAAAATTTTTTAAATAATTATATTTATTTAAATATATTTTTATATATAAAAACACAGTCCGGGAATATCTATATAAATAGGATTATTTAACTAAATAATAAAAATATTTATTGTTATATAAAGATATTATAGTTTAACTATAAAATTATAAATTATATACTGTTTTTAGACTACAGCAGCTTATAAATATTTCTAAATATAAATATATAATATATTATCTAATAAAAAAACTATTTTACAGAAATAATATTACTAATTATTCTTAAAATTATATTTATTATAATATATTTTTATATTCTAGTTTTATTCTTATTTTAGTTTTTTCTAATTTTTTTATTTATAGTATATATAAACTTGTTTTAGTTTATTATTAAAGTTAGACTATAAAAATATACTATCAATTTAATTTTAAATAGTTTAGATAAAGCTTTAGCTGTTTTTTAGACTATTTTCTTATAGATTATTAATAATTCTATTATTTTTCTATTAATTCTAATTAGACTGGTTATTTATAGCTTTAGATCTATTTTTATAGTTAAATCTAAATAAAATCTTCTACTATTACAGAACTATTTTTATATATTAAATAGACTAAAATAATTAAACTAATTTATCTACTTACGGAGTAATATATTAATAAATTATAAAATAATAATTTTTAGATCTAGTTTATTAATAATATATTATAAAAAAATTAGATTTTTTAATATTTTTTTAATAAGTTTATTTTCTTAGTTTTTATCATACTACTTTACCAGACTAACAATTTTTAATATATAAATAAATAGAGAGTATTAATTTTTAATATTTTAAATAATATATTATATTTTATCTAAGATTATTTATATTTTATTTATAAAAATTTTAAATTATTTTTTAAGTTCATTATATTATCTGTTTATAATATTATTATAGAATAATCTGTATTATATAAAAAGATTAAGCTTATTATTCTATTATTACTATATTTTACTATAAAAATAAAAGCTGATAGTTTTATTTATTAACTACATATTACAGCTCTAAAATATAATTCTAAGATAGTTTATAAATATATATATAGATTAGTAAATTATTTTATTATCTTTATTTATAGTTATACCGCGGCTAAAAAAATTAAATTAGAAAAATTTAATATTATTAATATACAGCCGGCGAGAATAACTGTTACTATATTATAATAGTATTTATAATAGCGAAAATATATATAATATTAATAAATATATATAATTATAATAAAAATATAGTTAGTTCTTTTATAATATTATCTAAAATATTATTTAAAATAGTATTTAGAATATTTGCTGTAGTATTAATACTTATTAAAATAATTATAGAAATAGCTGTAAATAAAGTAATACTAATAGTATATAACTATTTTATAAAACTAACTAAGATAATATATTTTATAAAACTAATTAAAATAGTATATAGGTATACTGTTATAAAGCTGGTTGAAATAATATATAACTATATTATAAAAATAACTAAAATATTTAAAAAGAATATATTCTAAATTAAATTTAATAAAATAATTAAAATAGTACTTATAGTAATACTTAGAAATAAAAACAGCTTATTATTAAGCTTACTAAAATACTGCCTATAATTATTCTTAAAATATATTATATTAGTTTAAAAATATAATTAATATAGGAATTAATTATAATTATAGTATTTATTATATTATCTATAAGACTAATTTATTAACTGTTTATAAAACTAAATTTTATACTATTATTATAATTAGCTAATTAAAATATTTATTTTCTACTAGCTTTTTAAACTATTTATTTAATTTAATTTTAATATAACAGTACTTTTTTTTATATACTATTTATTTTTCTATTTATTAAACTACTCTTATACTTAGATTTAAAAGTTCCGAAATATTACTATAGTAAGTTAAAAAAATCTTCTATAGATATAATAATATAAACTTAAAAAGACTATATTAAAATTATTTTATTTAAAAAAAATATAAAGTCTTAGTATATTAAGAATTATAGAATTATAAAAAAATATATAATAAAATAGATTAATATAAACTTTGAATTCTTAATAACAGATATAAGTAATATAATCTTAAATATAATATTTAGATTTTATTCTAAAAATATTCTAATATTTTATAATAAATCTAAACTGCTATAAGCCTGATGTATTAATATCTTATTATTAATTATAAATATTTTAAAAGACTTTATAACTGAAGCTACTATACTAAAAATGTCACGGGCTGAAGCACAAATACTCAATTATAATAATTCTATTAATTAATTCTTTTAATACTATTTAGATTTTATTATATATAATACTACTGCTATAGTAGGCGGCAGCTTCTATAAATACAACTATAAATATAATAGTAAATACCAGGCCGAAAAAATCACAGTCATCTAACTATACTAAAAAGATAATAAATAATATAAAATAATAAAAATAACCGAAGAATATAAGATTAGAGCATAAAACCAGAAATAGTTTTAAAAATTAAATAATAGTATAATAAAATCTTAGAAAAACTAATTATTTTTTTTTATTAAGATTTTTATTTTTATTAAGTTTCTTATTATTTTTTTATTCTTAATTTTATTTTTTTCTTCGGTAGTCTTATATGTACTGTTACTATTTAAATTTATATAGGTTTAACCGGATATTTAAATTTTTAATGTTATTATAGCTATATATAAAAATAAATTAAATAAAACTTTATTAAATATTACGATTTCTATTATATTTAAAATAATATTAGTTAGCTACTATAAAAATTTAAATTTTTTAAAAGCTTACTAGAGTATATTCTATTTTTATTATTTATATCAAATAGTCTAGTAAATATATACTATTTTATTAATTTTTTTTAAAAAAAATATTTATATTTAGTAATTATATTTATTATTATAATTATCTAATTAATATTACCAAGAAAACTGTTATAATACTATATTTTATTAATACTAATATATATTTTATTAGTATAAATAAAATAATATATTTTATTAAAAAGAAAACAATTTAGTATTATATAAAGATATACTTTATTATTAATATAAGATAAAATTATATTAATATTAAAGTAAGATAAAATCTTATTTATAATAATTTTAATAGATTTAATTAAAAACTTAATTATCTTTTTATAGTTCTATTTAGATTTAACCGGCATCGGAGGTAGAATAAAAAATATATTATTATTTATTATAAAATAATAAAAAAACTTTAAAAAAAAATTTAATTAAAGTTTAATATTTTATTATAAAAATTATAGAAGTATTTATCTTACTTATAAACCGGTTTTTTACTAGATAAAACTAATAATATAATATTTTAAATATTATTATAAATTTAATTAATTTTAATAATTTTTTTATATTTTTTTTAAGATAATTATATTACTTAGAGCTATTTAAGCTTAAATTTTTCTAAGCTTTTTATTTATAATATATTAGATTCTGGTTTTACCAGCTAGAAGTCTGTTTTTTTTATATTTTTTTTAAATATTAAGTTTTTTTTATTTATTTTACAGTTTTTATTTTTTTATGAACTTAATTTTTAATTTATTTAGATCGGCCTGCAGTTGGGCGTCTAATATATTAAATATATTATTAATATTATTAATTACTAGTCCGGCTATTATATTTACTATTAATCTATTTATATTTATATCAGTTATATTATTTAGAAATATACTATAATTATAACAGCTAATTCTATTTTTATATAAATAACTAAAATATTAAGCTTTTAATTCTATAGAACATCTATACTTATAAAAAATATAAAATAGACTAGCTATAATAAAATTATATTAAATATAAAATAAACAAATTAAAAAAAAATAGAAAACTGTAATAAAAAGATTAAAAAAAGAAATTAGAAAAACTATATAAAATAAAAAAATAAATAGTAATATTAGAAAGCAGTAGAAAATAAATAAATATAATTAAAAAAAAATAAATAGAAAATAAATAGTAGGATTAAAGAGTAGTAGAAGCTAAATAAATATAATTAAAAAAAATAAATAGTAAAATAAAAAAAGTAAGATAATTAATGAAAAAAATATTTAAAAATAAAAAAAATAAAACTAGGCTTTTATTAGATAGATAATATATTTACTAGTCTAATTTTATATTTACCGGATATTTTATTCAGTATATTAAATATATTTACTTAAAATTTTCTATAAACTGTTTAATATTATTAAGCTTTTTAATATTATACTATTTATTATATATATTTTTATAATCTAAAAATTTTATTAGATATTATGTTTTAGTTTTTTTTTATATTTTTTTAATTTTATTATAGTATTATATCTTACTAGTATTTATTCTAATTTATATAATTAATACTTATTTATATTTTTTTTAATAAAAATAGTATTAGATTATTTTTTTATAGTTAAAAAAATCAGGTTCGGAATAGGATTTAAGATATATAATTAATATAACCAGATAAAAATATTATATTTTTAGAAAATTAAGCTGATAAA
Organism: Aspergillus aculeatinus CBS 121060; assembly: GCF_003184765.1. Lineage (NCBI taxonomy): Eukaryota > Fungi > Ascomycota > Eurotiomycetes > Eurotiales > Aspergillaceae > Aspergillus > Aspergillus aculeatinus. The sequence goes on from NW_020291472.1 coordinate 841,577, forward strand.
CTAATTTATTTATATAATATAAAATCTTAAATAAATCTATAAATTATTTTAATAATTTCTTATTACTAAAATTTCTAATATTATAGTTATAGTATAATTAGAATATTATTTAATTATTTATTTTAAATTTTATAAACTTATATTTAGTATTATAATAGGTTTTTATAGTTATAGCTGTAAGTTTTATTATTTTTTTTATATTAATATATACTTTAAAGCTTTAAATCTTTTAATAACTAGTAAAACTAAAATTAAGAAGCTTAGATATTATATAATTATATATTAGTTTATATAATAAAATCTAGATTGATTTATTTTTTATAATATTTACTATTATTTATAATTATAATAATATCTTATATTATTATTCTAAGTTAATTATAGATATTATAATATATCTACAATATATTTTAATAGTCTAATTACTATATTTTAATTAACTATCGGTCTAAAAAATAATATATAATAATATATATAAAATTAATATTTTATATTTTATATATTATATACTATATATTACTAGTCTATTATAAGTCTTAGTTTATAATAATTGTTTATAGTTATTTTTAGTTTTATATAATAAAATATTTTATTAGTATTTTTTTAGTTATCTACTTTTTATTTAATTTTATCTAATATTATTATAATCTAATATATATATTTATAGATAACTAATATTATAGTATTAAATAATTTTAATTATATAGTAATTAGATTAATAGCTATAGTATAATATAATAGTTAAAAAAATAAAATAAGCTATAATATTTTATAGAATTTATATTATAAAATTTAATTAATATAATAAATTAGATAATATATAATATATTTAATTATTATATACTTTATATATAAAAAGACCAGACTATAAAAATTATTTATAATTTATTTAATATCTGAATATTTTTTTATTATATATTAAGTATAATATATTCTTAATATATATTTTAGATATATATAACTTAATATTAATATTAGAAAAAATAGATGATAAATAAAATAGACTATTATTTAGAAAATAAAATAAAATAAGATTTAAATAGTTTTTAGTAATTAGAATAATTATTCTTTTTTATTCAATATTTTTAATATATTTATTCTATATTTTTATAGTTTATTCGAAGAATAATTATTTTAGAACTATATCTAGTTTTATTATATTATAATATACAGTATAATAGCTATTAGCAGTAATATATTTATTAAAAAAATTATTAAAAAATATTTTAGTATATAAAAATAGTCTTAATAAGATATCAGAAATAATATATATTTTATCTATTCTATAAAAAAAGTATAGATTATAAAAGATCTGAATAAATTAGCTAATTCTAATAAAATATAGATTTAACTAGTTTATATTAATAAATATAAATATAGTCTGTATAATAATTCTAATAATAAAAATATAATTAATATATATAAATATTTTTTTTATTTATCTATAGAATCGGCCGTAGGCGAAAAAAAGCTTAGACTATACTAAATATTTTTAGCTTTATTAACTAATAGTTATATTCTAATATAGCTAGTATTTTATTTATAAATAAAATTAGTTAAATTATGATAAAACTAAATAAGTTTTTTAGTTTTTAGTTTTTTTTATATTAAATATACTTTAGATTATTATATACTATATAAAAAAATATAATACTATATTTATACTTTTTTAAAAAATTAATATTAAGACTAAGACATCTAAAAAAATTATAATAATATAGTATACTTAGATTTTAAAAATAAACTTGAATTATCTTAAATATTTTTAATTTTTTTATAATATCTTTAATAAGTATTTTTATAGTATAACTAGTATAGGCTTGGTTTATTTTAGCAGATAATTTTATTAGTAAAACTATTTTATAATAGTATAAAAACTAGATAATTACTAAATAATATAAAATATAAATTTAGAACTAATTTATTAATTCTAAGTATATTTTAAGCTAAGCTAGTATTATTAGAAATTTGAGCTTTATAATAATTTTAAGCTTATCAGCAGCTATAATTATTTTAAATATATTAATCTTATATTTAAATAATTTTACTAATAAAAAGCTAATAAAGATTTTATTAAAACTTAATTAAATATATAAATTTTTATACTTCTAAAGAATTAAGTATAAATAAGTTATATAGTTATTAAAGATATAAAAAAAAGTAAACAAATTATTTATATAAATATATATAAATTTATAAAAAGCTTGAAACTTATTATTTATATTTTATTATATATATACTAGACTATTAATAAAGCCTATTAAATAAATTTTAAAATATTTTTAATCTTTATAAGAAATAATACTAAATAGATATCAAAAGCTTAGATATACTTTTTATTAATACAAAAAAATAATAGAATTAAAAACTAAAAAACATAGATATCTAATATATAAATAGAAAATTTCTTTTTAAAAAAAAATCTATATAAATATTAGAAAGAATAAGTTTGTTTTTTTTATATATACTAATAATTATATATAGTTTTTTTATATAAAAACTATTTAGAATTTTAATCAGATACTAAATTATAAAAATAAAAAATAATATAAATATATATTAGTTAGTAAAAGCCATTTTATTAACTTTATATAATATATTAAAATATTTATTAATTTCTGCTTAATTTTATAAAAATAATTTATAAATCTGATTATAATATTTTGTTTGATTTTTCCAGTCTGGCTTTAAAGAAATTATTAGTTATTTATTCCTAAGCTATTTTATTATAAATACTAAATTATTATTCTAAATGTTAGTAAACTTATTTATTATTATAATAAACTTATTCTTAAATTTTTTATTTTTGATAAAAATTATTACTTTATTTATCAGCTTATAGATTTTAATACTTATAAAAAAAAGTTATTAATTTAAAATTTATAAGAGTTTATTATTAATAATACTGTAAGATTAGTATAATCGAAGAATATATATATAATCTTAATAATATTAAATTTTATAAAATATTTAAAATACAGAAGTAGATATATATTATAATTAAATAGATTTAAAATCTAGATATAACTAAGATTTAAATTAACTATATAAATAAAAAATACTAGTTATAAAAATTAGATTAGTTTAAATAAATATATTTTATTATATTATAAATTAAATTATAGTTAAACCAGGACTTATATAGTCTTACCAGCCGAAACTTATAATCTTTTATTTTTTATATATATAAAAAATATTAGTATTATATAATAGAACTTAAATTTAATTTTTATAGAAAACTTAATATTTTAATATACTCTAATATATACTATATATTTTTTAAAGTTAATATTAAATTTTTTAGAAACTAGTATATTAGCTTTAATAAATATATTAATTTTAAGACTTTAGACCAGATAGGCTTTACTTATATTTTTCTATATATATTTTAATTTTTAATTTTACTAGGAAAATATATATTAAGAATAATAAATTTTATTAATATAAATTCTTTTTTAATACTACTAATAAAAATAAATATTAAATAATAACAGATCTGTACTTTAAAAATTTATTTTATAAAAAATTCTTTATTTATAATTATTATAGTACAACTGCTATTTAAATATATTAAAATAATATTAAAAACGTTTTAGATTATTATATCGGCTTAAATATATTTCTATATATAAAAATAAAATCCCGGGATATTAATATATACTAGATTACTTAACTAGATAATAAAAATATATATAATTATATAATAATAGTATGATTTAATTTGAAAACTATATATAATATATTACTTCTAGGCAGCAGCAGCTTATAAATATTTTTAAATATATATATATAATATATTATTTAATAAAAAAACTATTTTACAAAAGTAGTACTACTAGTTATTTTAAAAATTATATTTATTATAATATACTAATATATTTTTTTAGTTTTATTTAGATTTTTTTAATTAGTTCTTTTATTTATAATATATATAGATCTATTTAGCTTTAATAAAATAGTTAGACTAAAAAAATAGAATATTTCTACTAATTTATTCTTAGCTAAAATTTTAACTATTTTTCTATAAGTTATTAGTAGTTCTTTGGCTTTCTTTTTTTATAAAAATATTATTTATAGATTTAAATCTATTTTTAAATCGGTTAAATCTAAAAAAGAAACTTTTATTATAGCAGAACTAAAACTAGCTTTAGATTAATATTTTAAATTAATTAAACTAGTTAATTTATTTTTATAATAATATATTAATAAACTGCGGTATAGTAGTTTTTAGATTAGACTTATTAATAATATATTATAAAAAAAACCAGATTTTTTATATTTTTTTAACTAGTTTATTTTTATGGTTCTTGCTATATTATTTTATAAGACTAATAATTTTGAATATATATATAAATAGAAAATATTAATTCTTAATATTTTAGACTGTATATTATATTTTATTAAAAATAGTTTATATTTTATTTATAAAAGTTATAAAATATTCTTCTAGTTAATGATATTATTTATTTATAGTTTTATTATAAAATAATCTATATTAGATATAAGAATTAAGCTTGTTATTCTACTATTACTAGGTTTTACCGCGGAAATAGAAGCTAATTATTTTATTTATTAACTATATATTATAGTTTTAGAATATAACTTTAGAATAGTTTATAAATATATATATTAATTAAAAAATAGTTTTATTATTTCTGTTTATAATTATACCGCGATCTGAGAGATCCGGCTGAAAAAATCTAATATTATTAATATATAATTAATATAAATAACTACTTTTATATTAGAATAACATTTATAATAGCTAGAATAAATAAAATATTAATAGATATATATAATTATAAGAAAAATATAGTTAATTATTTTAAAATATTAATAATACTTAAAGTATTAGTACTGTTTATAATATGTATAGTACTATTTATAATATTATATAAAATATTTATAATAGTATTTAAAATATTTATAATAACTAAAGTACTAATTACAGCATCTAAGTCTATAAATATAATAAAATAAATAAAAATAATATATAATACTATAAAGATAATTAAAAAGTTAGAGAAGCTTAAAAAATCTAATATAATAAAATCTAAAATACTGGCTTAGATTTTAATTAAAATATTTATAGTTAGAATACAGTCTGTATTTATTTTTAAAAAATATTATATAAATTTAGAAATATGTTTAATATAGAAATTAACTATAATTAGAATATCTGCTATATTATTTATAGAATTAGTTTATTTATTATTTATAGCGTTAAATTTTAAACTATAACTAAGATTAATTAATTAAAATATTTATTAGTTTTTTTTAAACTGTTTATTTTTTTTAATCTTAGTATAACAATATTTTTCTTCTAGTACTATCTACTCTTCTGTCTATTAGACTATTTTTATATTTAAATTTAGTAATTCTAAAATATTATTATAGCAGCTAAAAAAATCTTTTTATAAATATATTATTAGTATATTAAAAAGATTATATTAAAACTATTTTATTAAAAAAAATATAAAGTCTTAATATATAAGAAATTATAAAATTATAGAAAAATAAATAATAAACTAATTTAGTATTATTTTAATATAAATAATAAATAAAAATAATATAATTTTAAAAAAGATTTTTATAATCTGATTATTTAGTTCTAATTTTAAAATTATAATTTCTATACTAATCTATAGTAAATCCGGGCTGCTATTAGTGTTTTATTATATAAATATATTATTATTAATAAAGAATATTTTAAAAAACTTTATAATTAAAATTATAGTATTTAAAATATACTATATAAACAAGTCTGAATATATAGCTTTTTTTTTATATAACTATTTTAATAGATTTTTTATAGTTTTACTGTGGGTTGTGATATATAGATTATAAAATAAAAAAATTTAGAAAATAGATTTTTTATAGTTTTAAGAAATATTTAAACTGTTATATTAAGTATATATCTATTATAGAACTAGTTATTAAAAAATAATACCAGCTTAAAAATTAATATAGATAAACTTTATATATAAATATCTAGTAGAACTATTTCTAGTTTTATTAAAAATTCTAAAAAATTTAAAAAAAATATTATATTTTTATTTTAATATTATTGTTAAAGTCTTTTATAAAACTATAGTTTATATTTAAAAAAACTTACAGCTTAATAGCTAGAAATATAGCTTCTAATATAATTATAAAATAATCAAATAAAAAATAATAATAAGAAACTGTAAGAAATAATAAAATAAAAATAAGAAATAAAATTAAGAATACTATTAATATATTATAAACTAAAATATAAATACTTAATTATAATAATTCTATTAATTAATTCTCTTAATACTATCTAGGTTTTACTATATATAGCACTACTGCTACGGTGGGCGGCAGCCTCCATGAATACAGCTGCAAGTGCAGTAGCAAAAAATATATTAAATAGAAAGATTTAAATATATAAAATCACTTCTTTTATATAGTTTCTGTTCTAATAAATCTTTCGCGGTCCTACTATAAATTTTAATATATAAATTATAAAATAAAATAAACTCAAAAAAAATCTTTTATAGCCCGTAGAAAAAACCTAACTATAGTATTAAGTATTCGCTGATTATAAAACTAGTTGTTAAAAAAGTTCTTTATATTAAATACTAATATAAAAAAGCTTCGGGTATAAATATTTAATAGAAAAATTCTAGATTTTATTAATAATTTAAAAGTATTCTAAAAAAATATTATATTCTTATTTTAATATTATCGTCGAAGTTTTTTATCAAGCTGTGGTCTATATTTAAAAAAGCCTACAGCTTATTAGCTAGAAATATAGCTTTTAATATAACTATAAAATAATTAAATAAAAATATAGCTTTTAATATAATTATAAAGCAGTCGAACAAAGACATAAAAAATAAATAGAATATAAAAAATAAAAAATAAAAAATAAAATAAAAAATACTAATCATATATTATAAACTGAATATACGAATATTTAAATTATAATAATTCTATTAATTAATTTTCTAAACTATTTTAATTCTACCAGAAAAATAGCCGGCGCTATAGTAGGCGGCAGAGGCCACTAGCGCAGGCAGGCCGCTGGTGAATTGCGGTAGCACCGACTACCTATACCAACTATTTTATATATAATTTATAATTTTTTTAACTAGTTGTTTATTTCTAATTCTATTATAACTCTTTAAGCTATATCTTATCTATAAACCTAAGAATAATCTAATCTAATAGCTAGTAAAAAATCTAAAAAGACTATTATAAAGATTCTCCCAGCCAGTGCTATTATTCCTACCACCCAGCCAGACTAAGAATCAGACACCAGCCCGCTTCTTAACAGTATATAAAAATTATAAAATAATTTTGATAAAAAAAATAAATAGATTAATAATAAAAAAACCAGACTATATTTATAATAATAATATACTTATAATTAGTTATTATCTAAAAAGTTTTATTTTATACTAAAACTAGATATATATTAGATTTAGTCTTTTAATTTATATTATATAAATCTATAACAGCACGATTTTTAAATATATTATTAACTTTTTTTTTAAACTATAAAAACAGAATAGAATATAAATATATAGTGTTTAATAAAAGATATTTTATCTATTTTATATAAAAAATTAAATATAATACTAATTATCTTATAGTTATATTAAAAAATATAATAAATTTTAGAATAATTTAAATAAGTTCGGTCTTATTATTTTTTAATAAAATATAAAGCTACTAATCTTTAAGTATATAAACTATTCTATTATTTAATCTATTAGAGTTTATTTACATAGTAAAGAATTTAATTAAAAACTTAAATATTTTTATCTTTTTTTTATTATATTTAAAAATAATAATATTATTTAATAGCTTTATATAAGAGCCATGCGGAAGGCATCCAGACGGAGTAGCAGATTAGGACTAATTTAATCTGTTTAATCTTTTTATTTTATTTATACTATATTTAGATAATATAATACTATAGGAAATATAGCTATTTTTTTTATATTTAAGATTTTATTTAAATAATATTATATTAATAAAATTTAGTTAATTTAATTAGTTATTATATAATCTTAAACATTACTTTTTTTATTTTTATTTTCTAAAGCTTTTAATAACTAAAATATATAAAAATATATATTTTTATCATTATTTAAAAATCTTTTCTTATTTATATAAGTCGACGGTAATAATAATTAATTTTAAAAAATATCTATCTAAAAATATATAAATTTAAAATTATAAATTTTAACTAAATTTTTATTATTATAAATATAAACTATACAATAATCAAAGAATAAAAAAAATTTAATCTAAATTTTAATATATAATTAAATTATTATTAAAATTAAAAAAGTTTTATTACTATAGTTTATAAATTATATAAAATTAATAAATAAAATTTAGATTTTAAAATAAGCTAAACTTTAAAATAATTAATATTAAAATTAAAATATTAAAAATAATTATAATAGTATAAAATATATTAAAAACCAAATTATTTAAAAAAAAATATAAAAATTGATTCTATTTATAAATAAAATTAGTAAAACTTCTAAAAAAATATTATATTTAAAAAATTTTATAATTTTTATAAAAAGAACTTTGTATATATTTTTAAATTAATATTAAAAATCTATAATAAATTTAAAAAAAAAGATTAGTAATTTATTAACTAAAATAAATAAGCTAAAAAAAAGCCTAGCTTAATTAAAAATTAATTAAAAAGTTCTATTCTATAATATTAATTTATTAAAAATAAAACAAAATATTTTTAAAAATAAAATAATCTAAGCTAAAATATAATAAAATATTATATTAATTCTAATAATTAATATAAACTAAAAAGTCTTAATTTTTAGAAAAATTATAAAATTTTTTAATTTTCTAATATTTAATAATAGAAAGAATATTATTTTTAAAAATTAGAAATTTATAATTAAATAAAAACTTAAAACTAATATTAATTATTATAACAATCCGGTTATATAAAAGATATATATTATTAATTATTATAAAAATAATATTTATAAATGTTTGTTTTTTAAATTAAAAATAAAATTAAATATTTTTTTTTAAAAATATAATAAATATTCTATTTTATTTAACCGCGATTTATATTAATTTAAACTAAAAATAAAATATTAAATTAAAATATATATATTTTAAAATAATTTTAAAATAAAAATTCTATAATTTTTATATTTAATTTTACTATCTGGCCGGCGAAGCAGATATCTTAATAGATTTTTAAAAATTTAATTTTTATTAAAATTTATTTTTAAAATTTAAAAAACTAATTTTTATTAAATTTTATAAATTAAATATTAATTTTAAATAGTATATTATTACATATACCAAAGTTTCCGAAAATATAAATAAAAATATAAAATACTACTACTAAATCTTATTTATAGATTATAAAAATAATTTAAATAATAAAATTATTTTAATAATTAATAAAAATAAAAATAAAATTTTATTTAAATTTTATATAAATAAAAAATTTATATTATATTACTAGCTAAAAAAAATATATTTATTATAAAAAGTCCGAATATTTAAATTATAATTATTCAAAAAAAATATTTCTTATTAAAATAGTAGAAAAAGGTAAATCTAAAAATATATTAATAAAAAATTTAGTTTAAAAAAAGTTTTTATTTTGAATATAATAAATATAAACTAATAATATATTAATTTAAAAATATTATTAAAATCTTTTAAAAATAGTTTTATAATTAAAATCCTAATTTTAAAAAATATAATAACTATTTTTATTTAAATCTTAATAAATACTAAAATAAATATTTATATTTATATTAATATTAAATTTATAATTAAAATAAAATTATTTTTTAGAATAAAATTATTTAAATTATAAAATATTTAAAATATAATTAAATTTAATAAAAGATTTTTTATTTTTCTAATATATATAATTTATTTTAATCTTGTAATGAAAAAAAAAATTTTTAAATAGATTTTTTTTTAATTTTAGATTTAGAATTCTATAATATAATTTTAGAAAAATTATAATTAATAAAATAAAAAGTTTTATTAGACTATTATATAAACTAATTTGTATAATTTAAAAAAATTTTATTTAGAAATAAAACATAAATTAGACTTTTATAAATAGTTTTTTTTAGGATTATTAGATATTAAAAAGTAAATTAGATATATTAAAAGAATATTAAATAAAAAAATAAATTAATTACTAGATTTAAAAAATAAATAATAAGTAATTTTTTTTATTAAATTATTAAAATATTTTTATTTAAAATAATTAGTAATTATATAATATTATTGTTTCTAACTATAAAATATCGGAATTAGTAATAAATAGTAATTTATTTTTAGATAAAAATATAATTAAAAAATATTATAATAAAAATTTAAGTTTTCTATTTTATAAAGAAACTATATAAAAATTAAATAAGAATAGAATTTATAGTATAAATTAAGCTTAAATATTATATAAAATAAGTAAAATATTATATTTTAATAAAAAAAATATAAGAATAAATTTATAAATAATTAGATTAGAAATCAGATAAGAGTAACAATAGTTGATTTAAAAATTATATTAATTAAAATAGCCGGTTTTTAATAATATAATATTTTATAACTTTTAGTTTTTTATATATTATTTTATATAATAAAAAAATTCTAATAAAAATTTATTATTAAACTAGATTTTATAAATATAAATATAAAATAATAATAAAATATTTAAAACTTATTTAAAAAATATTTTAATTAAATTATAATATTAAAAAAAATTAAAATTAGAAATCTTTATTATATTTTTATAGAAAATTAAAAAAATAATTAATAAAAAAATAAAAAAATTTTTTATTAAATAAAACTAACAAAAGATTATTAAATTTTTTTTAATATTATAATTTAATTAAAATATTTTTTAAATAAGTTTTAAATATTTTATTATTATTTTATATTTATAATTATAAAATCTAGTTTAATAATAAATTTTTATTAGAATTTTTTTTATTATATAAAATAATAATTAAAAAACTAAAAGTTATAAAATATTATATTATTAAAACTCTATATAAAAATTTTATTATTTTAAGCTTAGTTTTTTTTATATTATTTATTTGAATAGTTTAAAAATCTAAAGAAGATCTTTATATATATAAATTATTAAAAACTTAATATATTAATTAAAAAATTTTATATTTATTATTATTAATTAATAAGATTATCAATTAATTAGAATAAACTAAAATATTTATTAAACTAAATATTAAATAAAATTTTCATTATATTTATATAAATTCTAATTTAAAAGACTTAATTATTTTTTAAATATAATATAATATATTGAAATATAAAGTTTTCTTTTTTAGATTAATAAATAAACTAGTAATATTTTAAAAACTAATAAATAAGATTTTATATAAATATCTAAATAAATTTATAATTATATATATCAATAATATTCTTATTTATAATAATAATGTTTTTAAATAGTAAATTTATATTAAACTACTTTTTAAAAAATTATATAAAGCTGGTTTATAAACTATTAACTATAAATATAAGTTTTATATTATAAAAATTAAGTTTTTAAGCTTTATTATTCTTATTAATAAAATATAAATAAATTTAGAGAAAATAGTAGTTATTAAAAAATAAAAAATTCTAAAAATAATTTATAAAATATAATTATTTTTAGAATTTTATGATTTTTATTAATAATTTATTAAAAATTATAGTAAGCTAGTCTAATTATTAATATTATTTATATATAAAAATACTTTTTTTATATAAAATAAAAAATATTAAATAGTTTTTAAATTTTTAAAAAATATTTTTATTTTAATATGTATATTAACTTATTATAATTCTAATTTTTTTATTAGATTAAAAACTAATATTATAAATAAAACTATTATAAAAATTCTAATTTAATATATTAATAATTAATAATATTTAGTCTTATTTTTTTTTAAAAACTATAATATTTATTAAATAAAATTATAATATTTATAATAAAAAAATATTAGCTATTATAAGATTTATAGAAATTTAAAAAATAGAATTAAAAGATTTTTTGTCACGGGCTGAAGCACAAATACTTAATTATAATGATTTTATTAATATTATTTTCTTTCTAATACTATTTAGATTATACTAGATATAGCTGCTACTACAGTAGGCGGCAGTTTTTATAAATACAGCTATATATATAGATAGTAGATACCAGTAATAAAAAATTGCAGTTATCTAATTATATAGCTAGACTATATAGTATAGAAAAAAATAATAACCAGAAAGTATAAAATTAAAGTATAAAACTAGGCAATAATTAGAGACTAATATAGAATAAATTATAGAAAAATAATATAAAATAAAACTATAGAAAAATAAATATAAAATAAGCTTATTTATTATTATTTTTTAATATTGTTAAGATTCTTTTTATTTTTCTTTTTATTATTTTTATTTTTTTTTTATTTTTTTCTTTTTCTACAGTCTTATATTTATTGTTACTATCTAGATTTATATAGATTCGATTATCTATTTAGATTTTTAGTATTATTATAGTAGTATATAAAAATAGATTAAATAAGACTTTATTAAATATTAGATTTTATATTATATTTAAAATAATATTAATTAACTATTATAAAAGTTTAAATTTAATAAAGACTTACTAAAGTATATTTTATTTTTATTATTTGTATTAGATTATTTAGTAAATATAAGCTGCTTTAAATATTTCTTTTTTTAAAAAAAATATTTATATTTAATAATTATATCTGCTCTTATAACTATTTAATTAATATTATTAGAAAAACTATTATAATATTAAATTTTATTAATATTAATATATATTTTATTAGTATAAATAAAATAATATATTTTATTAAAAATAGAAAGATTTAGTATTATATAAAAATATATTTTATTATTAATATAAAATAGGATTATATTAGTATTAAAGTAAAATAAAATCTTATTTATAATAATTTTAATAGGCTTAATTAAAAGTTTAATTATTTTTTTATAGTTTTATCTAAGTTCGATCGGTATAAAAAGCAGAGTAAAAAATATATTATTATTTATTACAAAATAATAAAAAAGTTTAAAAAAAAGAAAGATTTAATTAAAGTTTAATATATTATTATAAAAATTATAAAAATATTTATCTTACTTATAAGCTGGTTTTCTATTAGATAGAACTAGAAGTATAATATTTTAAAAGTTATTATAAATTTAATTAATTTTAATAGTCTTTTTATACTTTTTCTTAGAGATAGTAATATTATTTAAAACTGTTTTAGCTTAAAACTTTCTAAGCTTTTTATTTACTATATATTAGATTTTAGTTTTATTAGTAAAAAGTCTATTTTTTTTATATTTTTTTTAAATATTAAATTTCTTTTATTTATTTTATAGTTTTTTTTATTTATAAATTCAGTTTTTAATTTATTTAGATTAATCTACAGCTGGGCGTTAAATATATTAAATATGTTATTAATATTATTAAATATAAGTTTAATTATTATATTTATTGTAAATCTATTTATATTTCTATTAGTTATACTATTTATAAATCTACTATAACTATAATAATTCATTTTATTTTTATATAAATAACTGGAGTATTATATTTTTAATTTTATAGAGTATCTATATTCATGAAAGATATAAAACAGACTAGTTATAGTAAAACTATTTAAGTAAAAAGTAAATAAATAGATAATAAGATTTAAAAATAAAATATTAAATAAAGAAAAAAAAAGAAATAGAAATAGTAGAAAATAATTAGATGTATAAATAAAGAAAAAAGATAAAAATAATAGAAAATAACTAGGTATATAAATAAAGAGAATAGAATAAATAGTAAAAGATAGAGATAATAGAAAATAATTAGAAATAAAATAATTAATAAAAAAAATAAAATAAATAGAGAAATCTAAATAAAATTAAAAAATAATATATTTACTAGTCTATTTTATATTTATTAGTTTATTCTTCTTCTATTATACTACTTTTAGTATATAAAATATATATATTTAAAGTCTTTAATAAGCTTTTTAATATTATTTAGCTTATTAATATTATATTATTTATTATATATATTTTTATAATCTAGGAATTTCATTAGATATTATATTTTAATTCTTTTTTTAGTTCTTTTAATTTTATTATAATATTATATCTTATTAGTATATATTTAAGTTTATATAATTAGTATTTATTTATATCTTCTTTAATAAAAATAATATTAGATTATTTTTTATTATATCCGAAAAAATCTAGTTTAAAATAGAACTTAAAATATATAATTAATATAACCGGATAAAGATATTATATTTTTAGAGAATCGAGCTGGTAGACTAGTTTTTCTATATATTATAAAATTTTAAAAAATTTTATAAATTATTCTAATAATTCTTTATTGCTAAAGTTGCTAATATTATAGCTATAATATAATCAGAGTATTATTTAATTATTTATTTTAAATTTTATAGACTTATACTTAGTATTATAATAGGATTTTATAGTTATAATAGCTAATTTTATTACTTTATTTATATTAGTATATATTTTAAAATTTTATATTTTTTAATAGCTAGTAAAACTAAGATTAAAAGATTTAAATATAATATAACTATATATTAGCTTATATAATAAAATTTAGATAGATTTATTTTTTAAAATATTTATAGTAGCTTATAGTTAAAATAAGATCTTATATTATTATTTTAAATTAATTATAAAAATAACTATATATTTAAAATAAATTTTAATAATTTAATTACTATATTTAAACTAGCTGTTAGCTTAGAAATAATATATAATAATATATATAAAATTAATATTTTATACTTTATATATAATATACTCTATATTACTAGTTTATTATAAATTTTAATTTATTATAATTATTTATAATTAATTCTAGTTATTAATAGTTAGATATTCTGCTAATATTTTTTTAATTATTTATCTTTTATTTAATCTTATCTAATATAATTATAATCCAGTGTATATATTTATAGATACCTAATATAGCAGTATTAAATAGTTTTAATAATATAGTAATTAGATTAATTAAAATAATGTAATATAATAATTAAAAAAAGATTATAAACTATAATATTTTATAAGATTTATAATATAAAATCTAATTATTATAATAAAACAGATAGTATATAATATATCTAATAATAATATACTTTATATATAAAAAGATTAGATTATATAAATTATTTATTATTTAGTTAATATCTAGATAATTTTTTTTATTATAAATTAGTTGTATAATATTTTTAATATATAACTTAAAAATATAAAGCTTTGCTTCGGTATTAAGAAAAATAAATTAAAAATAAAGCAGACTATTACTTAAAATATATAATAAAATTAGATTTAGATAATTATTAGTAATTAAAATAATAATTTTTTTTGTTTAGTATTTTTAATATATTTATTTTTTATTTTTATAGTTTATTTAAATAAAAGTTAGACTAGGACTACTTCGGGTTTTATTATATTACTAATATAAGCGGAATTAGTAGTAGTATTATTAAAATAACTAGCTGTTATAATATATTTATTTAGAAAATTCTTAAATAATATCTAAGTATATAATAATAGTTTTAAAAGAATATTTAATATAATATATATTTTATTTATTTTATAAAAAAAATATAGATTATAAAAAATCTAAATAAACTAGCTTATTTTAATAAACTATAGATTTAACTAGTTTATATTTATTAATATAAGTATAGTTTATATAATAATTCCGGTAATAAAAATATAATTAGTATATATTAATATTTTTTTTATTTATTTATAGTATAGATTATAAATAGAAGAATATTCAAATTATATTAAATATTTTAAGTTTTATTAACTAATAGTTGTACTTTAATACAGCTAGTATTTTATTTATAAATAAAATAGATTAAATTATAATAGAATTAAAAGATTTCTTTAATTCTTAGTTTTTTTTATATTAAATATATTTTAGATTATTATAAACTATATAAAAAAGTATTATATTATATTTATACTTTTTTAAAAAGTTGATATTAAGACTGAGATATTTAACTAGATTATAATAATAAAATATATCTAGATTCTAAAAATAGATTTAAATAATATTAAATATTTTAATTTTTTATGTAATATTTTTAATTAATTTTTTTATAGTATAACTAGTACAGATCTGGTCTGTTTTAGTAGATAATTTTAATAATAAGATTATTTTTTATTAATATAATAACTAAATAATTATAGAATAATATAAAATATAGATTTATAGCTAGTCTGTCAGCTTTAAATAAGTTTTAAATTATATTAGTATAATTAGAAATTTAAGTTTTACAATAGCGTTAAGTTTTTTAGTAATAATAATTATTTTAAGAATATTAACTTTATATTCTAGTAATTTAACTAAAAAAAATTTTATAAAGATTTTACCAGGGCTGAGCTGTATATATAAATTTTTATATTTTTAAAAAATTAAGTATAAATAAATTAGATAATTATTAAGAATATTAAAAAATATAAATAGATTATTTATATAGATATATATAAATTTATAGAATATCTAGAACTTATTATTAATATTTTATTAAATATATACTAGACTATTACTAAAGTTTATTAAATAAATATTAAAATATTTCTAGTTTTTATAAGAGATTATATCTAATAAATACTAGAAACTTAAATATATGTACTATTAATAAAAAAAGATTATATACTTAAAGATTAAGAAATAAAAATATTCTATATATAAATAAAAAATATTTTTTTATAATAGTTTAATATAAATATTAGAAATAATAAGCTTATTTTTTTTATAAATATTAATAATTATATATAGTTTTTTTATATATAAACTATTAGGGTTTTTAACTAAGCACCAGACTATAAAAATAAAAGATAAAATAAATATATATTAGTTTATAAAAGCTATTTTATTAATTTTATATAATATGTTAAAATATTTATTAATTTTTATTTAATCTTATAAAAATAATTTATATATATAGTTGTAATACTTTATCTAGTTTTTTTAGTCTGATTTTAGTAGTATTATTAATTATTTATATATTAACTAATTAACTACTAATATTAGATTATTTTCTTAAATATTTATAAAGTTATTTTCTATTACTATAAACTTATTTTTATATTTATTATCTTTAATAAAAATAGTAATTCTATTTAGTAGTTTATAGATTATAATATTATTAAATAAAGACTTATTAACTTAGAATTATTAAAAATTAGTAGCTGATAATATTATAAGATTAGTATAATCTAAGAATATATATAAAATTTTAATAATATTAAATTCTATAAGCCGGCTAAAATATAAAAATAGTATTATATTATAATTAGATTAGTTTAAAATCCAGATATAGCTTAGATTTATATTAACTATATAAATATAAATTATAAATTACAAATATTAAGATAATTTAAATAAATATATTTTATTATATTATAGATTTAATTATAGTTGAATAAAGACTTATATTATTTTACTAGCTAGAATTTATAATTTTTTATTTTTTATATAAACTAAAAAGACTAATATTATATAATATGACTTAGATTTAATCTTAATGAGAAATTCAATGTTTTAGTATATTTTAATATAAATTATATATTTTTTAAAATTAATAATAAAGTCTTTAGATACAAGTATATCTATTTGAAAAAATATATTTATTTTTAAATAATTATAGATTAAATAGACTTTAACTATAATTTTTATTTATATTTTCTAATTTCTAATTTTATTAGAAAAGTATATATCTAGTATAATAAATTTAGTAGATATAAAATCTTGTTTAATATTATTTATTAAAATAAATATTAGATACTATTATAATTTTAGTTTAGAAGCCTGTTTTATTAAAAAATATCTGTTTATAATTATTATAATATAACTATTATTTAGATATATAAAAATTAAATTCAAAAAATTCTAAATAGTTATATTTATTTCTATATATTTTTATATATAGAAGCACAGTCCGGGGATATTTATATAAATAGAATTATTTAACTAAATAATAAGAATATTTATTATTATATAAAAGTATTATAGTTTAACTATAAGATTATAAATTATACATTATTTTTAGACGGTAGCAGCTTATAAATATTTCTAAATATAAATATATAATATATTATTTAATAAAAAAATTATTTTATAAAAATAGTATTACTAATTATTTTTTAGATTATACTTATTATAATATACTTTTTATTTTAGTTTTTATTGGTTCTTTCTAATTCTTTTATTTATAGTATATTTAAATCTATTTAGATTTAGTATTAAAGCTAGATTGCGAGAATATATTACTAGTTTAATTTTAAATAGTTTAAATAAAGCTTTGGCTGTTTTTTAAATTATTAAAGTCTTAATTTTTTTATAAATAATTAGCAGTTTTATTATTTTTTAATTAGTTTCATTTAGACTAATCTTTATTTATAGTTTTAGATTTATTTCTATAGTTAAATCTGAAAAAAATTTTCTATTATTACAGAACTGTACTTATATGTTAAATTAACTAAATTAATTAAACTAATTAATTTATTTATAGAACAGAATATTAATAAATTATAGAATAATAATTCCTAGATTTAGTTTATGAATAATATATTATAGAGAAAAAACCAGATTTTTTTATATTTTTTAATAAGTTTATTTTTATAATTTTTATTATATTACTTTACTAGACTAATAATTTTTTATATATATATAAATAGAAAACGTCGGTCTTTAATATTCTAGACTATATATTATATTTTATTTAAAACTATTTATATTTTACTTATTAGAATTTTAAAATATTTTTTAAGCCGGTTATACTATTTATTTATAGTATTATTATAAAATAATCTATATTAAATAAAAAGATTAAGCTTATTATTCTATTATTATTAAATTTTATTATAAAAATAAAAGCTGATTATCTTATTTATTAACTATATATTATAATTTTAAGATATAATTCTAAAATAATTTATAAATGTATATATAAACTAATAAATAGTCTTATTATTTTTATTTATAGTTATACTATAATTTAATAAATTTAATTAAAAAAAACTAATATTATTAATATATAAATATTAAAAATATCTATTTCTGTATTAGAATAATATTTATAATAGCTGGTAATATAAATAAAATATTTATAAATATATATAATTATAAAAAAATATAGTTAATTATTTTATAATATTATTTAAAATATCTATAGTAATATCGGCGGTGGTATCTGCTGAGATATTTATAGTAGTATTTATTAAAATATTTATAATAATATTTACTAAAATATGTATTAAAATATTTATTAAAATATCTACTAAAATATTTACTAATATACTTACTGGGATAATTATTAAAACATCTACTAGAATATTTATAATAATATTTATTAAAATATTTAATATATATATAATATCTATAAATAAAAAAAACCAGTAGTATATATAAAAATAATTAAGAAATAGAAACTTGAAATAAATATATTTTTAGTAAAATTAAAGAATTTTATTAAGATTATATTTCTTCTAATTATAAATTTAACTATAGACTTTTTAAAAGTACTTATAGTTAAAATATAATTTATATTTAGTCTTAGATACTATACAAGTTTAAAAAAAAATATAAAAATTAACTATAATTAAAGTATATATTATATTATCTATAATATAAGTTTATTTATTATTTATAGAACAAAATTTTAGACTATAGTAGAAATCAACTAGTTTAAATATTTATTATTTTTTTAAACTATTTACCGGCTTTAATCTTAGTATAGTATTATTTATTTTTATAAACTGCTTATTTCTCAGTTTATTAAACTACTTTTATATCTAAATTTAAAGAATCTAAGATATTACTAAAATAATAAAAAAATTTAAAAAAAGTCTAGGTTCTGTTTTAGATATTACAATAAATTAAAATTATAATAATATTATATTTTCTAAAAAAAATATAATAAACTTTTAATATTCTAAGAATCTTAGAATTATAGAAAGATAGACTGTAGAATAAAAATAAATCGGATTTAAAGTAAAATAATATTATACTAAAAATAATTATTAATAAAAATATAATTTTAATATTATTTTAGTTTTATTTAAATTTTATTATATTAATCTGCGGCGGTAGTAGCGGCGGTAAAATAGTAGTAGTAAATAGATTAAAACTATTATTATATTGTATAAATATATTATTACTAATATTAAAGATTTTAAAAGATTATATAACTAATACTACTATAGTTAGATTATATTATATAAAAAGATCTAAGTATATAGATTTATTTTTTTTATATAGGATATATTCTAACGAATTTTTTATAATTTTATTATAATTTTTAATATATAGATTGCGGAATATAATAAATTTAGCTGAAAGATTTTTTAAAGCTTATAAAAAGATTTTAATTATAATATTAAGAATTTATTTATTATATAATTAGTTATTAGAAAATCTAGTATTTATAGTAGATATAGTTAAAAAGTTTTAGATATAAATATTCAATAAAAATATTTCTAGTCCTACTAAGAATTTAAATATATTTTAGAAAAAAAAATTATATTTTTATTTTAGTATTATTATTAAAGTTTTTTGTAAATCTGTGGTTTATATTTAAAAAGATCTACAGCTTGTTGGCTAGAAATAAGACTTCTAGTATAATCATAGAATATTAAAAATAATAAATAGATAAAAAATAAGAAATAAGAAATAAAAAATAAGAAATAAGATAAAGAATACTATTAATATATTATAAGCTAAGATATAGATACTTAATTATAATAACTTTATTAATATTATTTTTTTTCTAATACTATTTAGATTATATTAAATATAGCTGCTGCTACAGTGGGCGGCAGCCTTTATAAGTGCAGCCACATATGCGGGTAGTATTTTTAATAAAAAAATCTTTTAAAATATTTTATAATTTTAAAAAATTAAATATATAATAAATACAATAGACTAAATTTTTGCTTCAATATTGTTTTAAAATTTAATATAGATTTAAAAAAAGCTAATATCTTAGCTAATATATTTATTTAATAAAAAAAATTATAAACTATTAAACTAAAAATATTAAATTATATTATAATTAGAATAAATAAATCTAAAAATATTATAAATATTATAATTATCTATTTTAATTTTATTAAATAAAAAATTATTATTAATTAATTAAATTTTTTATATTAATTATAAATTAACTAAACTTAGTTAAAAAAATATTATTAATCTAAATAATTTTTATTTTTTTTTAAAATAGATTATTATTATATAAAGAATATTTAGTAATATTTATTAAAAAAGATTTATATATAAGATTATTAGATAAAATATATTATTAATTATTTATTATATATTTAAAATAAATAAAAATTTTAAAATTAATTAAATAATATTATTATTGAAATATTAAAAATAAGAATATTTATTAATATTTGAATAATTATATAATTTATAAATATAAAAATTATTAAAAAAAACTATTATAAAAATTATTCTAATTATTATTATTATTAATAAACTATAATAGTATATATTTATAGAGTTTTATATATTATTAAAAAATATATAAAAATATAGTATTATATATATAATAATCAATTAATTTTCTAAATAAGTAGTATTAATTCTATACATTAAAAATATAATTATATAAAATATAGTCTAATTATTTATTAAATTTATTTATAAATTCTCGTAAAAGTTCTACTGTATTTTTTAAATTAAATTAAAAATTTTTATAGTATATTATTTTTAAATTAATAAATAGACTAAGAATATAAACTAATATTTAATTTAAAAACTAATTTTATTTATTAATAATTTTTATAATAATTAGTTAGAACTATTATTAATAATAGATTTTATTATAATATATCTATTATATATATTTCTTAGAATACTTTTATTTTAAATAAAATATAAATATTATTTTTAATTATTTTTTAACTAAAAATCTTTAATAAATATTAAATAAAAAAATATAAATATTATTTATATTTATAATATAATAGTCTATTTTAAAAATATTTAAAAATTTATTAAAATTAATATTACTAATATTTAAAAATAATAAGTTATATAGACTAATTATTATTAAAAAAACTTTAATTTAAACTAAAAATAAAATTTATATTAATTATTTTAATTAAAATTAGAAATAGCTGTTTAAAAAGCTAACTAATAAATAATATAATTTATATAAAATTTTAAAATAAAAAAAATATATTTTAAATATAATTATTAGCTAATATTAGAATATATTTAATATTTTATTTTAAAAAACTTTAATTTATATTAATGAATAAATTATTATTAAATTAAATCTAGAATTAGATAAAACTAATAAATATAAATAAAAATATAAAATATAAAATAAAAAAAATTCTTAATTTTGATATATATTAGAAATATCTAATATATTATATTAAATAGAAAAACTTAAATAAAGCAGACTTATTATAATATTTAATAAAAAATTTAGAAAATTTTTTTAGATTTTTAAAAAACATTCTATAATTTAAAATTTATATTACAAATAACAGCTTATAAACCAACTTTATATAGTTTTTTAAAATCTAATTTAATATAAATTTAATATTTAAAATTTAATATTTAAAAAAATTATTATTATAAATAAGAATATTATTAATATATATAATTATAAATTATTTTAAATATTTATAGAAAATCTTATTTATTAGTTTTTAAAATATTACTAATTTATTTATTAATCTAAAGAAAAAGATTTTATATTTAAATATATTATATTTTATTTAAAAAATAGTTAGATTCTCTAAGTTAGAATCTATATAAATATTATAAAAATCTTATCTAATATTTAGTTGAATAAATATTCTAGTTTATTCTAATTAGTTAATAATTTTTAATTAAAAATAATAAATATAGATTTTTTTTAATTAATATATTAAGTTTTTAATAATTTATATATATATAAAAATCTTCTTCGGGTTTTTAAACTATTAAAGTAAATAATATAAAAAAAACTAAGCTTAAAATAATAAAACTTTTATTTAAATTTTTAATAATATAATATTTTATAGCTTTTAGTTCTTCAGCTATTATTTTATATAATAAAAAAATTTTAATAAAAATTTATTATTAAACTAGATTTTATAATTATAAATATAAAATAATAATAACATATCTAAAACTTATTTAAAAAATACTTTAGCTAAATTATAATATTAAAAAAAAATTTAATAATCTTTTATTATTTTTATTTAATAGAAGTTAGTTTTATTTTTTTATTAATTATTTTTTTAATTTTTTATAGAAATATAATAAAGATTTTTAATTCTAATTTTCTTAGATATTACTAAAGACCGGTTATTTTAATTAATATTATTTTTAGATTAGCTGTTTTCGGTTTTATTCAGCTTTTAATCTATTTATTTATAGACTTATTTTTATATTTTTTTTATTAAAATATAATATTTCATTTATTTTATATAATATTTAGATTTAATTTATATTATAAATTCTATTCTTATTCGACCTTTATATAGTCTATAAATAAGATAAAAAACTTAAGTTTTTATTATAATATTTTTTAATAATTTTTTTTATTTAAAAATAAATTAGTATTTATAAGCTATTCTAATATTTTATAATAAAAAAAATAATATTATATACTAGTTATTAATTATCTTAGATAAGAATATTCTAATAATTTAAAAAAAAAATTAATTATTATTTATTTTTTAAATTTAATAATTAATTTTTTTTATTTAATATTTTTTTAGTATATCTAGTTTACTTTCTAATATCTAATAATTCTAAAAAAAACTATTTATAAAAGTTTAGCTTAGATTTTATTTTTAGATAAAAGCTTTTTAAACTATATAAATTAGTTTATATAATAGTTTAATAAAACTTTTTATTTTATTAATTATAATTTTTCTAAGATTATATTATAGAATTCTAAATCTAATATTAAAAAAAGAATCTATTTAAAAAATCTTTTTTTTATTATAAGATTAAAATAGATCATATATATTAAAAAAGTAGAAGATTTTTTATTAAATCTAATTACATTTTAAATATTTTATAATTTAAATAATTTTATTTTAAAAAATATTTTTATTTTAACTATAAATTTAATATTAATATAAATATAAATATTTACTTTAATATTTATTAGAATTTAAATAAAAATAGCTATTATATTTTTTAAAATTAGAATTTTAATTATAAAATTATTTTTGAAAAATTTTAATAATATTCTTAAATTAATATATTATTAGTTTATATTTATTATATCTAAGATAAAGACTTTTTTTAAATTAGGTTTTTTATTAATATATTTTTAAATTCAGCTTTTTTTATTATTTTAATAAAAAAATTTTTTTTTAAATAATTATAATTAAAATATTCGGACTTTTTATAATAAAAGTATTTTTTAACTAGTGATATAATATAGGTTTTTTTATTTATATAAGATTTAACTAGTATCTTAATAATATTTTTATTAAATATTAGATTTATTTTATTATTTAGATTATTTTTTTAATTAAATAATAAGATTCTGCGGTAGTACTTTATATTTTAATTTATATTTTCTAATATTTTAATATAGATAATAGTATACTATTTAAAATTAATATTATATTTATAATATTCAATAAAAATTAATTTCTTAAATTTTAAAAATAGTTTTTAATAAAAATTAAATTTTTATTAATTTTTAAAAATATCTGCTTTATCTATTAGATAATAGAATTAGATATAAAAGTTATAGAATTTTTATTTAGAAATTATTTTAAAATATATATATTCTAATTAAATATTTTATTTTTTATTTAAATTAATATAAATTATAGTTAAATAAAATAAAATATTAGTTATATTTTTAAAAAAATATTATTTTTATAGCAGCTGATAATATATATTTTTTTATAATTAGATTTTTATAATAATTAATATTAGTTTTTAAACTTTTATTTAATTATTAGTTTTTAATTTTTAAAAATTATACTTTTTCTATTATTAAATATCAGGAGATTAAAAAGTTTTAAAATCTTTTTAATAATTAAAAATCTATAGCCGATATTAGTTATTAGAATTAATATAATATTTTTTTATATTATAACTTATATATTTTTAGTTTTAGAATATCTTTTTTAGCTTTTAAAAAATTAATATTATAAAAAAAATATTATAATTAACTTCTAGCTATATTAAGTTTTTTTTAGTCTAATTATCTCAGCTAATAGTTTAGTAATCTTTTTTTAAAATTTATTATAAATTTTTAGTATTAACTTAAAGATATATTTTAGATTATTTTTATAAAAATTATAAAATTTTTTAAATAAGATATCTTTATTAAAAGTCTTATTAGTTTTATTTATAAATAAAATTAATTTTTAAGCTTTTTTTCAGATAACTTGGATTTTAATATATTGTATGTTATTATAATTATTTTAATATTTAATTTTATTTAAAATTTAGATTTGTTTTATAAATTTTATATAATTAATAATTATAATAGTAGAATCTATTAGTTTTTTAACAATAATATTAATTATATTTAGAGATTTATTCTAAATTTTTTATTTTTTAGTTACTATACAGCCTATAATTATAGTAACAGAAATTTATTTAGAATTTATAATTCTAAGACTTTATATTTTTTAAACTTAGATTTTTTAAGGCCGACTGTTATTACCGTCGACTTATATAAAAAAGAAGAAACTTTTAAAAGTAATAAAAATATATATTTTTTATATATTTTATTATAAAAAGTTTTAGAAAAGAAATAAAAATAAAAGTAATATTTAAAATTATATTAAGATTAATTAAATTAGTTTATTTTCTACTAATCTGATACTAATAATATAAAATTTTGAATATAAAAAGAAAAGAAAATAAGAATAAGAAAATATATATTTATAGTTTATCTATTATAAAACGGCCGGGTAGATAAACAAAACAAATATAATAAAAATATTAAATAGGATTAGTAAGGCGGGTCGGGTTGGTAATGCCTGCCGGGTCGCTCTTACAATATTTAAAAAAATAAGATATTAAGAAATTAAATATATTAATAAAATATAATAGAAATAATAAAAAATATAAAAATAATAGATGATAAAAAATTTAAAAATTAGAATAAATATAATTTTTAAGTTTAATATAAATATAGATATATATAAGACTTGATTCGGCAAACTAGTTATATAATTAAAATAAAAACTTAGCAGTATCTAGTAATTTATAAATAGAAAAACAAAAAAAATAATTAATTAGTAGAACTATAATATAATCAAAAAATCTTAAAAATATAACCACAGAGTACCCGATAAATACAGAAATAATAAGAAATAAATATAAAAATAAAAAAAATAGTAGAAAAACCGGTATATTTTTTAGAGATATATATAAAATACATCTAGATAACCGGATATACTACTAACTATAGAAATTATAATTAATAAATATAGATATAGTAGAAGTTAATATTATTAAGTTAATTATTTTTTGAATAGACTGAGGCGGAAGTCCCTATATATAAAAAGCCGCCAAGACGAAAAGACAGGGCAGAATCAACATTGCCAACTCAAACTGCTATAGTTAAATAGTCTTTAGTTTAGTTATATATATAATAATCTTTTTAATATTAAAGATATCTATATTAATATACTAATAAATAAAATATTTAAAATTTATTAAAATTTATAAAATCTATTTAATATAAATAAACGATTTATTAATCCCGGCATCTTTATATTTTATTAAATATAGTCTAATTAAAATTGCTAATCTAAAATTTATTAAACCGAGATATATTAGATAAATTCTTCAAATCTAAATCTTCTAAATATTAATTAATATAATTTAATTTTTATTATAAATTACTACTATAGTATTAATACTACTAGAATAACTACTGCCGTCGGTATATAAAAGAAATAATAAAAAATAAAAAAATATATCTTTAAGAAATTATTTTTTCAAAATTAGTAATATTAATAATAAAAAACTATTACTATAATAAAACTAGTATTAATTTAATAATTTTAATAAATACTAGTATATTTAGATTAAGCCCGAGGTTTTAGACTAGTTAATATTTTAAATAGTTAAGTAGTAAAATAACTAGATTAGATTTTAGATCTTTAAAATAATATTTATTAGAATAGATCTATTAGATTCAAAATAAAGCTTAATAGTAAAATAGTAATACTTTAATTTAAAAATAGATATTTTTAGTAGCTTATTTAATTAGAATTTACGGCGGTGGTATATTAAGATATATTTTAAGAATAATTCTAATAATAACATAAAAACTTTTTATTATATAATATAAAACTTTATATTAAATATTCTTAAAATATTTTATAATTTTAATAGCAGTTTTTTAGTAGCTTCGGACACCGTAGGTAATCTATTAAAGTATCCGAAGAATAATTAGAAAAAAGAATAGTAGTATATATATAATATAGATTAATAATTAGTATATTCTAAATAAAGTCTATAATTATAAAAAAAGTTATAATAAACTAAATAATTTTAATTTCTAATTATAAAAAATAAATAGTTTCTGCTAGTTCCGGGTCTAAGAAGACTTTAAGATAATAAAAGCTTTATATCAGTTTAATTATTATTTTTATAATAATTAAGAATTTATTTAATTATATAGTAGAGGGTGTTTTTATACAGAAAAAACCTCTTGTTATATTAATTAAACTATATTTTAATAATAAAAATACTAAGACATATTAATATTATTAAATTTTAATATAATAATAAAACTTTTATAAATAAATATAGTTTTTAAAAATAATATCTTTTTATATTAGTATATAAATATTATTTATATAGCTAATAATTAGAATACAGCTGTTTATAAAAAGTAGTTTAAACAGATTAATATTATAAAATAAATAAAAAATAAATAAAAATAATAAGTTTTAAATAATATTTATAGTTATATTTTTTTTATAACTTTCTTCTATATAGTAATAGTAGTCCGCTGATTAATAAAAAAAATAATCTAATTAATAATTTTAACTAGCATATAATATTTCCGAAGATTATAAAAAAAGTATTAGTATATTATATTATTATAGATTTTTTAAATATGAACTACTAGTAAACTGGCAATTAGATAATTAGTTTATTATATAATATAAATCTATTTAAAAATTAGATATAAAATATAATTATAAAATCTTTTTTTAATATTTCTTAATATAATATTTTAGAAGCAGCCCGAGGACTTTTATTATATAATTAATTTAAAAATAATAATTAATTTAAAAATTTTATTTAATATCTTAAGTAGAGTAATTAGCCGGTAGTTTTTAAATATAATATAATTATTTTTATTTGATTTATAAATAATAATAATAGTTGACCGGCGAAAGTACTAAAAATAGTAGTTTGTATTTAGATATATATTAAGAATATTAATTAATTAATACTCGATAAAAAAAACTTACTAAAAAACTAGATTAAATAATTTATTAAAATTAAAAGTTTTTTTAAAAATAGCTTACTAAATTATATAGTATATTTTATCTCAGATTATTTAAAGTACTTTATATAGTTTAAAATATTTATAATTATTAATATTAATAAAATTTATTATACTAACAGCTAGAAATAAAATTTATTAAAAAGATTTAATTTTAATCTTAGATTTTTTTACTAATTTTTTAGGTAGTAACTATAGTATAAATATAAATATAAATCTTGGGTTTCTATATATATATATTTAGTAGACTAGTTTTTAAAATCTTTTAATAAAATATTTTTTATTTTTTATTTTTTTGATATATTTATTTTTTTATTTAATAGTTTATCAATATAATATATTATAGGCTTAACTATAGATTTTTTAATTTATTTAATAACCGGACTTAATCTATTATTTTATTTATTATGTATAATATTTTAGTTTTTTTATTTTTTTAATATAGCCGGATTTAAAATATCTAATAATAGTTTTTTTTAGTATAATAGTTTTAGCGGCGGTAGTCAGAGTCTTAATAAGATTTTTTATTATTATATTAATAATACTTAGTTTAATTAGTTAGTTAATAACTAGTTATAATTATAAATAGTTAGCTAGCTTACTATAATAAACTTATTAATTAATATTAATTTAATTTTATTTTTTTATTATAGAAGTAAAAATAAAACTAATCTTAAATATAATATATATTAGTATATAATTAATTTTAATCTATTAATTTTCTTGTAAGTTATAATAGCTGAGGTATTTTTTAAGTAATTATATAATTTATATTAGATTAATAGTAGTATAAATATTACTTTTTTATATATAATTACTTTTTTTGATAGAAGCAGTTTAAGATTTCTATTAATAATAATATTAAATAATCAGATGGCTGTATTATTTATGTAGATATATTTTAATAGATTTTATAATAAATAATAGAAATTAAAATTTTTAAAAATTATATACTTATCTAGCTTCTATAATACTATAAAGAATAGATTAAATATTAGATTTATTTTTTTTTATAAAGATTTTTATTTTTAGATTTAAATATTAATCCGGGCTTGGATGTCGGCTTAGGTTTATTAATTTTATATTAGTTATTATTTTTATTAGACTAATATATATTATAAATATAAATATAGTTCTTTTCTAATATTTATAATATAAGAATATTAAGAAACTAGGATTAATATTAGACTATTTATATTTTTAAATTAATATATCTATTTATAAAAAAGCAGATCTGCGGAGCAAGTCTTATACTTAATATTAGTTTTATTATTAAATAGAAATATTTTTTTAAAATCTAAAAATATATGATTACCTAATTATTATAACAGTTTATTTAAAAATCTTAAATAATAATAAACTTTATGTTCTAGATTTTTTTAATTAAGAAGATATATTATAATATTATTAGATTTCTAATAGTTTATTTATATAATTTTAAACTACTTATAGTAGTTATTTATTATTTATAATTAAAGATTTAATAATATTTAAAATAAAAGTATTAAATTTATTATTATTATTTTTATTTAAAATAATAAACTGGTTTTACTAGTTACTATAGTATTATATTATAAACTTAGATATATTTATAATATTATTAAAATTAAAAATTAAAATTATTTTAATTAATAATATTAAAATATTATTAATAAATAAATTTTGGCTATAAATATTAATTTTTATAATCTTTTAATTATTTTTTATTATAGTATTTTAGTTATTTATTATAATTATTTTTAGTTATAGTTTTAATTTTTACAGCTAGAATCTCCAGTTTTTCAATAATTAATTTATAGCAGCTTTTACTTTAAGTAGCTACAGCCCAGATTATTATAAAGCAGCTGCGGGTATATTATAATTAAATAAACTTTAAACTAGTCTTAGACTTAGAAATAATTTAAATAATAATATTATTATTATTAATAAAAAACTTAATATATAATATAAAAATATTTAGCCGGTGCTGCTGGATGATTTTTAATTAATTTTTTTTTAGTATAAATATAATTAAAAATAAAATACTTTAGTCTATAGTTTATATACTTAGTATATATCTTATTATTTCTAAATATATAATTTATTAATTTATATAAGCTAATATAATATATATAAATCTGATTTTTCTAATAATATTATGTAATATAATTATATTTCTAATATTTAAAGTACTATCAAAGCTGCTGTCTATAGTTATAATAACTAATATTAAAATATTTATTATTAAATATAAAGTTTTTATAAAAAAGAATATTTATTATATTTTAACTATTTGTTTTAATAATTAATATAAAAAATTTATTTTTTTAATAATAGTTTTTATAGCTGTATTTAGCTGATATATATAATTTTAGTAGATATTATAATTAGATAACTAATATTAATAGTTTTTATTTTTTTAGCTAAGATTTTCTATTATTTTATAAAATTCTTATAGCTGATATAGCTGATATTTATATTATATATAATAATTAAATAGTTATATTATTTAATTATTATATTTAGACTAAAGATTTTAATTTATAAAATCTGTATATAAATAAGATATTTAAGATTTTTTAGATTATTAGCTATAAAAATTATATTATTATTAGATTTTATGATATTTATAAGAATCTTATAATAAATAATTATTTTATTTTTTATATTAATAATATTTTTATTAATATAGTTTACTAAGATCTTATTATTATAATATAATAGATTAATTATAGTATTTATAGTTTTTTATATATAAATAATAAGATTTCTAGTAAAAACTAGTTATACTAGCAGGCTGTTTAAACCTACTGATTTATTTATAATATTAATTATATTAGTTTAGACTTTAATAAGTTAGTTATTTATATATAACTTAGAAATAATAGTTGTAACTATATATTAGATTATATTAATATATAAATATATTTTTAATATTATTTTTATAAATATAATAGCTGTAGGCTTAGTACTAAGAATATTTATAGTTTTAGTATTTTATAGTTATTAATTTATCTATATTTAAAAAATATTTTTAGTTTTTTTATAATTTTTATAGAGGGAATCTACTGAGAGTATTTTTATAATCTAATTAATAAAATTAATAAGATTTTTAATTAGTAGAAGAAAGATTAATTTTAGTAGATTATTATTTATTTTTTTCTACTTTTTTTTAAATTACTTAAAAGTATTGTTAATAGCTATTA
The DNA here is from genome assembly GCF_003184765.1 of Aspergillus aculeatinus CBS 121060. Lineage (NCBI taxonomy): Eukaryota > Fungi > Ascomycota > Eurotiomycetes > Eurotiales > Aspergillaceae > Aspergillus > Aspergillus aculeatinus. The sequence continues at coordinate 873,294 of NW_020291472.1, forward strand.
TATATATATATAAATTTTTATAATAGTAGTCGGCCTTGAGTTGAGGCTATATTAGCTTTTTAAAGAATATTTTAGATAATATTATATTACTATATAATTATAAAAACTAAAAATATTACTAAAAAATAATAAATTAATAGAAAATAGAATTAGATATAACTTTCTATTCTTTCTAATTAAGAACTTAATAGTGGTGTGCTGTTTGGTGTAGCTGGCGCGGTTTTTATATTATAAAGTAAAGATTAGACTTGGTTTTATAATTAGTAGTTTTTAAATTAATAATAAAATAATTTTTTATTTAATTATTTATATACTTCTATACTATAAATATAGAATATATAGACAGTATATATATTTTTATATATAATATTTTACTCAAAATATAAAAAAAATTAAAAATAGAATTAATAACTTTATAGTCTTATTTAAAAAATTAATAAATATAAGATTTTTAAACAGCTGTATACTTTTATTAATTATTTTTAAAAAATATTTATATTTATTAGTTTTTAGAAATATTAATTATATTAATATTAGAACTATTAGAATTAGTTTATATATTATAAAATATAGTCAGTAATATTAGGAATTTTTTATAACTATTTTAATAAATAATTATAATTATGTTATTAGAAAGAATAAATATCCTATTTTTATTAGTATATTTTATTTTAAGTAGTAAGATTTATTTGGACGGTTTAGAATCAGATTTAGACGGGTATTCAGCTTTAGGCTGATATATTGGGGTAGATAAAAATAAAATATCTTAATATTTAAAGATATTAACTAGAATTGTTTTATAGACAGTACGCCTAGAATTAATTCTAAAATAGGATAATATTTCTGCGGTATGAAAAGACTTAGCGATATAATAATAGTAGTTATAAATATGAAAAAACTATAAGATATAAGAATTTAAATAACTAAGTTTAATAATATATTATCTAGTTTTGTATACAGTAATATACTTATTATTATTTAAAATTCTAATTCTTAAATAGTAATTAATTATTATTAAAAATAAAGATTTATTAACTATTTTAAAAAAATTAGTATTAATTAAATAATTATATATTAATAATCCGGTGTTATTTTTAGAATTAAAAATACAATTAATATTATATAAACTATTAATTTTCTTAATTAATAAATTAATATAAAAATAAAAAAATATAACTATATATTTAGCGGTATAAATAGAAGTATTTATAAAATAGTTCGAGATAATGAATAATCTAAATAAAAAAAATATAATTTTTATATAAATATATAATAATAATCTATTTTTTATAATCTAAAATTATTTTTTTATAATATATTATATCTATACTAATAAGAATATTTAATAGAAGATTTTTAACTAAAATAATATATATTTTAATATATATAAATATAAGACCAACCGACTCAGTATAATTTTTATATTTAAAAAAACAGATATTGAAAATAATATATTAAGTAGCTTAGTATATAAAACTAATTTTTCTAATTTAAAGTATATAAAAAATATTATATAATTTAAATCTAAATAAATAAATTAATATAGTATTACTAATAATTATTATACAGCTAATATTAATATAGATTTTAATATATTTAAATATAATATTAATATTAATTTTTATAATAGTAGATTTAAAAAATTATAAGACTTTATTTATTTTAATATCTATAACTTCTTAGTTATAGTAATTAAATATAATAATAGAGTCGTTATTAACAGTAAGTTTAATAGATTTAATATAAAGAAAAAATATAATATAATATTTTAAATAAATATAAAACTTATTTTTAAAAAATAATATTAAATTATAATTATTATAGAAAATAAAATATGCTTTATCGTCGACTTCTTAAAAGATATAAAAAGTAAAAAACAGATTATTAGAAATAGAAATAGTACCGGGGTTTTTAGTAAAGTTATTCTTAATATATTCAGCTATATAAATATTATTATACTTTTTATAATAAATATTATTTTTATTATAAGGATTATTATACTTAGAATCATTATTATATTAGTTATTACTATATTTATATAGATTATTTTTTATATATTAATATTTAGAATATTTATATTCAGAACTATATAAATAGTTAGAAAAACCAGCAGACGACCTTCTATTAGAAGAACTATATATATTAAAATTTATATATTATTTAAAAATAGAATTATTTATATTCTTAAATCAAATAAAATTAGTTATAGTAATATATATATTATAGTTATAATTAGAATAATTACTACCACCAGACCGAGTATTTTACTAGCTGTAATTTATATTTTAATAATTTTTATACTATTAATTCTAATTTTATTAACTATTATATTAATTTTTAGGTTAATAGTTATTTATATTTTAATTTAATAACTACAAGCTGTATTATATTTAATTATTTTAATTAAAAGTATATAAATATAACTGCTAATAAGACTATTATTAGTTGTTCAGTTGCTATAAGTTTAATTACTAGTTTAACTACTAATAGTTTTAGAATAAATAATTAGACGAATATTTTTAAAAATTATTAATATAATTCTTATAGTTATTATAAAAATTATAATTATTTAAATAATTAAATTGTTTTTAATTATAGGATTTTTAATTATTATAATTATAATTATATTTATTAATTATATAAATAAGATTTTTCTACTTTTATTATTAGTTATTAAGACTTTTTAAAAATTAATTAATAGATATTATTTTTACCAGCTTAATTAAAATAATATAAAAATAAATATTAATATAGTTTTATAAATAGAGTATTTAGTTATAAAAATCTTTTATATATATAGTATAGATATAATATATAATATTTTATATAAATTAACAAATTAATTTAGTATTTATATTATTAAAATTATAATATATATAGTTAAGCTTTAATAAAACAGCAGACAGACTAGAATAAAATTAATTTAAAAAATCTTTAATCTAACTATTTTTAAAAATAGCTTTAATAATTATTAATTTTTTAAGTTCGGATGTATTAAATATAAACTAGATTAAGATAGTTTTATTAAGATATATTTGAAAATTATTTTTAATAAGCTTATTATTATATTATTTAATAGTATTATAAATATAATTAATAAAGATATTAATATTCTTATAAAATATATTATAACTAATTTATTTAATAGATTTATTATTTTTTATATTTAGATAAAAGAAACTAACTTTTTTAGATTTTATATTCTTAATACATATAGTATATATATATATATTTAGATTTTTATTATTAGAGTTATTAGAGTTGTTATTTCGATTATATCGACCACCACAGGAATTATATAAAAGAAACAGTAGGGAAGAAGAATTATTATTACTAATAAGATATTTTTTAAAATAGTTTATATAACTGAGTAATTAAGCCAATATATCTTATATCTATGTCAATAGATTGATAGAAAAAGGATTTAATTGGTTATTATTTTAAGACTAACCGTGCAGAATAGGCGGAGTAGAAGACAGACTAGTACTACTAGGCAGACCAGCAGAGGCGGAGGCACTAATTATTTTTTTGGTTAGATAATACTTATAGTGCGAAAATAATAAATAATAAGATGTAAGAAACTTGATATTAGAGTTAATATCTAAAGAAATAAATATATTAATATTAAAATACAAGAAATTAAAATAGTTGAAAGATAGATTACTAGTGTATATATATTTGACTTATTAATTATATTAAAAGATTTAAGAATATTCGATGTTTTAAAAATTAAGTATAGACTGTTGACCAAATATTAGTTTAGAAAAGCAGGAACAACCAAGGTTAGGAAAGATATCAGACAGTAAAGCAGTAAATAAAGAATTTAATAATATGAATAATAGATTAGTAAGTCTAGGAAATAGTAGAGGACAAGTAGTAAATAGGATTGATTTTTTCGGATATTCAGTAGCTGGAAAGGCACCAGAAACGATGTGTTTTAAGATCTGAGGTATTTTGAATATATTAATATCTTAAAATATAAATATATTAACTTTCTAATATTTAGATATATTAATATTTTAATATTTAGATATCTTAATATTAATATTTATTAATTTAACCGATTTTTAAAATATAGAGAAGGCAGGGTCTTTTAAAGAGGTAATAAAACTCGAAGTAGATACTTTTAATAAAAATATAAAATTAGTTGAATAAGAATTTAATATAAATATAATATTATAAAATACTAATATTAATATAAAGATATTTATAAAGATTTAAGAATATATATAGTCTAATAAATATATTAGTTTAATAAAGTTATCTAAAAGTTTTTAGAAGTAAGAATTACAAAGTTAGACTATATAAGATTTAGAATTAAAAAGATATTTAGTATAATTAAAAAAATAGAAACATTTTTATATATAACTAACTTATTAAGATTTTAAAAAAAATATATATAATTTTTACAGATATCGAAGCAGGTATAATAAATATAATATAATAAATTTTAAAAAAATACTACTGTTAAGATATTTTTTAAAAAAATATAAATATTACTATTATAATAATTAACAATTTAATGCGCGAATTCGAAAAATATCTATACTACTAATAAATAAATATATAGACGGGCTACTAAATAAATGTCTTTAACAATTCCGACCGAATAGACGTGTTGCTTATGATGTAAAATAATAGGGTATATAATAAGAAGACTAAAATAAGTAGTAAAAAAGTATTAATAGAGATAATTAGAATAATAATCGGAATGTTGATTAATATGAAAGTGAGAAGTATAAAGAATATAAGATACCAATTCGGTAAGATTGATTTATATATAGATTGCGGAAAGCAAATCATAAGATAGGATAAAAGCTTAGCAATACAGGTAACCCACACAAATAAATACAGAAACAAATAATAGAATACAAAAACACAACCGGAAGAAAACCTCGAGATGTAGACACAGAAAGAATAGGAATTATCGACGCGAAAAGACCAGTAATCAACAAATAAAAAAAAACATAAGAATATAAAGATATAAAGAACAGTATATCCCTAAAGACATACTCTAAACCGTTTATAATGTTAAGACATACTACCAGATGTTATAAAAGTTGATATAACAAAGATTGATATAATTAATTAATATAAAGATAGTTATTAAGAAGAAAGTTCGGGAGGTCAAGCCAGCCGAAAAATATCCGCTAGGCGGAAACTAACGGCAGAATATCGACACCCACGAAATCCACCACACCCAGCCAGACTAAGAACCAGACACCACCCCGCCCCTTGACAATATTTTTAAAAATATATCGAAGACATATTTAAATAAATGCAGGACATACTACTATATCTAATCAATAATATGTTTAGTACAATTAATTGATAAAATTAGTTATAACAAAAATCATTAGAATTCCTAAAAAAAAATAATTCAACTGTTCTAAATTTTCACCGCTAGAGCGGTAAGTAAGACAGTCATATAAACAAACAGCAGAATATCAGTATAGCCGAACAAACAAATATAACAAATATGGTTTATTCTATATATTATAGTTTTAAAATCAATATATCAAACCAATATTAGAATGCCCTCGTCCCTGACAAAATATATGTTAGAATATAGATACTTGAAATTAATACTTAAGGATGACGAACATCTAGCTAAGATCTCCCATTATGTCTTCATCAACCCCGAAAGCAGCATGATCGATACTGCCCTTGCCGCCTCCCTTTCCTGTAACACCAGACCACCCCTGGCATCTTACAAGGACATCGATGTTCTCACGGCCTATCTTTAACTCATTGTTACATTCCCCGCAGTTGTGGCTCAAGAGCTCGAGTGCATGGCTTTTCCTCATTAGCCCAACCCTCATCCTGCTTCGACTGCAATAAGGCTGTATGGACTTAGGGAAACGCAACATGCTGAGAGATAGATCGCAAGGCCTTTGCAAGAGTCGTGCCCCTAGCACTCCAGACATTACAAGAAACGCAATCAAACTCTCGATCTTCGCTGATGAAACCAAGCCTGAAGACGCCGCTTTTGCTGCGATGTCTCTTGTTGTCAGAGCGGAGAAAACCCTGCAAAGTTTGAGTACAAGAAACATGTCATAGGCCTGGAAAAGCTGGCGAACAAGGCCAGAATTGAGATCCTGGTAACGTATCAGCGAAGTTCGCTAGTGTTAGATGTTGCCCATGCATCGACTCACAGCACACCAAACTGATTTTCCCAAATCCGCCTCCGTGCGCAATCTCTGCTCGTCCGACTTTTCAAAAGCATCTGCGAGGGAAAGATAGGGTCTTGCGACGGCTTGGTATATCTTCATAACATGCGAGGATATTATCTTTGGAGCAGTAACCAGCTAACTCAAGCGATTAGTGAAATTCGAATGAGGGTTTCACCCTGACCACGCTGCTAACTCACCTTGCCGTGTCTCAGTAAACCCACAAGCACCCACTTTTTGAATGCTTCAATCATGACTTTGCTCACTGAATTGACAACAGGGAAAGAGATCACAATACTCAACCAGTGCAAGGCCTTATCCCACTCTTTAAGTGTCATGTATATCATGGCACCGTAGAGATAATACTGCGCAATATCCTTGTGTGTCAGTCTGGCAGAGATGTCGGGTGCTTCTGCAATAAAATCGTTGGCATCGTGGTTTAAGGCTAGCATGTATCTGTTGTCACCCCGGGCAGGCTGCTCCAAGCTTGTATGACTACTGGATATGTGTTTATCAAGTACAGGCAATGCATAGCTGTAAGACTGCGATAGCAGGCACAGTCGGAGGAACCTTGGGTGCAACGAGGTGAATTCACACACGTTTTGATCAATTCGCATTATTGCGCCACTCAGCACGCAGACTGCTAATACTGGCTGTTGCATGTTAGATGCCTAAGACGGGTAAATGGATATTTAGAAGAGAAACTCGCCTTCGAGTCATCTTCTGCGGCATCTAGAATCATATTCACAAGTTGACGCCATTCATGGCCCGCAAAATGAACTTGAGGTCCTTTGAACTCTCTCAAAAACTGTACAGCTGGAGACCATAGTCGGCCACCGGGCTTTATGTCGTCTGGCAAAGCACTTCTTGTTCTGCTGCGTGCCAAGTCAATCTGATGGAGCAACACGAATAAGTAGGGTAAAGTGTGCTCGTGGGGACTCAGGTCCTTTGCAGAATTAGACTCCAGATCAGTACAGACTTTGATAGAGGCCGCATATGCCCGTCATCTTTCTGAGGAAGCGTATATCTTTGCTTACAGTCAAGACAGTCTCGCTGAGAAGGCTCTGACTTGATCGCCTAAGAATAGCGACCAATTCCTGGACCCGGTTTACATAGTCGGTTTCAGATAAGAGATTGGGAGAATGCAGATGGGATGATAAAGAGATAATTTGCTGAACAGACTCTGCCATGATTAGGCTATAGGATCGGGTTTGTTTTGATGCCTCGAGGAAGACTGAGTAACCTCTGCGCCCAAATGAGGGCTGGCTTTCAAGGTTTAAATGATTGACGCAATCTCATATGTATGGTGCAATAGAGGTAATGCCCAGAGTGATGGTTGAGGCGTCAAAATAGCATGAGCATGGGCTGGGTGAAGAAGGTAAATGATGTTCTCCACTAGCTAGAAGATGCTGCCGAGGTTGAACATGGGATTCGGCCGACGTGACCCACGGACGTTATGCTAAGGATGCCGCCTTTAGGATAAATAGGCCTGTAGTAAGATTGTATGCAGCTGGGTCAATTCAGAGTGTGAGATGTAATCTCGACATACGGAGTATGTTTTAATATTGTGTAATAAGTTCCAGTTGTGATCCAGGCGATCCGGCAGGGAGCATAACGCACCGCCTGGGACCCCACCAGACTACGGGCTTTTTGGTTAGCAGCATTATTTACAGGTTACGTACCTTGTATCTTTGTTAGCGTCCTAACCGTGACTCACTGACCGAAGTCTGGCAGAGGCTCGAACTGCACCCCGGATTTCGCGATCCAGACGGCTCACTTCGGGCTCTGAACCTCTATTGGTAAAACATTGAGCATCTTCACTTGTATTGTGGTCTATGATGTCCCTCACAAATTCCTCACCAGCCGAGATCGCGAAATCTGCGTCTATAGCCTCTCGTCTTTTAGCAACCCTATCTGGGGCCGAGAGGGATGACGCTCTGACAGCGCTCCACGAAGCCATTGCGAAAAGCCGGAATGATATTCTAGCAGCCAATTCGAGAGACGTCGCGGCTGCTGAGCGCGCAGTTGAAGCCGGCGTTCTCAACCAAAGTGTTCTCAAAAGGCTCGATCTGTCACGACCCGGGAAATTCGAAGATATGCTTCAGGGTATCTTGAGTGTCAGAGACTTGCAAGATCCAGGTATCAATTCCACCAAATCACTACGTGACCTCTCCCTTGCGATGTGATCAAAGAGCTGACGTGGCGAAGTCGGGAATGTGACCATGAGGACACTACTGGATGATGGCCTGACGCTCGAAAAAGTCAGCTGCCCCATTGGGGTGCTGCTAATCATCTTTGAGGCTCGCCCTGAGGTGATAGCCAACATCGCTGCCCTTTCTATAAAATCTGGCAATGCTGCTATTCTCAAAGGTATGTCTATTCTTCTTTTTTTTACAGAGATCGCCTGGGACTAATAGCGATCAAGGTGGCAAGGAATCTACTGAGTCTTTCATGGCAATATCCAAGGTGATTTCAGAGGCTATCGCACACACTCAGGTGCCAAAGGCTTCGATCCAGTTGGTTGAGACGCGAGAGGTTGTCTCTTCCCTTCTTGCTCAGAACACCTACATTGACCTGGTTATACCCAGGGGCTCCAAGGACCTTGTTCGTTTCGTACAGGACAACACCAAAATCCCTGTTCTGGGCCATGCAGACGGTCTTTGCTCCGCATACATACATCGCGACGCCGATCCCGATGTTGCTGTGAAGGTTATTGTAGACTCCAAGACCGACTACCCGGCAGCGTGCAACTCCCTAGAGACCTTACTCGTGCATGAAGATGTACTCCATACTATCTTTCCTGCTGTTGCTGAGGCGCTCTTAGCTAAAGGAGTATCACTCCGTTGTGATCCGTCTTCGAAAGAAGCGCTGTCGAGCAAGATTGTCGGTCAACAACATTCTTTGGTTTCGGACGCTGTCGAGTCTGATTACGAGACCGAGTTCTTGGACCTCATTCTGGCGGTGAAAACTATACCCAGCGACGATTCACCTGGGAAAAGCCTTGACGCAGCAATTGCCCATATCAACAGGCACTCGTCAAAACACACCGACATGATTGTCACGAGATCAAGAAGCACTGCCGAACGGTTTATGAATGGTGTTGATAGCGCCGGAGCTTTCTGGAATGCCTCGACGAGATTTGCAGATGGGATGCGTTATGGTTTTGGTACGGAGGTTGGAATCAGCACAAACAAGGTCCACTCGAGAGGCCCTGTTGGCTTAGATGGATTGACTATTTACAAGTATAAAGTTCGGGGGCAGGGCCACAGAGCTGCGGATTATTCCGGAACGGGCAGTGGAAAAAGCTGGAAGCATGAGGTGCTACCTTTGTGAGATGCTGTTACAAATTCTATCATTAAAATTGAACGTTTTAATCCATTTTCATTTTCGTGGCGTCCAAGCTTCTCTACCTGATTATTCATGATTAACAGATAGCCTGGCGCAGGAGACGAAGTAATCAGGCGCTAGCCATGGTTCAAGATCACGTGTTTGAGGTTGTGCTACATTCTCCTGCAGACCTGGGCAGCATCTACTTAACAAGGAAAGTACGAGTCTGACCCCTATTTTAAACCTTGAAACCACGAGACCTTCTCCGACCACGAGCACGCTCAAATTTGCGGCCCTTGCTGCGCACATATGGTTTCTGTAACGTATTAGCCCGGTCCAATCCACTGAATCGATATAACATGCCTTGTGGCTGTGAGGGCCGAAGCCAAAGTGTTTGACAGCCTCTCTGGCATTCTTGGGTCCGCGAAGCAGAAGAGTGTTGGCTCCAGTAGGGGCGCGCAGAGCAAGCTGATCGAGAGTAAGAGTCTCACCACCGGCCTTCTCAATCCTGGCGCGAGCAGTGGCAGTGAAGCGGAGAGCGGCAATCGAGAGCTTGGGGACGGTGAGAAGGCGGTTGTCGTCGGTCACGGTTCCGATCACAACAATTGTCTTGCCCTTGTGGGAGTCGGTAACGTTGGAGACAATGCGCGAGATAGAAACCGGGGGGCGGTTGATCCGGGACATGAAAAGGCGACGAAGCACGACCTTGTTGAAGTTTGATTCCGTGCGACCTGACATGGAGCAAATTTATCAGTCTTCATTTGTTGGATATTCTGATGGTCAGGAAGTGGTTGGTGTCATACGGGCGAGGAATCGATAGAGCTTCACCAAGACCTGCAAGTAAACGTTCTCGCTCTTGGGCGCCTTGCGGTGGGTGCCGCGCACATGGTGGCGATCCAAGTCGATACCTATACAGAATCAGTACTTGTTCGGTTCACATTTCAGCGATAGCAACGCCTATCGCAAGTTTCACGAAAATAAGATTTCAGCGGCCGACACCATGCACCGTCCGCAGCATTCAGAGACGTACCCATGGCTGCTGATTCTGATGGGACACCTGTAGGTTAGCTGGCTATCGCACCCGTAGGTAAAGTGAAGCTGCTCAGGATTTTAGTCTACGATTTTCAGATGGACGGTGTGTGCGGGTTGTGCCCTAGTCTAATCCGTAACAGGTCATACCTGATGCCTGGCTGCCTGGCGCCCCAGGCAGCGTCAGTGGATAACTTTATTCGGGCCCGTAGGTACGTGTACTTAAGTGTAATGCACAGCTCCGCCTCCACCTTGGCTCATGCCTTGTAATTAAAAATGTGTTCATGTAGTACTAGCTTGCTGTTAGACCCATAGTTTAGCTAATTTTATCTGCGTAGGAGTATTCCTGACGTTGATGTTATCTACGGATAGAAACCCTTATATTCTTAACTCTCTCTTCTGCACCTCAGGACATTATCAGACAGAGTACAATGTTGTATGTTAGAAAAATTACTCCCATCAATCAATAAGATCCTGCTCGTTCCAATAGGAGAATTTACAGGTTCTTATTCATTCACTGTGTTTATGTGGCATTGGTGATCTCTTTTCTTATGGGCTGAAGAAATTTGTCCACGCGCTGAGATGTACGGCGGTTGTATTCTCATATCTCGCCCATGCTAACAAGGAAGTCCCTTGTCAGCTCAAAGCTGAGCCAGCTGCTGGCCATACTTGGGGCCACTTTCAGGAGATTTGGAACGATTCCTTTGAATAGGCCTCGTATTCCTTCCTCGGCCATAATGACTTTCACAGCATCTACGACCGATGTGTATTTATATCCCATGCCCGACATTGTGTTAATCTGAAATCGTCGACGTAGAACATCACTATTACAACAGTGGTGAGTATGAGGCCGCCCGTGTGTGAAGATGACAGTAGTGTGTGGGTCTCTCACAATGGATAGGTGCAAGTCTGAGCCACTGCCCCGGAAACTGCCCCGGCTAATAATTTACGAACGGAACTGGGCGTTGTTTCGCCTTCCGGGGTGAGATAAGTGCGAACCGATTCATATGTCATGAAGTTTAGACCAACCTATAGCTGTCAGTCCACAGGCCAAGTTTATCAATTGTGATGTTAATGCGGTCCTTACATATGGGGCAACACCAGCCACTGTGGGGATTATACCCCGATACAATGCTACTATGCCACCTTCGTTCTTGTATATTAGGATCATGGTTGTAAGCATACCCGGCAATGGCTCCCCGGCTCCCCGCTGGCCGAGTGCTGCAAACGAGGCTGACTGGATAGAAAGCCGAGTTCTGACTATGTCTAGAGGATAGGTCACCGTCACGGATGTAACCCCTGCAGCAGCTCCGCATATGAGCCGCCGGATAGGGGACAAGTCTGTATTGGGAGAAGGCTCTGCGAACTATAGGTGATCGAGTCAAGTAAAGTCAGCCTTGTACTAGGCTTCACATGAGAATGATCAGGGGAATGTGGCGACTAAGTCCGGGGCTTTGGACATCCAGCGCTGAACTCACTGACTTTCTTGTAGAAATTATAGCTTCCGAATTGGACCGCGGAGTACGGCACAATGCGGATGCAGTTAGTCCCGTTTCCCCGCAGATAGCCCTTCCAGCCTTCTTCCTTGCCTATTTTCACCAGCGCTTTCCATATTGAAAGTTTATATTCATTTCGCCCAACACTTTGAATTTGTAGAAGGATCTTGAGACGTTCAAGTGGCGAGACAATGGTCCTAGATACGGCCCCGGCCACGCCGCCGGCGACGAAAGCTGCGGCAACAGGTTCGGAAATCCTCCACTTGATCCTATTACTCAGAGTAGGCGCCTGTACAGGAAAGTTGTCCTGAGGTGTAAGTGCGCTGACTGTCTATTACATGCCGGCGGTCATACCTGGAAAGTGCTGGACTTTTGCATCTTGGGCACTTCGGACAACGCAATTTGATCTTCGCCCTCGACAGATGAGACTGCGTCTCGGTGATTCAAGCTCATCGTCTTATCAATATGCGGCCTCCGGGCTGAATTATATGCATTCGTGGGAAGGCTGCAGTAGAAGATAGCACACAGGAATAGAGGGAGGTGTATCCGCCTTGCTTTGTGGAGCGTTTGCGATAATGCTATAATATAAAGTGGACGTGTGATAGAGGTGCCTTGACGAGCTCATTCGGTCATTCCATATGGAAACGAAGGCAAAACAGTGTAGAGAGCATGAATGTCAGTGGTAGGAGCGCAGTAGCTTTGGGATGAGATGACAACTGTGCCCGGCACTACACCACATTAGGGTCAAGAGGCCCGCGGCGCCAACTACACATGCTATAAGCAGTTGGTGCTAAAACAAGTCTAGTCAGTGGAGGGCTAAATCAACGGGCAGGATGGTAAACGCGGTCAGGTGCCAAGAGTATTGATGAGAAGTGTCAACGGAAGTGTAATGCTTTACGGGAAATCATACTTATTGCTCCACCAACCGACCCGAATGCATACGGAGAAGTCAATGCAATGCAAATACTTATCGCTTGGCAACCCCCACCCGGCTAAAGCCAGGTCGGCTCCGTAACGGCTATTGACGGCGGCTGTAGTTCTAATATTACTGCAACTAAACCGTATATAATAGGCAGTAAGACTTCTAAGACCTTTAGACACTATATGATTATGCTCTAATACAGAATAAGATACAGTGGGAGGAAAAGAGTTTGCAGCCCCCCTGTTTGGCTTATGTAATGCGCTAGCTATCACCGCCTTCTTTATTTTGTCCACCGTACATTCAGCAAAGGGAATAATTGGCTTCTATAAGAGTTCTGCTGGCAGATTCACGGATACACTATATCTAAAAAGGCTAGCGGACGAACTATTGCAAGGGGGGGGGACTGTACTCTAATAACATGATCAGTAAACAAGTCGGCTATCTAAGCAAGTTAGTCCCTGTATTAACCATTCCTATACTATTAAACCTGTTTTGTGCAGATGTTAATTTCTCTACTAGAAATATCTCCACTGCAGAACTTAGTAAAACAAAAAAAGACTGGTTTTATATGTAAAACTACTTATAGAATTTGAATTTGGTTGATTTGTAATGCTATGGTATTGCTATATGTGAGGATTATGTAAGGGCCCAAACCAGCCCTTCCAACCTTTGCAGTTATCGCGAAGAAAAGTCTATATAGCAGGTCTTAGACTATAATTATATAATGGTTAAGCAAGCCGGCTGCACTATTTATAAAAATAATAATAATACTATAAATAAATAAATTAGTAATAATATTTTAAAATAATCTATTAATTTTTTAGATTTTATAAGAATTATTTATTTATTATATTATTTTATTATTTTAGTTTTTATAATCTTATTATTTATATTCTATAAAATAGCTTATTAAATAATAACTAGATATAATATATAAAGCTAAATAAAAAATAATTTTTTAATCTTATTATAAAAGATTTTATATCAACTATGAAAAATAGATTTTCTGTAATAAAAGAAATATAAATATTAATCTAAAAATTTTATAAATATTTATATTTATTTAAATAGATTATAAGATTATAAAACTAATTAAAAATCAATAATATAAAAAATTAACTATAAAATTTTTTAATAACTCTAACTTCAACTTTATAGAATTAAAAAATTTGATATATTATCTATAATTATATTATTTATTATAAATCTATTATATATTAGAAATTGATTATAGAAATCAACTATTAGAATAAAAACTAAAAAAGTATATATTATAGTAGTATATCTTAACTATATATTAAATAATTTATAATAGAAGAAGACAGCTGAACTATATTATAAAAAAATAAACAGATTTCTATTATAGTGGATTCAGTAGTATTAATAGTTCTGCTATTAGTTTCCGTCTATTAGATATCTTTTAGTAACTTTAACCTCCCGAACTTTCCTTTTTCTTAATAATCTTTATACTAATTAATCTTATTATATCTTTATTTAATCAATTAGTATTATTATATCTAATAGTATATCTTCGGCTATAAATAGTCTAGGAAATTATTCTAAAAATAAACTGTTTATTTTATATTTTTAAGTTTTTTCTTTCTATTTTTAATTACTGTATAACTGTGTTAATTACTTTTATTTTTTTATTTATATATTGAGGTTTCTTCCAATTGTATTTTTATATTCTGTTATTTATTTCTGTGTTTATTTATAGATTATTTATCTTGCTAAATTCTTCTTTTAATTCTCAATTTGCTTACCTGATTCTATATATAAATCAATTCTACTAAATTAATATTTTATATTTTATATATTTTTATTTTTTATACTAATTATTCTTTTTTATACTGTAAATGTTTTTTATTTATTTATATATTTTTATATTATAAGGGCGACCCTGTGTACCTTGCCTATTTTCTAAACCCAGCCTGTCAGAGTGTCAGACTGGAAGGTCACCTGGGTATAAAGCCCTAAGCCCTAGACTGTTTAATTTAGTTATCTAAATAAGAACTATTATTCCAGTCTGTTTGATTTATTCTATTTTTATTTTATTTATTTTACTCTTATATTCTTACTTCTGTTTATAAAATGTCAGACTGGAAGGTCACCTGGGTGTCAAAACCCTAAGCCCTAGCCTTCTTAATTCAGTTATCCGAATAAGGGCTATTATTCTAGCCTGCTTTATTTATTCTATTCCTGCATTCTTACCCCTGTTTATTAAATATTTATAGTTTTCTATTTAAAAAATTAGTAAATAAAAAAAATAGTTGTAACGGTGGTCACGATACAGAGGAGGATGATTGTTGTATTATTACTAATCACTAGCTATACTAAATACAAGTATAACTATTCTATTAGCGGTATATTAAATAGTAATATTCTACTATTTTTTATAATATCCCCAGCATTACCTGTTATAGTATCTTTTTCTAAATATAGCGGCATCCTTGTTATCTTTATTTACAGCGGCTTTTAATAAAAAAGTATATAGACTGAATAGCTTTATTCTAACTTATTAGTTAATTATCTAGCTAGTTTAAAATAGTCTTATATTTTATAATTCGGGCTGTTTTAATAGTCTCAGATCTTTCGGTAATAGTATTATTGCGGTCGGTTGTTAAAATATTGTAGTTGGCGAGAAACTAATTATATTAAGTAGTAAGTTTATTATATTCGGCTGTTAAAGCATTGCGCTCAGCAATAGTATTATTATAAACAGTTGTTAAAATATTATAGTTATTTTATTTTATTTTTAAAACTCTGCAAATCCTTCTATAATTATTTATTTATTTATTATATTCGGCGGTAAAAACTGTAATATTACTAAGCAGTTAGTTGTACTCTAAAATAATATACTTTAAAATCTTCGATTCTTTAATAAGATCAACTTTTAATATTTTAATTTTAGACTTGGCCTGTTTACGATCGCGCAAAGTATTTATTTTTATAATATTAATTTTATTAAGAAGATTTTTAATAACTAGATTAGTATTACTAGCAGCTGTAGTATCGGTATTTATAGTATTAGTATTTATAGTATTTTTTACAGTAGTAAGCTTTTTTATTAATTTATTATTCTTATAAAACAGCTTTATCTTCTTCTGGCTTTCTTTATTAAGATCGAGTCTTAAACATCTAGTTTCTTCTTGTATAACTGCGAGTTTGTTGCCGGCGCTGTCTGTATTAATTATAGTAGTAGATATAGATAATTTATTTTTAATAGTATTAAATATAGATAATTTGTTTATATTAGATATATTATTTTTAGCTTTACTACCCTTTTTTAGAGCCTAAATCTATATTTAAAAATTGTTAATTATATCCTCGAGATTATTAACTTTAGTATTATATTTTTTATAAAAATTCTAGTAATAGGTATTTTTTTTCGATTTTAAGCTGTATTATTATAGTCTGTATTACAATAACCGCTCTAGCTGCGGATTTAAATATAATAGTTATAGTTATATTTTTTATATACAGATTTTTAATTTTAGTATATCCTACTTTAAGATATTTAACTATTTTCTGAAATTTATACAACCAGTAGTAGATACTATATATAACTTACAAACCGGCTGTAACACAGTATTTAATACTATAAAATTAGTGGCCGGTCGATAATTATCTAATATAAAAAATACTATATAAATTAATTAAAGAATTATTTATATAACCGGATTGTATACTACTGCTAGATATAATAATTTTATTTTTATTAAATATAATAGTAAAATATTCTTTTGAATACTTATTGTTATTCTTCTTATTATAGTCTTCGATAATCTTATTAAGTTTGGTTTTAAGAAAATTCTTACTAGTATTAGTTAGTTAAAAAAAAATAAGAAAGTTGTACTTCTATTAGTACTAGTTCTTTTTCTATTATAATATTTTTTTAATAAAAAATTTAAATACTACAAGAGCTTTTTTCTAATACTGTTTAAAAATAGTAACTGCTATATAATACTTAACTAGATCTATTTTATTAGTATTCTTACTTACAAAATTCTCATACCAAATAATATTCTTAGTTGCGATTTTATCTGCTCCGGTAACTATGTGCTGAGGCTAATAACTATATTTTATATACAGATATATAAATTAAAATATATAGTTATAAAAAATACTATTATTAAATTTAATATTATTATTTTTTATAATACTAACAGAGATTGCAGGAACCGGAGGTTTCTTAAACTCGGGTATAAAAGAAGATAAAGATATATATTAGAAATTATTTAAAAAAATATAATATTTCTCAGGCAGAAGCTTAATAAATAAATTAATAATCTTAAAGTAGTTGAAGCCACTATTCTTATATAAATAATTAAAGATTTTTAAAATATTACAGCTCTAAGTTATTATATTTTTTTTACTATTTTATTAATTTTAAAAGGCGTTATATCGAGAAGCATTCGAATAAAAAAATTAATAATAAAATAAAGTTAGATTAAGTTTACTGAACAGAAAAAGATTTTTTTAAGAAAGACGAAGTTGCTTAAATATAAAAAATAAAATAGTTATAGAGAATAAGATAAATATAGGATTTTAAAAAATATAAAGTAAAATAAGTATAGAATACTATTATAAAACAGAAAGTAAATATTAATAAAAAAATAAATATTAATAGTAATATATTACTGGGCTATAAGCTGTCGGTTATAGTCTGTTATAAATTAATTAACTTTTTTTATATTTTTCTTTTTATATTCTTTAATTAAATTGTTAGTATTAATATTATAATTATAAATCTACTAACTTTTATTTAGTAAATAACTTTTCTAGTAAATTAAATATTCTGTATAGTATGGTCTTCTATTATATCTTATATATTATAAAGTAAGTATTCTATTAATCTTCTATTTATTAGTATTTTTATTAACAGTAGAAGGTTTCTTATAGCCATATCTAAATAAATTTTTAAATTTATTATTAGAATTTATATAAGAATTATTAATACTGATATCAGCTGTATTAATACTGTTATTCCGCAGAGCTGACTTAAATTATATAATTAATACTACTAGATAAATATAAAATATATCTAGTAATTTAAGTTTATATATTAACTATTCTACCTAATAAATAACTTTGTAAAATTCAGAAAACTGGTAACCAAGCTTTGTTAGTATTTCTAGATTAAAGAAAAGATTATATTCTTAATAAAAATATAAATAAATCTGATCGTTTTTTTTAAAGAATTTTAGCTAGTATTATTAATTATAATAGTACTTTATATAGATTACTATAAACTTAATTATTTTTTCTGTATCTAGTTATAAATCTTAAAAATCCTAATATTTCAGTTTCTATATTAATTTAAGTAAGTATTATAGTTAATATAGATTTATTCTAAATAACAACTTATATAATATTTATTCGGTTATAGTATGGATTAAGAAGTTTAGCAAGACTATAATTACAGATAATTAGTATAACCACAAAATATCTTTGGTAGTTAAGTAGTAAAGTATAATCTTAATAATTTAAATTATATATTTTAATTATCTATTTATTTAAGAATAATAAACTATAGTAAACAGTTAGTTAATACTTAGTTTTTTATACAGGCCTCTAATTATATCTGATATAAAGCAACGATTCCTATCGGAAATCATAATATATAGCATACCCTAATTATAGAATTAAGAATATATAAGTATTTTCTAGCTCTATTATACTACATTCTATTTAATATATCCTGGAATACAGCTAACTCTCTTTGTGAATTTATCAACTATAACAAGTAGCTAGTTATATCCGTTAATAAAAGAAAGATCGGTGATAAAATCTATTATAATTTAATAAAATAATATTAATAACAATACTATTAGTTAAAGATTACTAAAAGAACGATGTTATAATATTTAGTATAATAGATATTAGAAATAATATAATAAATATAGATATAGTACTTAACAACTTTTATAAATAATAAGATCTTCTAAAGAGTTAAGATATTTTTTAAAATCTTAGTAGTTCTAATTATTATATACTATTTTAAAAATTTCTTTTATTAAAAACCTAGGAATATATAACCACGGGTTATTTAGGATTTTATTATTTTAATTAATAGAATTGCTGTTGTTATTATTAATATAAATAATAATATTATTATTAATATTCTTATTATTAGTATAGGATTATTAGTTATAAACTACTTTATGATTATAAAATACTAAAACAGATATTATTAGTTATCGCAGATATATAATAGACTTTATTATATATAATAAACCGTTATCTTCGATATAAAAAAGCGCTGCTAGAACTAGAATATTATTTATAGTACAAAAAATACTTAAAATTTGTATAGTATAAGGATTGGAAGTATAACCTATATAAATACAGTCTTTAAATTTATTAGAAAAATAAAGCATATTTATATATTCTATAGAAAAGATATTTAAATTATTATAATAATTAAGGCTGATATTATATAGTCGGGGTGTATTATCTATATAAAATAATTTTAATAAAATATTAGCAATTGTATTTATTATATCCAGTCGATAAAAAATATATAGTCGAAGATATTATATAAATTAAAAAGCCTTAACTAATCGCAAATTAAGTTTATTAACGTCGACTATAGTATACAGAGAACTTTATAAAAAAAGATTAATAGTAATTAAATAATTAATAAAAACTATTAGTAGTTAAATAATACTTTTAATTATATATTATATTTTATATAGTCTTTATATAAAATATAGGATTTTAAGTTCGGTAATCTAATAATTCCTCTTAGCTAGTTATAATAATCTAAACAGGAATAGAATTAATTAAATCTTTATTTATAATAGTAAAATAAATTTATTAGAAATAATATAATCGGATGTATAATATACTATAATAGAAAGACCAGCTTTAGATATATTAAAATTAATAAAAAAATAAGATTAGAATTAAAATAAATAAGGTTTTGCGAATTAATAAGTTTTTTTTATAGTCTTTTAAAAATATTTTACTCTTCTAAGATAGAATCTAATATTATTTTTATTATAAATATTTTATACTGTTAGCTTTTTACTAGCCTTTTTTTAAGCAAGTCTGTTTTTTATTATTATAGAAAATCTGTAATTTAAATAAATTATTTTATTTAATATTAATAGTACTTTATAAGTCCCAGATAATACTCCAGCTGTACTAGTATCCGGAAAAATTTAAAAGTCTTAATAGCTTTAATTTTTACTTTAAGAATAACTAATCCGAGGATATTAATTTTTAAACTAAGAAGTTTAGCAGAAAAAAAGACTATAAAAACTTTTAAAAACTCTAGTTTTATATTTAATATTATAAAATAACTAAATATAAAATTAAAATATTATAAATACTTTTTAAACTTATCGGATCTAATTATAATATTATTAATATATATATAATAGAATTCTATAAAATTCTTTAGACTAATATCCATCTAATGCTAAATATATAAAATACTATTTTTAAAATTTATAATAGTAATATTAAATATTTCTTATTCTCTATAAATAATAACAGTAAGTTTCTTTTAGTAGTCTTAATAAACTTCCTATTAATAAAAGAACTTAGCGGTATTAACTACTATAATAAAATAATATTTTCAGACTAGATTAATAATATTTTTTTATTATAGAATAAGATATCTATTCAGTATTATCTCTATATTTACTCCGCAAAGATCGATGATAATATATTTTTTTATTTATACTTTTTCTTTACTATATTATAAATATTATGCTAAAAGACGAAGACTAGATAAATAAAAAAGATATATAAGATTATATATTTTAGCTTATTTTAGTTTTAGAATTTATTAAATATTTTATTAATAATATAATAGTTATTAGGGTTTATATAATAAATACAAGTTTTTAAAGCTTAATATTCCTAATCTTTTTTTATAAATATCTTTATCTACTATAATTTCGGAATTTTTATTATACTAATATTAGAGCCGTCGACATTTATTTAAATATTATATTTTAATATAATATATTATAACAGATAGTATTATAATATAAACTAATTTTTACTGTTATATAATATTATACTATTATTTATTATAAAAGTTTCTTCGGCTGTTGGTAGTTTATCGCCAGCAGCTATTATATAGGTATTATTACTTATTATAATATAGGCTTTTATAAGATTATAACTAATATATTACTAATACTATATATTATTATTAAATAGTTCGACTTTTTCGGTCTTAGTTTTAGTAATAAGTTTTGGATAGTTTTCTACGCGGTATACCAAGCTATAATAGTTAAGTATAACTGTTTCTAAATAAGTATAATACTAAATATATCTAGCTTTGCTATATAAATTATAGGTTTCGATAAAGAATAGATTATAGTTAACTAAGTATATAAAAAGCTGAATATTACCGGTTCGAGCAGTCGTCGGATCAAAAAAATAGTTATTTAAAGCAGATCAAAATAATATTAATTTAATAGATATATAAATCCTAAAGTAGAAAGATATATTAATCTGCCGCTCGGTATATATTAGACGAAAATAAAAATATTAAATAATATTAGTTGATTTAATAATAAATATAAAGTTATTATAAACTTTAATAACTTAAAAATTATATTCTATATATATATAATCTTATTATCTACCAGCAGACCGGTGTCAAGCTTAAACAGAATCTAAATATAAATAATAATTTTAGTATATAAAGGCTTACTCAGACAAAAAGTAGAAGCAGAAAAGTTAATATAAAATATAATATAAAAAACAGATCTATACTTTAAATTAATTTTTTTAACTCTAAAACTTTTAAAAATACAAATATCAACATCTAAAATACTGTAAGTAAGAGTCTTATTAATTAAGATTTTTATATAATTAGAGTTAATAATAATATTAGTTAGTTTCTTAGTTATATTTAAGCTGATTTCTATTATAACTAGCTTTAAGTCTCTAAGAAACTAAATATAATTAGGGTTATATACATATTCAGCCGTAAAGCAGTCGGAAATAATAATATTAGATATAATAATATTTATATCTATAATTACTTTATCGGGTACAATTAGTACGATAATAGATATAAAACAGAAAAAATAGATATATATTTTATTATTAGATAAAAAAATAGTAAAATAATTATTATAAGTAACTAAATACTTTATAATTCTATTCTCTAGTTTAACAAAATATATACTATCATTGCTTTCGGTATTATTTTCGGATTTCTGTATTTTATATATATTATAGTTAATTTTAGATTTATTAGTTATATAATAAGAAGTATCTTTATAATAGTTAAATAAAAAATAATTATAATTAGTATTATTATACTCCGCAGTATAGATATAACTTGTATTATAACTAACAGTATATATATAATTTATATAAGAATAGTTCTACAGTTGCCGATTTTAAGCATTTTTTATAGGATTTGTTTAAGACTAAGATATTTATGCGGGTTGCTGCAGTTACTGTAAAAATTAATATAACTACTATCTGTATAGTATAAATAATATATGATTTTAAAAAAAAATATACTAATTATTATAGAAAGATTAGTTGGTAAGCCTATTATAAGATTAATATTAAAGATTTTTATATTAAGAGCCTTTATAGCAAAGACAATTTTAACTATAATTCTAATTAGAGTTTTAGTTGCTCCAATTATTCAAGCAATAGTTCTACTAGTTTTTATTTTTATTTTTCTTCTTTCTTATATCTTTATTCTTTTTTTTTGCATTTCTTTTTTTACATATTATACTTAGTAATTTTATTCTTTTATTAAAACATTTACTTCTCGAGGGAATATAGAAAGATAGAAAGGCTGGTATTTTTATAAAATTAAAAAATATTATTATATAAATTTAAATTTAAATGATTCTAAATTATAGAGAGATGCTTAAAAATATTAGTAATACAAACTACTCTTACTTAAACCAATATTCTTTAAATAAATTTATTAATTAACCAACTATTACGGATATTATTATAAATATATAATAATATATTAAGCTTTCGATAGGCTTCGAAAAAATCCGATTTAAAGCAATTATATAATTTAATAAACTAGCTATTTTTAAGATTATACTTTTAAATTATATATTTTTCTTTTTTAGTAATTTTAGCATAATACTATTACAGAATAGTATTTATAAGATAGATTTAGATATTAGCTTTAACTATAGCTTTTTTCTTATAGTCTACAATATTACAGATATACTTAATAAAAAGATAGATATTTTTATAATAGACTTTAGATTCTTTGTTAGAATGTTTGGTTACACCGGCTATTATTATCCAATCGGAGTAATCGGGCTAGAAGTAACCGATCTTATCTATTTTTTATTAATAACTATTATTATAAGATATATCCGGCGGAGATTTACAACTATTTTTTTTATTTTTTTAATTTTCTAAAAGATGTTATAAACCATCTATATTAAAACTATAGTTACTAGAATCGGAGTCTTAATTTTAGCAGCTACAAAGATAAAGAATTTTTATAAGATATTTTTCTATTTTTTATACTATATAATTATACTTTTTAGTAAGACGTCGGTTATTATTTTGTTAATAATTATTTTTTTTATAATAATATTTTTTATTATAATATTTTTTATAGTGATAATAATATTTTCTATTTTTTTTATAACAATTTTCTATATTATATTAGTTTTGGTCTTTCTATTTTAGCTGATTCTTATTCTAATATTATTTAACTGTTTTAAAACAGATATTAATATTAATAAACTATAT
Source organism: Aspergillus aculeatinus CBS 121060 (assembly GCF_003184765.1). NCBI lineage: Eukaryota > Fungi > Ascomycota > Eurotiomycetes > Eurotiales > Aspergillaceae > Aspergillus > Aspergillus aculeatinus. The sequence continues at coordinate 896,957 of NW_020291472.1, forward strand.
CTATATTTTATAAATAGTATTCTAGATATCTTTAATACTATCTTAGACTTTCTTTATTCCTCAGAGTAGTTCGGCGAAGTCAGATTAAAAGAATAAAAATAGACTAAAAAAAATATTTATTTTATTTATTTAAAGTTTCAGCGGGTATTTATAGAGTAGTATTATTACTATTATTACCGGTAATACTAGTTTCAGCTATTATTTAATTTAAAGATTTATATAATAGTATATATTAAATTATAGTTACTGGTATAGAGTCGGTTAGAAATTATAAAAATTCAGATAACTAAAAAGAACCTAAAATAGTAGGCTTTTTAGCTAATATAGCAGTATTAACAGTATTAGTAATAAAAATATCTAATATAGTTAATAAAATAAATACTGCTCTCGATTTTAATATAATTTGCCTAAAAGGTTTTATAGGTTCTGGTTTAGGATTAATAATACTATTATAAGATTTGAGTTATATAATATATATAAGTAGCTAGAAAAGAAATAAAAAGAGTTTAAGAAACTTAATTATAATTTTATAAATATCTGGCCGATATAAGTTTTAGTTAATAAAATAAAAAGCTGATATACTTAAAAAGAATAGTAGTATATATTTAATAATATATTTAGTTCGACAAAGAGTATTACTATTAAGATCTCTAAAAAGAAAATAAAAAAGTAGATATAAAAATAGTAAATATAGTAAATAAGTTCTATAAGATGTTTTTATACAGTTGATTTATTTAGTTTAAATAATATTATCTATTAAATAATATTAATATATTTATATTAATAACAACTATTTACAGGCAACTAGAAGTAGAAGAAGAAACAGTTCTATAGAATTTAATAAAATTAGTATAGTAAAAAAGAAGCCGCAGTAAAGTTATTTATATACAGCAGAAACAGTAGACAAGTTAAAAATAGAATTAAATATAATATCTATTTTTTAGAGTATAATAATTATATTTCTTAGTACGGTAGAAGACGCGAGAAACAAATAAATAGTTTTTATTAAAAATAATATAAATAAGATTATGGTTTTAGATCTTTGTAGAAATAGAACAAGCGGTTTAGCAAGAAATTAATATAGATAAAATAAACAAATTAATACTGATAAAATTAACAATATAGTAGAGGATAAAATAAATAAGTAAATAAAAAATAAAATATAATATAAGATAGAAATTAATATTAAAGTTAGAAAGAAGTATAATATAATTTAAATTATAGACAATAATATAAAGTATATTAATAAGCTTAATATTGTGTATATTAATAAACTTAATATATTAAAAATTATTAGTTAGTTTTAAAAAGCAGACTTCTAGTCCGTAACAGATATACTATTATTGTAATAGTAGTTATAATATAGAAAAGAATAATTATTATATTATTATTAATTATTAGTTATACTAAATATAAGTATAACTATTTTATTGGCGGTATGTTAAGTAGTAATATTCTGCCGTCCTCTACAATATCCCCAGCATCGCCTGTTACAATAGTTTAAATAATCTAATATTTTTTATTATTTCTATTAAGTTTAGTTTTATTAATTAGAATTATATATTAAATTTATTATTTTATTTATTTTCTTATTTATTAAATTTTTAATTCTTCTAGTTTTATGATTTTTTATTTTAATTTTACTTTTATCTTACTTTTATAAATAATTTATAGAAAAAAATAAAAGTTAATTAAATCCTATCTAAAAAAACTAAAACTCTAATAATTATAAGTCTAAAAAATCTTTTATTTTAATTTATTTTATATTCTTTTATTTGTTAGGAACTACTTAGTGCAGTAGACATGCTGGTTAGGCAAGGCAAGTAAGATAGTTAAAAATAATCTTTTATTAATTTTAAAACTAATTTTTAAGAAATCTTCTTTTTTAAAGAATCTTAGAGTAATATATTATATAAAAAAAATAAATAATATAATAATATATATATTTAGATTAAAAGTCTAATAAATGTATATTAATCTTTGAACAGATTGTTATAATAATAAATATAAATTATTATAATAATAAATATTATATAATAATTATATTTTTCTGCTAAATTAGACTATTTAATATAATAATATAACTATGAATAATTTTAACTATTTATTTTAATTAGATATTTCTATTAATAATATTCTTTAAATAGTAGAATTTAGTATTATAATAATAAAAGAGCTGTCTGATAGACTGTATATTATATAAATAAAAGATTCTAAAATAATAAATAAAATATATATTTTATTAATAATCTAATTAGAATCTGATATAAAATATATATATAAATAAAAAAAATTAATATATTTTTATTTATTTTTATATCTTAATTTTCTACTAAATTTTCTACTAAATTTTTTTTTATATTTTTTTTATTATTTTTATCCTTATTTCTATTATTTATTTAGTATTTATTTATTAATCTATTTTTTTAAGACTTTTATTTTTATTATTTTTTAATATAATACTTATAACCACTTACTGTTGTTTGGCTAATATATTTATTATATCTAAAATCTTCTTTTATTTATATTATTTAAAAACTAATATTAAAAAATTTAATATTATTAATATAAAAAATTTTATATCTAGCTGTATTTTTAATATTATAATATTTATAATATATAAATAGTATTCTAATAAAAACCAGATTTATTATTAAACATATTTTAATAGTTTTTTAATACATTTATTAAATTAATAAAAACTAGACTTTAGTTAGTATATTAAAAAATATTTTTAAAATTATAAATTTTTAATTAAAATCAGAAGTTTTTTATTAACTATATTACTTTTAACTAGAATCTAAATTAGAATTTAGTATTTTATATTTCAATTAGCTATTTAATTCTAATTTTAATTATTAATTTTAAAATAGTTAAGCTAATTTATTATTATAAATATAAACTTACTAGTACTAGTAAATCTAAGATTATTATGTATTTTTTATTAACTTTCTATTAATTTATAAACTAATTTATTAGTTTAATCTAATTTTTTATTATTTTTTATTATAAGTTATTATTTTATTATAGATAATCCGACTATACTTTATCTAATATCTAAAAATAATAGATTTTTTTTATAGATTAGAACTAAGTAGATATTTTTTAAAAAGACTTACTATAAAATATATATTATATATAATAATAAAACCGTTTTTTAAAATTTCTATATTTAAAAAATAAAATAGTTTTAATTTTTTATTATTTATCTTCTATAAAAATAGTACTAATTAGCTGGGTTAATTTAGTGGTTTTTTAATAAAAGTCCAGCTTATTTATAAAAAGTTTTTATTTTAATTATACATTCTAGTATTAATATTTAAATATATTTAATGTAGTAATTTAATATAGATTTAATTATCTTTTTTATATTTAGAAATAAGATATTTCTTATTATTTTAATTTCTTCTTTTATTTTCTGTAATTTTAAATAATTTATTAAATATTATTTATACATTTTTTTAAAACCAATTTATTATATTTATTTAACTAATCTATCTATTTAATTAGAAAATATTATTTATTTTTAAAATTTTATTTATTTTTAATATTTCTAAGTTTAAACTTTTTTTTTTCTTTTAAATCTAAAAAGTAGAGTTAGTTTTATAAATTTATATTAGATTCTTATTATTTTAAGAATAATATATAAAAAATATTATAAATTTAATAGTAATAGTTAGATTAAAAATTTAATATATCTATTTTTTAATAATTATTAGAATTTTTAGAAGTCTAATATATTAAAAAACTAATTTTTAAAAAAAATCTTAATTTTTAAATTTTTAGTAAATAGCTTTATTAGATTTTTTTTTAAAAGTTCTTAGCTGGTATTTTTCATTATAATATTTTTTTTCATATTTTATTAGCTTTTCGCTAATAATTTTATAGATTTTCTTATAATATAACTAGTTTATTAATTTAATTTTTAGTTATAGAAATCTTTTTTTAAAAAATACCAGCCTCGATATAAAAATAAAAGTTAAATAAATAATCTATAAAAGTCTTAAAAAAAGAATAGCTAGTAGTTAAATTTAAAATATTATTATAAATAAATTAAATGAAAAATAATAAAATAGATTAGTTTAATTAATTTTTATTTATAAAATATTAAAGATATTATTTAAAAATCTGATTTATTTTTTTAATTTAATTATTAGTTTAAAATCGAAATACTATTAATAAACAGAGTTTAATCTAAATATAATATATAACTTAAAACTAAAATTTACTAATAAAAAAAACTTTTATTTAAAATTATATTCTAAAATAGTTTAAACTAAAATTTGATTTTTTTATAAAAAAATTCAGTAAGTTCTATAATAATTATAATATATAAAATAAATAAAAATTAATATTACTTTATAAATTTATTAATAATAATAAGAATTAAATTTAAAATATTTTCTTTTATTATAATAGAAGACAGACCTATAATAAAATCTATAAATAATTTAAAAAAGAATTAACTAGATATTAATAGTAATTTAAGCTTATTATATAGTTTATATTTAATAAATATAATTTCTTAATATGTAGAATATTTTTCAATATAAATAACTATATGTTTATAAAGATTTATTTAATAAATTCTTTTTAAGAAAAGTTTTTATTTTTAACTATTTAAAATAACCTACTAGCTAATTATTATAATAAAAATTTAATAAATATTACTAAAGACTTTCTTTTATAAGAAAATATAAATAATATTTACATATAATAAAATTATTCTTATTAATTTTCTAATATTTAAATCTAGAATTATTTTTTAAAATAGTAAGTTTTTAATAGTATATTTTTATATCTTTATTTTAAATTCTTTTAATTAAAGAATATAATTTTTTATTAATCTTAGAATAAAATAAATTTTTATTTTTATATACTTAGAATACTATTAATATACTAATATATTTATCATAAAATAAGCTTATTCTAATAGTTTTAGAATATAATAAATTTTTATATTTATATATTTAGAATACTACTAATATATTAATATATAAATTATAAAATATTTTTATTTTAATAATCTAATTAACTATTTTTATACTGGTTTTTTAATTTTTTTAATCTTATTAAAAGCTTAATATTATATAGATATTTAGTTTTGGATTTTTTTATAAAAATATCATATTATATTTAAACTAGGATTTTATAAAAACTAACTAAGATTTTACTAAAAATTTACCAGCTATTTAATATTATATTAATTTTAGAATCTTTATATTAAATAGGATTTCTAAGTCTTTTTTTATTCTTAATAATATATTAATAAAATTATATCTACTCGACTAATATTAAATAATAAAATTATAACTATTAAAATATATATATTATTAAATCTAACAGCTGTTTAGTTTCAGCTATTTTATAAAAATATAAAGATTTTAATAATCTAAAAAAACTTTCATAATATATAATAATCTTTTAAAATATTGATACTAATATTTAAATAAATAGATAATAATAAAAAACTTTTAATTTAAAATTAAATAATAAGTTTTAATATTATTAAACCTCTTTAACTAGAATATAACAGAATAATATATTTTATAGTTATCTAATTAAAATAATATTTTTATTATATTTTATTAAAAAATATTTATTTTTATTTAGATTTTTTATTAAGAATTAAAATATTTTAATAAAGATATAGTATTAAAATTATAAAAAAACTACTAGAATACTACTATTTTTTTATTAATTAATACTATTTTTTAGACTTTTTTCTATTCTAAGTATCTTTTAAAAAAAGATTAGTAATAATATAATTTAAAAATAGTCTTTAATGAAATATTAATAAAAATTATAAAATTCTAAGAATATTTAGATTTTATAGTATATAATTGGTATTAGCTATATAAAAATATTAGATATTTTTTAAAAATCTATTAATATACTATATAAAAATATAAGATATTCTAGCAATTTAATATAATCTTAGTAGAAAGTATATATTAATAGCTTAATATAAAAATCTACTTTTTATAAATATTCTAATATTTAATATAAATAAAAAATATAAAAAGAATACTTTCTTAAAAAATAAGAATATTATTTAAATAAATAATAAAGAAAACATCTCATATATTATAAAAAACTAAATAAATATAATTTTAAAATATAATCAGAGTATTAGTTAATCTAAATAATATTATTAAATATTTAAAATATTTATAATAGATTTAGAAAGCTGTCTTCTATTTATCTTTTTATTTAATATAAATTTAATAATAGATATTCTAAATATTAAGCTTTAAGAAGTATTTAGCTTTTATAATTCTATTTAAAATTTTTAAAATTAGAAATAAAGAACAATAATTCTTAATCAAAATCTTATTAAATTTTCTATAATTTATATATAATTGAAGATTTTTATTTTTTTTAATATGAAAAAAATAAAGACTTCTATAGAACTTTTAAAAAATTAAATTTATTCTAATTAAATATTTTTATTAATATAATAATAAAGGGATTAAAACTTAATTTAAGATAAAAAATAAATAAGTCTATATAATAGAATTTTATTATCTTTTAAATTAATAATATAATCCGACAGTTTATAAAAAGAAAATTACTAAAAATAATTAAAAAAATATATCTATAAAATTATAAAACTTAAAAAATAATATAGTTTTATTAGATTTAATCTATAAATAATTTAATAAAGCTTTATTTTTTAGTAATTAGATATTCTTTAAAAGTTTAATAATAGTATAAATATAAATAAGATTTTAATAAGCTTTTATAAATTTCTAAAAAAATAAAATCTTTAATTTTTAAATCTTATACTACTACTGTTGATTTTATATAGATAAGTAAATATATAGATCTTTTAAGATAATTATTAAAAATAAAATAAAATTTTTAAAAAAACCTAGATTGTAATTAATAGCTATATAATATTTTATAAATAATTATATAATTTTTTTTAAATTAATAGCAGTAATAGAAATCTTTTATATACTATAAATATTTATAGTAAAATAATTAATTATAATAATTTATAAAACTGTAAAATAAACTATATTTAAATAAAATTATTAAATAAACTAATAATTAATAAGATCAATTTTAGTATATAAATCTAAGTTTATATAGATTTTAAGTATATTTTTAAAATAAATAAATATATTAAAATAAGTAGTAGTTTCTATTTTAAATTAATTTATTAAAAATATAAAAGTTTTTTAACTATTTTTTTATTAGCTTTAGTTTAGTCTTATTCTTAATTTTATAAAAATATTAATTAGCTAAATAATATTTACTATTATATTTATAATAATAAAGAATTTTCTTTTTTTAATTTCTTTTATTTTATAAAAGTTTTAATAAAAAAGATTTATTAGTTAACTATGATAATTCAGATTTTCTGAAAGTCTTATTTAAATAGTTTTTTTATTTTTTTAAATCTTATTTTTTTTTAATTTAATATATTCTAATAATAAATAATAATAGATACTATTTTCTTTTAGAAATCTAATAGTTTTAGTATATATTTATACATATATTAATTAAGTTTCGGTACCAGCTTTAAAAAAAAGATTAAAATATATTTATTATTTTATTTAGACTTAAAATAATATTTTAAAATATTTAAATAAGAATAAAATTTTTTTAGATTCTAATTATTTTATTAATAGATCTGTTTAAGCTGCTTTATAATATCAGACTATAAAATAACTATATTTTAAATAAAAAAAATTTATTAAATAAAATAATCTTATAATTTTTTAATATTTTAATAGTCTTCTAAGAGTTTTTTATTAATATATTAATATTATCTCTATCGATAAATAGAATTTAAATAGCTAATTATTATTAAAACTTTTTAATTCTTTATATAATATTTTTAAAAACCTTTTTTAAAAATATATTATGAATTATAAATCTATTCTATTTTCTGTTATAAACTAAACCGAAGAAAAAAAATAAAGATTTTTTTAAGTTTAATTTTTTTTATATTTAAAAAATAAATTTAACTAGTATAATATTAATATGATTCTACTCAAAATTTAATATTTTTATATTCTGTTTATAATATTTAAATCTGTTTTTTAATTATTTTAACTATTTTAATTAATAAATAGTAGTTTATACTTTTTAAATATCTATTTAGATTAAATAACATAATTTAAGAACAGACAAAGTATCTTAAAATAATTTTAATAAAAATTTATTTAATAATATATTACTTTTTTTTAAATAATTAAAAAATAAAAAATTAGAAATTATTAGAAACTATTTAATATAGTAGACATACTGGTTAGATAAAATAAATAAAATAGTTAAAAATAGTTTTTTATTAATTTGAAAACTAATTTTTAAAAAATCTTTTTTTAAAGAATCTTAAAGTAATATATTATATAAGAAAAGAAATAAATAATATAGTAATATATATATTCGGATTAAAAATCTAACAAATCTATATTAATCTCTAAGTAGGCTGCTATAATAGTAGGTATAAACTGCTGTAGTAGTAGGTATTATATAACATTATTAAATAAAATAATTAAACTATTAAACTAACTATAGTTAGATTTATTTAATATAAATAATCAGATTATTTAATAATCTAATAGAATATTATAATTAAATTAGTTAAATAATTAGATTTTATAAATTAATTAAATTTAATTATTTATAATTAATAAAAAATACAAGATTTAATAAATCTAAAACTATTAACTGAGCCTAACTATCTAATTTAGTTTCATATAATTAATATTAAACAGATTAAATAATTAGTAAATTTAATAATTAATCTTAATAAATCAAATTATTTTTTTTATTAAAAAATAAAATAGAATTACTACTAAAATCTTAAAAAATTTAATAAAACTATATTAAAAGTAGTTTTTTCAAGTTTATTAATTAATTTTACATTAAGTAAACAGAATTAATATATTATATTTAATATAAAAAAATTCTATTAAATTTTTTAAGTTCTATAAAACTAATTAATATTATTATTAAACATTTTAATAAAAGATCTTATTAAGACTTATATTAGATAATAAAAATTAATATGTTCTAAAATAATAAAATTTTAAATTAATAAAATAAAAAAACAAATTAAAATATTTTTTAACTTCTTTAAATTAATTTATAAAATAATAGATACTTTTATTTTAATATAGTAATCCAGACTTATTAAAAATAAAAATAAATAAAAAGAAATTTCTAAATTTTCTAAACTAATATAATAAGTATATAATTAGTTTTGGCTAAATTTTCTAAATAAATAATTTATTAATAAACTAGTTAAAATAAGTTATACTATCTTTTAAAATTAGAATAATTAAAATAAACAAACTTTTAAAAAAAGAAATTAATAAATAAAAGTCTAAAAAAAAGATTATATAATTTAATATATCTATATAAATTAAAAAAATAATAGAAACTATAACTTTTAAAACTATAAATATATTAATAAAAATCTCTAAAAATTTATATAATTATTTAATTTAAATATACTGAATTAAATTTAGTAAATTTATAAAAGTCTATAATTTAAATATACTTATAAAAAAACTTACTAAATATATTAAATAATTGTAACTATTCTAAAAATCTTTAAAAATTAATAAACTAAATAGTCTTTATCTAAATTTATTCTATTAATATATTAATATAATTCTGAATTAGATAATTTATTAATAAATTTATTAAAATGATAAATATTTAATACTACTTCTAATAATCATATATCTAATTTATTAGAATTATCTATTAAATATAATATAATAGAAAATAATTAGATATATATTAAAAATACTTTTAATATTATTTAGAGCTATAAAATAATTATATTTAGTTTTCTTTATTAAAAAAAATAATGTAATTTGTAAATTAAAAAATATTATTTTTATTTTAAAAAATATTATTTTTATTTCTGGATTCTACTATAATATTGTTGGAGTATTAGTTCTTTCAGATAAGGTTCAATTAACTTTTACTTTTCCATACAAATTATATATAAAAGTAAGATGAAAGTAAAGTTGAAGTAAAAAATTATAGAATCAGAAGAATTAAAGATTTAATAAATAAGAAAATAAATAGAATAGCAAATTTAATATATAATTCTAATTAATAAAATTAAACTAAACTAAATAGAAATAATAGAAAATATCAGATTATTTAAATTATTTTTTTTATTTACTAATTTTCTAAACAGAAAACTAGAAATATTTAATAGACAGAAGTAAGAATATAGAAATAAAATAAATAAAACAGACTAGAATAATAGTTCTTATTTAGATAATTAAATTAAGAAGACTAGGACTTAGGATTTTGATGCCCAGGTGACCTTCCAGTCTGACAATAATTAATAATATATTTAATTATAAAATTATTAAAAAATCTTTTTATTTATAATATTATTAATAATAGTTATATCCAGCTAATCTAAAGCAGCTAGTCTAATAATATTTATTATATAAAAAATACTATATATAACTATTTATAAAAAAAAATAAAAAATGAAAATTTATAGCTATAATTTATAAAAACTAGTTTTAGATATAATTAATTATTACTATAAAATAAAAATAAATTAAAAACTATTTATAAATAAAAATAAAAATTTTTTTTTTATTTAGATATAAAATAATTTATAGAATTAACTATACTAAACTAGTATATTTATTAATTAATATTTTAATTTTAATTAGCTGTGGTCTTAAAATTTATATTAATAAATATATTTTATTATATAAATTATTTAACATATATATATATTTTGAATAAATAATAAATATATCCGGTTTTAGCTGTAAAACTAAGAAAAATAGATTAAATAAATTAATTATATATAAACATTTATATATAAATTTTTTAATATTATTATTAATATTATTTATTAAGATTTTATCAGGTGTATAAATACTAGTTATATAATCTAATAACTTATTTTAATAATAATTATTAAATTTATTTAAATAATAATTATTAAATTTATTTAAAAAAATATTATAAATTATAAAAATTATATATTTAGCAAAAAAGCTGATATTTAGATTTTAATAAAAATGAACTATAAAAGATATATACTTATAAAAGTTTTTAATATTTTTAGTCTAACATATGATAAAAAATAGACTAATGTAATCATAAAAATTATAATTATATAATATATCAGTCAGCTAGATAATATATATTTTATTTTTTAATTTTTTGTATAAATAATAGTTTTTATAAAATTATAAAATATAAAATAATTCTTATAAAAAAATATTATAAATAAATAGTAGTAATATTTAAGTAATATTTCTTTTTAATTAGAAATAATATTTATATAAAATTACTACTAAAAAAAATCAAAATACTATTAAATAGTTTATTAAAATAATATTTATTATTATTCAATATTTAATAAATAATTTTAAAAATAAAATAATACTATATAAAATCTTTTTTTCAATAATTAGATTTATATTCTATAATTTAGCTGTAACATTAAACTATAAACTAATTAAATATATAAATATTTTTATTAATTTAAAAAAAATTTAAAATTTAAAATAAATTATATAATTATAAAATAAAAATAATACTATTATATTAAATAATATTATTATATAAATAATTTCTTTATTTAATAAATACAGCTTACTATATATAATATAATATAAAAACAAGCCTTGGTGACCCTCGCTATGCTCAGGGCTATTTCCAGGCCCAGAATAGAAAGATAGTATAGAAGGCGGTATAGATAGAAGTAGTAGAATAATTTATATTTTATTATTAAATTAAAAATAAAAATACAATTAATATATATATACTAATACTCTTATTATTACTATTATTATTACTATTTTATATATTTTTTATTAAAAAAAGTTTTAAATTAATAAGTTTTAATTTTTATAAATTATTTTAGATCTGTCATATTATTTTTTTATTATTATATATATTTTAAATTGTTTTGAAAAACTGGTTAAAATACTAAACTATTTATTTATAATATAATAAATAATTATTTTAATAATTAATTAATATAACTAACAACCGAACCGAAGTATATATTATAGTTTAAAAACTATAATTAATTAAATATAAAATTATAAAATATTATTTCTTATTTTTCTATACTTATAAAATATAGCTGTAGCTGCTTTAAAAAAATCTATTATAATTAGTTTTTTATTATTATTATTATTATTATTATTATTATTATTATTATTATTATTATTATTATTATTACTAATATTACTATAATTATTATTATTATAATTATATTTTTTTTAAGATTTAGCAGCTATTAGTTTTTATATTTAAAGATTTTTAAAAGTTTTTTATACTAATAATATAAATTTCTATAGTTATAAATTCTTACTATAAATTAAAATACTATAATCTAGCTGTTTTTTATTTTATTTTTTAATCTAACTATATATTTATATTAGAATAAACAATAGATAATTCTTATAATAAATCTATAAATATACTTAATAAATAGTATTTATATTATATATATAATTAAAGATTTTAAAAAAATTATATAAATATTTAAAGCTTTTTTAATAAGAGCTATATTAATTATATTATATATAATAAAATATTATATTATTTTTTATACTATAAGTAGACTATAGTATATATTATAACTTAGTTCTATTAAAATTTATTAAAAATAATATAGTTAAAGAAGAAGACCGCAAGCAGTATTATAAAAAAAATAGAAAAAAAAACTACTACTACTACTGTTATTAATACAGCCGGCTGTAAACTTTTATTTAAGAATAATATTTTTATAGTTTTAGGTATTTATATTTTTACTACTATTTATATTTTTTTTATTATTTTTTTTCTTTATAGTATAATCTAGCTAGTATAACTAATATTAAGATATTATAATTATTTATATAAATTTTTATATTTATTAATGCTGTTATATCTATTAAAACTATTACTATTATTATCTATAAATAGATTCTAATATATTATATATATATTTATAAAACTAAAATATTTCAAAATAAGAAATTAAAATTAAAAAAAAACTAATAATATTTTTAGATATAATATTAATTTTACTAATATTATTAATATTACTAAGCTTTTAAACTATTAGTTTAATTTTAAAAAATTTTAGTATTAGAAAACTACTATTACTGCCACTATTATAGACTTTTAAAAATAAATATTAATTTTTTTATAGAAAATAAAAAAAAAGAGAAAGAAAGTCTAAAATATTTTAAGTTTTTTTTTTAAAAAAAAAATATATAAAATTTTCTATTTTTTATAAACTATTTTTAGAACTGGCTATTTTTAAATAAATTATTTATTATTTATTTAAATTATATATTAATTATTATATAAATTTCTATAATAATATAGATATTAATATTTACTATAAAAATTATTTAAAAAAAAAGAAAAATCTTTAAATATTTTATATTTATAATTATTTTATTATTGAATAATTAGAAAACTATAAATCTAGCTATACTTATTATATAAAAAAAAGCTATATATAACTAATTATAAAAAAATATAAAAAACTAAAAATTAATTATTATAGTTTATAAGATCTAATTCTAAGTTTTATTTACTATTATAATAAAATAGAAATAAACTAGTAACTAATACTAAAAGAGAATAAAAAATAATTATTTTTTTTAAAAAAAAATAATATATAAAATTAGATATATAGTTTTAGTATAATTATCTATTAAAATAACAATTTTAAATAAATAGTTGTATATAATTTTAATTAATAATTATATTTCATTATATAGATTCTTCCAGGCTTATATATTTTATAATAAAATAATAAATATACCTAGTTTTTTTTGCAAAATTAAAAATAAAAAACCAGATAAATTAATAATTTAAAAATATTTTTATATAAACTTTTTATTATTTTATTTTATATCATTTATTATAGTCTAAATAATAATATAACAAAAAGTTATAAAATTTAAAAGCTAATTAATATAATAATTATTAAATTTATTTAATACAATATTATAACCTATAAGAACTATTTATTTAGTAAAAAATATAGACTTGGATACCAGTCTGTAATTATATTATCAGAGATATAAACTTATATAAAATTTATATATTATTTATTTATTTTATAAATATTAAAAGATTTAAACCGCTCTATAATTTTTTATTATAAAATAATTTAATTAGTTAGATAATATATATCTTATTTTATAATCTAGTAAACAGCTGTTTATTCTTATAAAAATATAAAATTTAAAACTTTAGTTAGAAAAAAACTATTAAAAATAAATAATTATAATATTATTATAATAGTTTTTTTTATTACTAATAATATTTATATAAAATTATTATTAAAAATTATAATAATCCTATTAAATAGTTTATTAAAATAACTATGAATATTTTTTAAAATATAATAAGTAATTTTAAAAATAAAATAATATTATATAAAAATTTTATTCTAAATAATAAAATCTATTTTATAAAACTTATTTATAAAAAATAACTAATAAATAATATTATATATTAATATTTTATTTACTATTAATAAAATTTAAAAAATAAAATAGACTATATAATTTTTCGATAATAATAAGATTATAATTGTAAAAAATATTAAGTAGAAAATAATCTTTTTTAGAAATTATAATTAATTATATATTATTTTATATAAAAATATTTTATTTATGTTATTAATTTTTTAAATAAAAAAATAAAATAGTATATTTTTTTTATAATATTATAAATAATTATATAAATTATTTACTAAAATTTGTTTAGCTGTTTTTTTAATTTAGTAGTAAATAATTTAAAATTAGCTAATTAATTAGTTTTTATTATTATAATATTTATTATACAGATTCTATTTTAATAGTTTATTAATAATAAAAAATTATAATTTATTAAAAAATAGTTCTTGGTATATAAAAAACTTATAATAAAAAATAAAATATAATTAAAATTATAGTTCGGTATATTAAAAAAATCAGCTGGTTAAATAATAAAATATAAAAAATTATTAATTAATAAGATTTTATATTTATTTTATAAAACTAATAAATTACTTAAGAAGTTATAAAATAAAACTATAATAAATAAAAATCTTAAAAAAAAGCTAGTTATAAAAATCTTAATTTTATTAAAAATAAGAAATTATTTTTTATTATTATTTAATAGTTTTAAAGCCCAGCAGGCGGTTTAAAAAATAGAATATATATAATTATTCATAATATATAGATTCTTAAAACTAATAGAACTTTTTTTAATAATTAAAAAAAGTTATATATAAAACTGTTCTTCTATATTAAAGCTATAATAATATATTTATTTAATTATAAAATCTTTTTAATAGAATTATAAAATTTATTCTTATTAGTTTTATATAAAATATTATAGTATATTAAAATATAAATATATTAGCTATTCCAGCCGTATATAAACTATTTTTATATTATAATAAAAATAAACTATTAACTTATTATTTAATAATTTTAAACAGTTTACAATATTTTAAATAATAATTTTATATAAAAAAAACACAGCCTACTAATTAGATAAATAAACTAGAAGAAAGATTATTAAAGAATATTTTTTATAAATATAAAATTATAATAGTCTGATTATAATTTTTATACAATTAATATAATAGTTTTTAAAATATTATTTATATTTATTTCTAAGATTAATTTATAATATTATTTAGTCTAGGTTTTTAATATATATATTTGATAATGCATTTAATTATTTTAATATTATAGTAAATCTATATATTAATATAATAATAGAAAATTTAAAATAAAAATAAATTATATAAAACTATTTAAATATTATTAATTAAAGTCTTATAATTTTTAATTCTTTTTATAAAACTTATTCTAATTCTATAGTATTTATAATATAGCAGATATTTATTTTTAATTTATAGAATATTAAACTATAAAAAAATAAAAAACTATTTTATATTATTATTATTATTATTATAATATAAGATTTTAAAATTATATAATAGTCTATAGAAGTTATAAATTATATAAATATAAATAAAATTTAATAATTTAAGATTAATAACTAAATTAAAAGATTTTATATAAATTATCTTATTAATTACAGCTGGGTTAAGAAACTAATTATAATTTATAAAAAGAATAATTAAATAATAATCAAAAGAACTATATTTTTAATATTTTAAATTTTAAAAATAAACTAGTATAGAACTAAAAATATTCTTATTTTTAATTAAAAGTATTAGTTTATATTTCTTTAACTTAAATATTTTAGCTAGAAAATCCGGCTGGCTATCAACTATTTAATTAAAAAGAAATTTATTAATAATCTTAAACTAATAAAAATTAATTATAATTATAATAAATAATAATAGCAGACTATATATTTATATAATTATTATTATATTTTAGAATAATTATTATATATAATAAAAATTAGTAGTAAATCTAAATAATAGAATAATTCTACAGCTAAGCTTTTTTATATTAATAAAACTATTTATATAAATTATAAAATTTATAAAATTATAATATAAATTAGATTATAACTTATTAAAATAAAATTATATTTAGTTTAATTTTTCTTATTTAATTATAGTTTAAATATTAATTAAATATTGCTGCCAGAAACAGCCGGCCTGTAGAAGAATATTAAACTTATTATTATAAATAAATATTTAATAAATATAAAAATTATAAATAATTAAATAATTAATAATAATCTTATTTTTTTTATTTTAATTATTATTATTTTTATTATTATAAAAATATTTATTATATAACTGTAAGTCTTAATACCAGTTGACATTATTATATAAAAATAATAAAATATAATATAAAACTAAATATAATATATATAAAAAATTAATTTATATTTAAAAAAACTAAGTCTTATTTTTATAAAGCTATAAAAAATATTATTAAATATATTATATCTATAATTAATTTTTATATTAAGAATAATTACAGCTATTTTAAATAATATAAAAATATTATATTAATATTAGTTTATATTTTTTTTATAATTAGCTTAATTTAAAAAACTAGTATAATTTATACTAATATTAAATAGTTTTTTATTTTAAAAAATTGCTTTCTAGTAGTTATATAAAATAAAATATATAGATTAATATTTTATAATAATTTCATTAATTAATTTAAAATATATAGCTAGAAAATAGAATTATACTAAATTTATATACTATTACTATACTTAATATTATAAGATTATATTTATATAAATTATAGTTTATAACTATTATTATTTAAAAAAATTATATAAATAAAATAATTTATTTATAATATTAAATAATATAATCCCACTGGTTATATAAGTATTAATATAATAATTACCTAATATAAAATATAATATACTATTATAATAGTAAATTTTTTAATAAAGTATAAATTATTGGGATCTATTAAATTTAAAAAATTTTATAGAGATATAAAAAGTATATAGATAAAGAAAAATATAATATAACTATTTATATAATATTTTAAAAATTATAATACAGCTTTATTTAATTTTTAATATTATTCTAAAATCTAGTAAAAAGTCTTATAATTAGAGTATAGTATATTTATATAACTAAGATTATAGATTTTAATAATATTATAATAAAATAATTAAATTTAGAAAACTAATTATTAAAAAATAATAAAAAAACTAATTTTATTTATAAAAACAGCTGTTATAAATATTTAAATAATATTTTTATAATTAATAATAATATATAAATATACTTTCTCGGTTAACTATAACTATATAAAATAAATATAAGATTATTAGAACTTATTTTAAAAAAAAGAAAATTAATAAAAAAATTATATAATTTTAGAATTATTTATATAGATTTCTACGCGGGCTTAGTATATTAAAAATAAGCTATAAATAAATTATAAATTATTTATATAAAAAAATAAAATTAATTTTTTATAGTCTATTATACTAATAGATTATAAAACTAGCTATAAATATTATAAAATTTATTATTTATTCTATTTATATTTTATTTATTATTTTTTATAGTCTATTATATTATTGGATTATAAAACTAGCTATAGATATTATAAGATTTATTATTTATTCTATTTATATCTTATTTATCATTTTTTATAGTTTACTACGCCGCCGAACTATAAAACTAGCTATAAATATTATAAAACTTATTATTTATTTTATTTATATTTTATTTATTTATTTTAGTAGTTAGCTACACCGCCGGTTTATAAAACTAGTTATAAATATTATAAGACTTATTATTTACTTTAATTAGATTTGATTTATTATTTTCGGTAGTTTACTACAGCAGTAGACTATAAAATTAAATATAACCGGAATTCTATTTATTTTATAAGAACTACTATAGTAAAGAATTTCAGAAATTAATAATAAAAAAAATAAAATATAATAAATAAAAGAATTATATTTAATAATTAAAATAAGATTTATAAATCTTATAGTTATTTAAATAGTCCGAAACTGTAGTAGTAAATATATTAAAAAAACACAATTTTTTATATATATAATATAAAATTTTAATAATATAATAATTTAATTATTTAAAAAATAAAGATCTATAAAAAGCTTTATATTATAAAATAAAAAATATTAATATAAATAAAATATAAAAATTATTAAGACTAGAAAAACTATAAAAATTATAAAAATTATAAAAACTATATAAATTATATAAAGATTTTAAATAAAAAAATAAGAAAAATAATACTTTATAGACCGGCTGTATTTATAGTATATATAAAAAACCGCGGGAGAGATATAGATCTGTTTATTTTATAAAAAAATCTATAAAATAAAAAGAAATTCAGAAGAATTTAGAAAAGAACTGTAAGAATTAGACTATATTTTTTATATATAAAAATATAGTTAAATTCTAATGTATCTTTTTTTTAAATAAAAAAAATAAACAAATAGACCGGTATCGAAATTAGTAGAAAAAAGTATATTCTTTTAGTATAACTTTTTTAAACCGGGTTTAAATTTTCTAAAAATAGAATTAAAAAATGCAATAAAAAGTCAGATTTTTAAATCTTTAAAAACCTTTCAAAAATATTAAGAATTAACTGAGTTATTAATTTTTGACGCTAAAATTCAAAAAATTAATATTTTCGTATGATATATAATATACAGTTTTAATAAAATATTAATATTATATAATTTTATATCTATTATCAATATATATAGCAGCTCCGACTATAGATTTTTTATTAATACAATAATAATATATTTTATAAAATTATAAAATTTATTTTTTTAATATAATTTTAAATATTTTTTTATATTTTTAATTATATTTATTATAAGAATTTTACTAACTATAACAGTTTTAAATTATTCTATATTTATTAAATATTTTTTAAAAATTATTATTTAAATTAAATATATATAAATATTATATATAAATAGTTAAAATATTAGTTTTAATATTTAAATATATTTTTATTAGATGATATAATAAAATTTATAAATTAGTATTATTAGTCGTCGGTAGTATATATACTATAATAATAAAATTTAATAAAGTTTTATATATAATAATATTTAATAATAATAGTTTATAATATTAAAATTATTATAGTATATTTATAAATATAATAAAACTATTTATTATCTAAAAAATATAATAATTTTTATTTATAATATTAACTTTTATTTTTTTAGTATATAAAAATAGTAGAAATATTTTTTATTTAAAATTTTAAAATCAGACTTCTACAGTATATAATAAAAATAAAAATAATTCTTATTTAAAAAACTAGCTAGATTTTTTTAGTGAAAAAGATTATTTTAATATTTAATATTATTGATAATATTTCTGGATAAACTTTTAATATTAAAATATAAAAAATAACATTTTTATTTATAAATTAAAAAATTTATTATTATTATTATTATTTTTTATATATTTTAAAAGATGTTTATAATAGTCTTTCTTATACTTATATATATAAAATATTTTAAAAATTAATAAAAAAACAGAATCTAGATTTAAATTTATTTATAAATTAAAAATTTAATGATATTTAATAAAACTATTTATTATTTATACATAATTAGCTGTATTAATATTAGATTATTATTATTTTTTAGTAGTTTAGATTAAATAGTACTTTAATTTTCTAATAATAAAAAAGATTAATAGAAAATATATAAAAATATTTCTAATATTATTATTATAATTATTATTAGCTTCAACCGCAGCCCTTTGACTTGCTTGCTCAATTGCTTACATACTTTAACCGCAGCTCTTTGGCTTACTTAATTTCTTGCATACTTTAACTATAGTTTTTTAGTTTATTTATTTAATTTGTTATATATTTTAAGTATAGTTTGTTAGCTTACATACTTAATTTTTTATATACTTTAACTGTAGCTTTTTAGCTTACTTGATTTTTTATATATTTCTGTAGAGTATCTGGCCTTCTATTAGCTGGGCAGCTTACTGCCTCCGGCCGGTAGTTTAAATAAATATTTAAGTACCTTAAATTCATCTTTTTTTATACTTTTTTAGGTTATAAGTTTTTTTTTATTTAATAATCTTTTTTTAAAGTATTAATTGTATTAATATTTTATCAAAAAATCTTATATTTATTAAATCTATATTATTTAAAATACTTTTTCTATTTTTTTAATTTTTAGATTTTTATATATATTAAGCAGCGCTGCGGCCAGCTAATTAATGATTAAAATATTTTTAATATATATTAAGAGTATTAGACTTCAAAACTATTTTAAAAAATAAAGATACTATTATTTATTATTATATATAATATTAAAAAAATATAAAGTTTTTTTTATAAACTATCAGATTTTCTATCGGTATTATTAATATGTTTTATAAATAAATAAAAATAGAATATTTAATTATATATCATTAAAATAAATCTTTACTTTTATTATATAAAAAACTTTATTAATAAAATCTTATTATAGTTAGTTTTAGATAAGAACTATTTTAATATATAAAAATAATAGTTAATTTTAATTAATAAATAGTTTATAAACTTATTATTAAAAAATATATATTCAAAAAATATTTAAATTAGTTTTTAGAGCTTAAATATATTAATAAAATATTTACTACTATTTATAAAATTATTTATAAAAAAAATATATCTAAAAAATAAGCTATAATTATTAGTTTTCTAACTATAAAATCTTTATAGTATATAAAACTGTTTTAGTTTATTAATATATTTCAATATAAATATTTAGATATCCGGGCTTTTAGTTATAAAATTAATATTTATATTATTATTTTTTTAATATTATTTAAAAAACAACTTCTTATTATAAATAATAATATGAGAGAATAATATTAATAGAAATAATAATAATTTTTATAATAATATTAATTTTTTTAATCTAATTATTTATTTTAAAAATATTATTATAAAAAAGGAAATAAATATTAGTTATATAAATATAGCCCTGTAGATATTTAAAAAAAATAATAAATTAAAAAATATAATCTTAATAAATATATTAAAGAAATAATAAAAAAATAATATTATATAAGTATTAAAAAAGCTAATAAATAAGTAATCCAATAATTAGTTTATTTAAATTTAAAAATTATTTTTATATAAAAAAAATAATAAATATATTTTTTAATAAATATATTTTTATAATAAATATAAATTCAATATTAATTTATATTTTTATTTTTATTTAAATACATATTTTTAAAAATAAAAACTATAAATTTATATATAATATTATAAATCTTGTATTATAAAAAAATCTTATAACTATTATATATTCTTATTATATTAATATATTTATTAGTATAGCTATTATTATAAAATCTAATAAAAAAATTATTTTTTTATACAAATATAGAATTTTAATATTAGATATATATTAATATTATATTTTAATTTCTTTATTAAATATAAAATATAAATTTTTTAAAAAGATATATTAATATTTTAACTTATGTAATATATATAATAAGACTAAAAAATATAAAAAAATTAAATTATATCTTAATATTAAAAATAGTAAAGCTATTAAATTAATTATAAAAATAAAATATATTTCTAATATCTTATATAGTTTATTATTAATAGAAAAAATATTTAATAATTATAATATTATTTAATATATTAAAAATTATAAAATTAAAGATTTTAATACTAATTATATTATTAATTATATATAAAACAGTAAAATATTTATTATTAAAATATATAATAGTAATAAACTATTTAAATATTTTTAACTTACTATTATTAATTTATATTTTTTATACTATTACTTAAACCATACAGATAAGCTGAAATTAATTATTATAATAAAAAATATTAATAATAAAATAATTAATAAGCCAGAGTTTAAATATAAAACTTATAATATAAAAAAAATATATATAAAAATATAATAAAAACTAATAATCAGAAAATAAAGTTTATAAAATATTTAAAATTATAATACTTAATACTTAAAATTTATAAAAATTAAAAATAAAAAATATTATTTAATATTAGTTAATTCTTCTATTGATTGTATAAAGATCTATTTATTAAAAAGCTTTAAAAATAAAGCTAGTAATATATTAATTATATTTAAGAAATAATATAAAAATATTACCGGTTAATGTATTATAAAATAATATTTTAATAATAGCTATAAATTTATAAAATTAAAAAAATAATATAAGTCTAAAAAAATTATATACTTTATATTAGTTTTATATTATTATTGTTAAAATATTTATACAAAATAATATAAATAATATATTATATTAATAGTTAAAATAATATATTATATTAATATTATAATAATACTACTTTATATTAGTTTTATATTATTATTATTAATATATTTATATAAAATAATATAAATAATATATTATATTAATAGTTAAAATAATACTAATTAATATTAGTCTACTAAAATATTTTTAGTTAAAAATAATTAAAATAATAGTCTATATTATTAATTATTTCATTTTTTTAAATAAAAAATTATTATTAATCTTAAAATAATATAAATATTTTAATATTAAATTTAATATTATATTAATTCAATATTTATATATATAGCTACAGAATCTATATTTTAATTAATTTTAATAACTTTTAATATATTAAAAAATATAAACTTAAATTATAAATATTTATAAATTAATTATTTTATTAATTATAAAAACAACTATAGTTATATATTCTGAATCTATAAATAAAAATTAGAAAAGTTTATATACTCCGATAATATTAAAATCTTTAAAAAATATATATATATAATAATAATTATAATAATAGTATTAAAAATATTTTTATATATTTTTTATTAGTTTTTTCTTATTATTAGAAGGCTGAGGCGCTGTCTGGTCTAAGCTATTAAAGAATAATAATAATCTAGTACTAATATAGCTAATTATATATAAATAATAAATAGTTTTATTAAATATTCTTAAATTTTTAATTTATAAATAAATTTAAATTTAGACTTTATTTTTTTATTATTTTTAAGATATTTTATATATATAATTATAAAAAAGACTATGATAAATATTTTTTAAAATATATAAAAAAATAATAATAAAACTTTTTTTTTAATTTATAAATAAAAAAGTTATTTTTTAAGTTTTAATAACGGGAGTTTATCCGAAAGTATTATTAATAATATTAAATATTAAAGTAATTTTTATAAATAAAAAAATGTAATTAGTTTTTTAAATAAAAATTATTTTTTTATTATATATTATAAAAATCTAATTTTAAGACTTTAAATAAAAACTGCTTCCGCTGCTCTTATATATTAGAAAAAATAAATAATAATATTAGAAATAAAAATTATTTTATTTTTTAAATGATAAATAAATTTATTATATTTATAAATATTATAGTAATCTTAGTATTATAAATTATTATTATTAAATATTATTATGTATAAAGTTTGATTAAATATTATTATTATAATATATATATTTATAATAGTTAAAAATACTAATTTATAAATTCTATTATATAATCTAATATAAATATATCTAAATATTAAGACTAATATATTAGCTGTTTATATATAATATTTATATATATCTAATTTAAATAATAATTTTTATACAATATTTAATAAATATATAGTAGTTTAAAATTATTATAGCTAGTAAGATTTTTAAAAATAAATATAATTAAAAATATAAAAAAATATTTTAGAATTATATTAAAAAAAATAAGTTTTATAATTTTATAAAATATATTATTATTATATTGATAAAGGATTTACAGCCGGACCTATTATATATATTAATCATAAATATAAAATTATATAATATTAATATTTTATTAAAATTATATTAAATTATATTACTAAAAATATTTTAAAAATTAAAATAAATACTAGCTGATATAGCTATAAAGATTTTATAATATATAATATTTATAGATTTTAATTTCTAAATTGATTAAAATATCTAACTAATGTTCTTTCTTATTTAAAAAAATATATAAATAATTAATACTAAATCTAAATAAAAATACTATTTTTATAAAAATCATAAATTCTAACTATTATAAATATTAGATTATTTAAATAAAAGCATACTATATGGATAATCTGATTTTAAAAATATATTTTAATTATATAATGTAATTTTTATTTATATTAATAAAATTTTAATTTTAAAAATTTATAATATTATTAAGATATTTTCTTAATAGCCAAATTAGTTAAAAATAATAAAAACTAAAGATAATAAATAAGAAAAAAATATATTTAATTTTATTAATCAGCTGTTTAATATTTATATTTTTTAAATAAATATATATATACTATAAAAGCTAATAACAGCAGATAGATATATTATTTTAAAATATATTAAATAATATATAAAAATTATTAATAGTTTGATTTTAATTTTAAAAATAATTAAATTCTAATTGTAAATAATATTTTTTTAAAATTTATAATTACTATTATTATATTTCTATAATCATAATATATCTAGTACAATATTATTATAATATATTTTAATATTAAATTTTAAAAATAATTTATATATATATATACTAACCGACAGGTTTCTATAAATTATCTAATAAAATCTAATATTTAAAAAAAAATATAATTTTAAATAAATAGTATTTTTTAAAATAAAATAATTAATAAAATATCTATATTTATATTTATAGAAAAATAATTTTATTTTTATATATAAATAATTTTTTTTATTATATCTAATATAGTAGAAATTAAAATTATATTATATAAATTTAAAAAAAATATATAATTAAAATATTTTAATAAACTAGTATAGTTTCTAAATAGTTTAATATATTAAAATTATAAAATTAAAATAATAATTATTAATCAGTATATTTATATTAATAAACTTCTTATAGAATATAGTATAATTAATTATTATATAAAAAAGATTTTTATAAATTGTAAATATTGGAATATATTATATAAAGGCTCAAGACTTTATAAATATAAATTAATATAAAAAGATACAAAAAAAATTAAATTAGTTAATAATAAAAATATATATTAATATTACATATATTATATATTAATTTTAATGTTAAATAATCTTTTTATAGTTAATTAATAAGAATATTATTAAATATATTTTATATTATCTTAAAAATTTTATATTTAATATTATATATAGTTATAATTCTAGTAAATAATTTAAAATTTATATTAATATTTTATACATAAATACTAATAATATAAAATTTATAAAAACTTATATTATTATATATATAAAATTTCTGGTATTATAATTTATATAGAAATAGATAGTCTTAATAATTTCATTTATATTAACTAAATATATAATATTTTATAAAATATTTTATAAGACTATTTTTTTATATAAATCTATTATAAAACTAGTTTTATTTATTAATAAAAAATAATCATATATATTTATTTTAATAATACAATTAATTTTATATATATACTTATAGTTCCGAAGTTAATATAATAGATTAATATTTGATTATTTTATATAAAAAATATATATTAAAATAATAAAATAAATTTTTAATATATTAATATAAAAAAAATCTTATAAATAATTTTATTAAGCTATTTTTTATAGTAGATTTCATATTATTTAAATACTTATTTAAATAAATAATTTAAATATTATTTATATTATTTTATATATTTTTGTAATATTATTATATAAAAAGCTGGTTATATTTTTTATAATTATTTTATTAATAGCGGTTATTAATTTTATTTTATATAATTATTTTATTATTTTAATACTAAAAACGTAGTCCATTTTTTCTATTATAATAATTTTATATTATTTGAATAGTTTTAGAATATTTAGATTTTATAATAAACTAAAAAAATATATAAAATATCTAGTTTTTATTACTTAGACAGTTTACTACCTCCGGCCGGTAGTTTAAATAAATATTTCGATAGCTTGAATCTATTTTTCTTAATGCTTTTCTTAAATTTAACTATAATCTTTTAGCTTATTTACTTAATTTTTTAATACTTTAACTATAGTTTTTTATTAAAATAAATAAAACCGCAGGTATTAATACAGTTTTATACTATTAAAATAAACTATAGTATACTATATATTTTATTAATAATTAAAAATTAGACTAATATATTTTATTAATATTCTAAATATTTAAAAGTCTAATATTAATATAAAAACTTTTTTTATAAAAAAAATAATATTAACTCTAAAATTATATATATAATTAATATATTATTATAATTAGTAGTATAGCCGGTATATTATTTACTAATATATTTTATTATTATAATATTATATAATATTAGATTAGCCGGTTAGTTTTAATTATAGCTAAATAATAAAAAATTATAGAATTATTAATTTTATTTATAGCTAGATATTTTATTTTTATATTAAATATATTAATATTATCTTTCTATTCAATCTTAGTTTAATATTATATTATATTTTTCATTATTTAGCTTTATTTTTCTAATATATCTTTTAATACTGTATAATCTTAATATTTTTAAGTTTATTATTAAATAGTTATATGATATATAATAGATTACTTTAAAATAAAACTATTAATCTAATATATAATTATATTTATTAAATAAATCTATAAAATTATTAATTACCTATATAATTAACTTATTTTTATAACATAAATAGATTTATAGAATATAACTATAATAGTATATTAAATAATATTAATTATCTAATTTAATCTCTTTTAAAATTAGATTTAAATAGTTTTATTAGTTATTCTAAAAATAAAAAAAGTAAAATAATAGAATTCTATAGTACTATTTATAGCTTTATTTATTTTTAATTAGATTTATATTATTAGATTTTTATTAGTAATTTTTAATAATAATATTCTTCAGATATATCTATAGTAAAATAGTAATCTATTTTTACATAAAAACTAATATTTAAAGATTATTTAAAAATAGATTTAAAATATTCTTATAAAAATAGACGGTATTATAGTAATGATATAGATTTAGATAATAAAATATTTATATTTTAAAAATATTAATTTATATACTATAATTTTAGATAATACTAAAAGATTAATTTATAATATTTAATATTAGCTATTTTTTTAACTAGTTTTTATTATTTTAATTAAAAAAGAAGAATAAAAAAAGATTATAAAAACTAATATAAAATAGCTTAATAAAACTAATATTTTATATATTAACTAGTTTTAAAATAATTATAAAATGAAAACTAAGTTCTTTTTTAATAAATCTTATCTTAGATCCGTGTGTAGTTAATTAGTTTATTTATAATTAGCTATATTTATAAAAATAAATATTAAATATGAAATAAAATAACTTCTAATATTATATTATTTAATATAGCTAATAGTATTTTTTTAGATATATTTAATACTACTATAATATTTTTATATATTATTTATTTTATATAAAAATTATAATTTATATTAATATTAGATTTATAATATTCTAAATATTTATTAATATTATTTCTACTAAAAAAATCATCTAGTGATTTATTAAATCTATCTAAAATAAATAAAAAAAAGATTAAGATAATATATTATTATAAGACTTAGTTTTTTTGGAGTTAGATATTAATAGTACAGCTATTATTAATATATTATAATATTTAATTAATATTAAATTAAATATAAAAAAACCCGAACTAATATTATTCAATATATTATTAACTATACTTTAGAGAATATATAAATTCTAGTTAATATATTTAGTTAAAATATACTAATATAAAAAGCTTATATTATAATTTTCAAATGTAAATATTTTGTTTATTATTGAACTATTTTTAATTTATTTTATAATATTTTAGTTAAGATATTTACTAGTATTAATATTTATAACTTTTATTTTATTTAGCAGAAAATATTTATATAACTATTTAAAAACAATTATTATAATAAATATAATATTTAGTATAATAATTTTTTTAGAATAATTTTCATTAATATTCTTATTATTATTTCTGTCTGTTAATATGTAAAAGATTTTATTATCTATTAAAAATTTAATTAATTAGTTTATTATATTAATATTAATATTTTTATTATTAATTATAATTTTTTTAAAAATATTTACGGGCCTGCTGGTCTCAATCTACTATTTAAAAAATCTATTATAAAAGCTATTTACTAAAATATGAACAGCTATTAATTAATATTTTAATAATAAGAAAAATATTTAGTTATTATTATAATATTTTTATAGAATTAATAATTCTAATAATATTATCGCCGTCGGTATTCTAATTACTAAAAGTTAAAAAGCTGAATATAAATATAATAAAATTTTAAAAAATAATATTAAAAATATTTATAATTAGAATATACTAAAGTAGGTATAGCTGATACAACAGCCGGATATAATAATAAGCTTATTAAAAATAGTATCTAATTTTAATAATAATAATTTTTTGATTTTTTAATCTAACTAAAAATATATTTTTTTATTATTCTTTTTAGTAGCTTCTTTTATAAAAATAGCTGTATATTTTAGATTTTTTAATATAATATATATTAATTGATTAATTTAGCTATAATAATATTATTAAAAAATATTTATATACAAATTATAATATAATTATTCTATAAAAATTATAAATCTTAATATATACTAATATTATTTATTATTTTTTTAAAATAAAAAGAAATTATATATTAATTTAATTAATTCCTTTATAGCTACTACGCCCGGGAATATACATCTTTATTTAAAAAGATTTTTAATAGATTTTTTTTATTATAATAAATATATTATATTAATATATATTTATTTAATTTTAGCTAAAAAGAATATTATTTGTATTAGTAGTATATAATATTTATAGTTTTTTAAAAATATCAAATAGTTTAAGAGTAGTGGCTTTTATTAGAATAATAGCAGCTATAAAAAAGATTTAAGCTAAAAAAATCTAATATCTAATAATTAATAATTTTAATATTTATAATTTTTAATAGATAGAAAACTGTCTAATATCTAATCTATAGTTTAATATTAAGTATATTAAATAACTAAAAATTCTAATTATATAATAATTTTTAAAGATTACTACTTTAATAAATATAATTATTTAACTAATTTAAATTAATACTCAGCTCCGGCTAACCAGTCTACTAATTAGTCTACTAGCTAATTAGCTAGTTAATTAGTTAATTAATCTACTAATCAGCTAATCTAAATTTATGATATTATAATACTCCGAGTATTTACAAGCCCTGCAGCAGTAGACCTAGATTATAAATTTTTTAAAAGAATATTTTAAAAATATTAAAAAACTATTATAATACTATTATTAATTTTTATTTTGTTTTTTAGAAATATTAAAAATAAGTTTATTGTATAAAAATAATAAACTATTTTTTAAATATCTCTAATTATTTATTAATTAAAATTAAACCTAATATATAATTATAGTAAAAATATCTATATTTTTAATATAATTAAAAAATAATAAATATTATTAAATTTACTACTATAATTATTTTTTTATATTATATAAGTAATATTTTATATTAATTATTATTAATAATAATTTTATTAATAAATTAGTAAATTAGATTATTAAAAATATTAAAATATTTATTTTTTAATTATAGATTATTTTATATTCTAAAACCAGCTATAATTCGATATACTGCTATTTCTAAAAAACTATATAAAAATAAAAATAAAAAATTACTATCTTGTAATGGATTTATTATTATATTTTTTAAGATCTAGATATAAAAATATTAATATATAGTTTAAATAATAAAAAAATAGATTATCTAATTTTAATATAAAATTTATTAAAACCAAATAAAAAAGCTTAGCAGTAATATATGTAAAACATAAAATCTAATAAAATAAAATAAAAACTATTTTTTATATTTAATATATATATTCTTTATAAAAAAGAATAATATAATATTTTTTATTTTTAAAAATTAAAACTAAAATATTATTTAATAGTTTTTATTTGTATTTTTTTAGTAAATCTTATTAATATTATTCATTATATTTATTGAAAGAAAATAAAATAGTTTTTTATTATTATTATTAAAATAATAAAAGCTATTTATTAGCTAATATTAAATAAAATTTTTAAATTTAGTAGTATTTTTAACTAAATATTATAAATAATTATAACTATTAAAATTTTTAGATTAGTTTTTCTACTAATAAAATTATTTAATTATTATATAAAATAAGACTATTATTTTTAATATTTTTAGAAGTTAACTATTATTTTTCTTATAAGTTTAATAGAAATAATTATAAAATATTTAAAATATATTAACTAATTATTCTACTTAATATTTTAAAGAAGATTTTAGAAAATATAATTAATATTTAATCATATTATTTAATAAAATTTTATTAATTATTTTTAAAAAACTACTTCAGTAGTTACTACACTCGGAATATTAAAATAATATTTCATATAATAATTAAAATTATTATTATAATTTAAAAAGAAAAAATAATATTAATTTTATATTTAAATATCTTTAAGATTTTTAATAATATTAGTTATCTAAGACTGTTATATACTCTATATAAATATTATATTTTAAAAATAATTATTCATTAAATTAAGTTTTTTTTAAATAATATATTATTTTAATAATATTTAAATATATCTATCTCTAAAAGTAAGTTAATATAAATATTTTGTAAAGCTTCCTTTTATTTCTAATTTTTTATATTTTTTATAATATAAATTTTATAATAAATAACTTTACAGAGAACATCAGCTATATTAATATTATTATTATTATAATAAAGAATAATAAAAAAAATTATAATATATTAAATTAAAGATTTTAATAAATTTATAAAATATAATCAGTTATATATATAATAATATTTATATTTTTAAAATTTTATTTTATTTATTATTACTATTTTAAATAATTAAAAATAATTAAAAAAGTCTTTATATCTACTACTGGTCTAGTTTCTAAATCTACTATTAAACTAGCTTTTAAATTTATTATACTAATTATTCTAACTTTAAAAAATAGTTAATATATTAATATAAATCTTATCAACGCTGGCTTTAATAAAAAATAGTTTTTAGATTTATTAATTAGATTTATAATTAGATCTTAATACTAACCGGCCGGATTTTTTCTAAAGTCTAAAATATTTATTATATTAGATTTTAAAAAAAAGACTTATTAAGAAATATTAAGTCCGACTTTTTATAATATTATTCAATAAATATTTTATATTTGATATCTATTTTTAGTATACAGAGGCCCGTGCTTTAAAAGTTTTATGAATTATTAGAATTTTAAAACAATCTAATTAAAAACTTATTTTTATCAAATAATATTTTTTTTATATTATTTATATTATTTTTATTATAATATATATTATATTAGTTTAATATACTCTTTGAATTTATGAATTTATAACTATATTAAATAATATAATTAATAAATCTATATACTTAATAAAATCTAATATTATATAAATAAAAATATATTTAAATATTTTTATTTAATAAATATTAATACTTTTAATATTAAATTTTAATTTTTATTTATTTTGGAATATTTTTATTAAATCTATTTATAGATTTTTTTTAGTTAATTATTTTTTTATTATATATTTATTTTACTAACCGGCAAGTATTCTACTAGAATCTAATTTTTTAATTACTTTTAGAGTTTATAGAAAAAAATCTAAAACTCATTATTAATATTAAACTTACTATAATTAAATAAGTATTTGTTTTATAATTTTTTTATAATAATATTTTTTAAAAATAATAATTTGTATTATTAAAAAAAATTCTTATAATATATTTTATTTATATAATTATAATTCTAGTTATTATAAAAATCTATATTATTAAATTTAAATTATTAGTTAATATTAATTTACTAAATTAAATTAATATTATTATAATAGTTTTTAATCTTCTAATAATTTTTATAGTTTATATAAAAATAAAATAAAAATATATAATATTAATAATAAAACTAGCCGATATTATTTTTACTTTTTAAATAATAAAAAATAATCTAATTTTTTAAGATCTTTTAAAGATATACATTAATAATTAAAATATTTTTTAAATATTAAAAAACTTAGAACTAATATTAGAATAATATCTAATAAAAAAATCATTAATTTAATTAGTTAAAAATATTAGTTTAGTACTAATATTTTTAAAATTCGAAATATTATTTTTTTTAAATATTTATATGTATTAATATTTTAGAAAATAAATATATTAATAAAATAGCTAAATAAACTGTAGAATAAAAAAAATAAATCTAATTTTTATAATCTACTATTATAAATTTAAAATAAAAAAAACAATTCTTAAATTGTTTTCAAAAATTTAGATTAAAATAACTGGTAAATGAATTTAATAAATAAACTAATAATAATTAATATATAATAGCTTTATTTAATAATAAATACTAAAGCTAAAAAAAGTTAAAAATCTTTAATAATTTAATAAATTAAATTATTTTTAAAAAATAGTTTTATTTTCAATTTATATAAATAAAATAAGTTTTAATAATTTTTTATTTTTATTAAATAAATAAATAATTTAGGCTATTTTTATAAAAAAACTCTAAAAATTATATATTATATTTTTTGAACTATCTATATTATAAGATTTTTTAAAAAGCTAATAGAGATTTTAGTTTTTTATAAATATTAATAAAAATATTTATTAAGCTATAGTAGATAAAATAAATAGTTATATTTTTTTAATAATTAGCTGGTTATTTTATCTATTATTAATAATAATAATAATAATATTAATATTAAAAATAGATTTGAAAATAAAATCTTTAATAAAATAAGTATATTAAAATATTTATAGTAGCTAGTAGAAAAACTAGTTAGTTATAAAAATTATAAATTAATAAAAAATATTATAAATAATTAATTTAATATAGATTTTCGGACTTACTAATACAATATAATAAATAAAAATAAATAAAAAATATAAAAAAAAAACTAATTAATAGTTTTAGAATTATAAAGTAATTTATATATAAATTAAAACTAGAAAGACCAGCCGGAGCTAAGAAAAAACAATTAATAATCTTAAACAAAAAAAATAAAAGAATTAAAAGAACTAGTTAATAAGTAATATTATTCATAAAAAACTATTTTACTGTATAATTAGTTTATATATATATTAACTAGAAGTAAAAAAACTAGCTAGTATATATAAAACTAGTTAATATATATTAAAACTATTAACTAGCTAGACTAAGAAAATGCTATTTATATATAGTCGGCTAGTATTCTTAGCTACTTAAATATAGTCTTATATAGGACTACATCTAAGTATAATAGATATAATCAATTAATTAATTCATTAATTATAACAAATTAATTAATCTCCGAAAACCCTGTGGCACCTATTAAAACTATCTCTATACTTATTCTATTATGGTAATAATTATAAAAAATAAATCTATATATTAAATTATTTTTATAAATATTTTCTTAAAACTGTATTTATCTGTATAATAATATAATAACTAAAAAATATATTTATAAATATTTTATAACTTTAGTTTGAAAATCTATAGATTTATATATCTGTTTTACTAACTATAACCAAGCCAGTATAATACCAAAGAAAAAAAAAACTTATTATAACTATTTTTCAATTTTAAGCTAATAATTAATTTTAAAGTCTATATATATATTTTTTATATTAAAGCTAAAAAATTACTATAAGTTACTAAAATCTAAAAAAATATTTTAAATATGTTTATCAATTTTATATATTTTATAATATTTTTTATAAAAAAAATATAAAATATAGATAAGTAGTTTTTAAACTAAATTATTAATAAGCTTAAATAGATTAAGTTTATAATTATAAATTAAAATAAATATTAAATATATATATTTTATATATTATAAATAATTATTAATTTAATTTATATAATTCGTAGTACTAAAATTTCTGTACTAAAATAAATTATATAATTATATTAACATATAAATTTTTATTATGTTTTTTAGTTAGTAATTCCTTCTACTAGAATGCGATTAAACTAATTAATAAAACTAATTAGATTTTATAAAAATCTAAAAATCTTAAAATCTTTTACTATATTTTTTTAATAAATAGAATACTACTAAGTAGTAATATTCTTTTATAAACTAATATTTATAAAATATAATTTAATTAAGCCGGGCGGCCGGCTGGATTATAAGATTTAATAAAAAAATCTAAATATATTAATATCTTTTTAAAATAATTATAAAAAAAATAAATATTATTATAAATTTTAAAAATCTATTTATAAAATTTAAAACTAATAATACCGGCCGGCTTATTATAATATTTATTAAAATTATTTAAATAAATTATCTTTTTAATAGTTATAGAATTGAAAAACTTTATAATTTAAATTAATTATAAAATTTAATAATAATTAATTATAAAATTTAATAATAATTATAGTATAAAAATTATTATATTATAAAATCTAATATTTAATAATAAAAACTATTATTATTTTTATTATAATAAATACTATAACAATTAGTAGTATTTTAACTATTAAATACAGAAATATATTATTTAATATTATAAATAAAATCCTACTTATATATTATATATATAAAATTATAATTTTAGAAATTAATTATAAATATAAAATTATATTATTATCTTTTATATAATTTATATATTAAATAAAAATCTAAAAAATAATTACTTTATTTATAATTATAGCTGTTTAATAAAAACTATAAAATTTAAAAAAGTTTATAGCTATTAAATTAATAGTTTATAATATTATTAAACTATTTATTAGCTTATTTTAAAAAATATGAAATCTAATAAGATTTTTAGATTTAATTATAATTTTAAATATGAGCTTGAGTTAAAATCTAAATCTAAATCTAAATCTAAATATTTATTAAAAAATTTAAAAAAATAGATTTTAATTTATATTAAAAAACTAAAATTTAAGTTGGTTTTGTAATTATATAAAATAGTTAGTAAGTCCGGGGTATAATTTAAGTTATAATCCAATAATAAAAAATAAAAATATTATTATTGAAAAAGAATTTATAATAAGAATTATAATATAATAAAAATAAATATTTAAAATAACTATAATATAATTTCTTTTAGTAGAAAGCCTACTAGTTTTTAATTTAATTATTTTTAAAATTATTAGTATATACCGGAGGGATTATAATCTAAAAAATAATTAATATGTTAATAAAAAGTTTTTTCTAAAAAATAAATTTAATATAATAAATAATATTATTAATTTTTTTTAATAATAGTTAATTTATTATTTATGTTTATAAACTAATTTTTATAGGTTTTATAATAAGATAATTATATATTTTTTTAATAAAAAAATATAAAATCATAATCTTTTAATAATTTAAGAGTCTCCAATTAATAATCTAATTAATTTAATATTAATATATTTATAGATTTTTAATAAATATTTTTATATTTATTTATTGTTATGTATAAAAAATATATTAAATTTATTATATACTTATATGTATATTAACCGGCGGATTAATTTTAATATATAATTAATTTATTATATAAATCAGAATTTTAGTATATTTATATTTAAAATATTAGACTTTGAACTAGTTAATATTTTTAATATATATAATTCCGGCTGCTGGTATTTTAAAAACTTGGTTTTTTTTGTATTAAATTAGATTATTTAAAAATTCTTTAGTTATTATTATATTTTTAAAAAAGATTTTAATTTTTATTATTTATTATAAGACTATAAAATTTATATATAATAGAATTTTAATATAAATATATTAATTAAATTTATTAAAAAATATAATTTATAGCTGTTTACTTTTATAGATATAGTAATTTTTAATAATTATATTAGTTTTATAAATAGTTAAATAATTTTAGATTTAGTATAGATTTTTATTAAAATAGCTAACCGGCTGATTAGCTATTATATATATAAAAATTAGTATTTTATTATAAATTATATATTAATTATTATTAATTTAAATTTTATTTTATAATTTTTATTTATTTTTATTTGTTTATAATAGCAGAAGACTGATTAAAACTAATATATTAAAATATTTATTATAAAAAATTAGATTCTATTATAGTTAAATATTATTAAAAATCTTAATATTATAATAAAGAATCTTATTAATTATTTAATAAAGATAATAAAAATCTTAATATCAAAAATTATTTTAAATAAATATGTTTATTTAGATTATATTATAGTTTTTTAAAGTTTTTATTATTATATAACAATAATATACTATTATATAGCTGCTATATATAAAAATAAGAATTATAAAATATATAACTAGTTTTATAATATTTTTAGCTGTATAGATAATAAAATAGTCTAATAAATTTATTATTTTAAAAATAAAAAAATTATAGAGTTTTTTTAAGATTTTTAAAATCTAATTAAATAATATTATATTTAAAATATATTAATACAGATCTTTATTTTTATACTTTAAATAAACAAATATAAATTTATTATTTTAAAAATTAAAATCTAAATTTTATAAAATATTTTATTTATTATACCATCAGATACTTATCTTAGTAATTTTAAGAATTTTAATTATTTTAAAACAGTATTTATAAAGATTTTTTTTATTTTTAAAAAAATTAAAACTATTATTAACTATACTATTTTTTTTAAAATTTTTAGATCTAACAGCCTTTCTAATACTATTTTATAAAAAATTCTTTTAGGAATTTTTTTATGTAATATATTTTTTTAATATATATTTTTAATTAAGCTATTATTTAAAGTATTTTTATTTTTTTTATTACTATTATTATTTATAAGTTAAAAATAACTAATTATAATAATTCTAAGGCCTACTAGTTTATTATATTATTAAGTATTTTAGATAAGGTTTTAAAAACTATAATAATAATCTAATTAAATTATTTAATAAAAAAATTTAAATTATTTTTAAAAAATTATATTAGCAACTACAACAGCTGTTTAATTAAATATATTTTTTATTTTTTATTAAAATAAATTTATATAATTTAATAAATAGACTATTATATAGCTAGTTTATTTATATTTAATATATATAATATTTTTAATAATACTATTTTTTATTATTTTTTTTATAATTTATATAAGCAGTACATATTATAAATATTAATTAATTAGATAAACAGCTTTCTTTTAAATAATTAATAATTTTATTTTTATTAAAAAATTTTTTAAAATATTTAATTTTTATATTAATATTTTTTAAGACTTTTTATTCTTATTAATCCTATTTTTATTTCTTAATACTAATCTTATTAAAAAAATCTATACTATTTTTCTAAAGCCTTTTATTATTATATATATTAATAATTTTAGTATTATAGTTTGAAGCAGTTTTATTAAAATAAACTATTATTAATTAGAATATATTTATTTTATATATAAAAAATAAAAAATTATTTATATTTTTTATTTTGTTTTTATAAAATATAAACTAATTTAGTTTTAAAAAAACTACCAAAATATATTTAAGCTAATTAATTTAATAAAAATCCCGGTAATTATTTAAAATTTATTAATTAAATCCATTTTAATATTTTATTATTTTACTATAATTTTAAACTCCGGTTTTATTAATATAACTTATATAATTTATTATTAAATTAAAATAATTTTTTTAATCTTAGTTTTTATTTTAATTATTAGCTTTATTTAAAATATGGATATTCTATATTTATATAAAATACAAACTATTATTTTCTAATTATAAATATTTTATAAATATTTAGTATAATATATTAAAATCATATACAGCTTTATTACAGCTTAGAATTATTTAATTTAAATTATAAAATTAATTTAAAAATAGATTTTTATTTATATTATAGATATTTTTTATATTATTATAAAACTTATTTTTACAGCTTATTTTTATATTCTACTAATAATAGTTTTAAATTTGAAGCTTATTTTTAAATATATATTTTTTTAATATATATTTAGATCTAGATTATTTAAACTTTTTTTTATTAAATAAAAATCTTATTAATAATAAAAATATAATTTAAACTAGACTTTTTTATTTTTATTATTATAGTAGCTAAAACTCCGGCTACTAATTAATTTTTAATATTTTAAAATTATTTAATTATAAATAATATTTTCATAATAGTATTTCCCGGATATTTTTATTATAGTTATTAAAAATAATACTATTAAAGTATTTATAAAATTTTTTTAAAAAAGTTGTTTTAATATATATTAATAAAAATATAATTATAAAAAATATAAAAATTATTATAAGTTTTAGTCTAAATATTAATATTATATATTTTAAGATTTTTATAATATAAATAGTTTATACAGCTAAAGTTAATAATATTTATATAAATTTTATATATTTTTAAATTATATTATTATTATAATTAGATACTACTATAATAGTTTCTACTAATAATTAAATTATTATTTAAATTTATAAAGTTCTAAAAAGATTTTTTAAATAAAAATATTTTAAAAGATTATTAAATATTTCAAGATTCTTCCAAGCAGCTAAAAAATTTATATATAATAGATTTTCGGCTATATTCAAGTATATAGTAGTAAACAAATTAATACATTTATTAAATAAATTATTAAAATAATATTTAAATAGGCCAAAGCTGTACTGCCGAAGTCTAAATCTAATTCTAATTCTAAAATATTTATTTTTAAAATAGTTATTTTCTAGTAACTTAAAACCTAAGCTAAATAGATATAAAGGTTTATATAAATTTTTATTTTCTAAGATATTATTATATATCTTACTATTTTTTTATTAAGTATAATAATCTTCTTATTATATAAAAATTTATATAGAGCCGCCTCAGCGGTTCTTATTTAAATATAAATAAAAGAATTTGTCTTAGAATATATTTTAACTAATTTATTTCTAAAACTAGTACTAACTATTTTTATAATTTAAAAATATAATTAATATATTATATATTATTTAATTATCCCCGGTATATAAAAAATGAAAATTATATATTATAAATAATATTATAAAAATCTTACTATTCCGAATACTAATCAGCCCGAAGTAAATAAGATATATAGTATAATTTATATTAAATATAAAAATCTTTACTTAATTTAAAGATTTACTAAGAAATTTTTAAATATTTTAAAAATCTAATTAACCCTGTTTTAATAAAATATCTACGATACTTTATTTACTGTTAAATAAAAAACTATTTATATAAATTATAAAAATTATATCTAATACTCTTCGGGCAGCCGGATATATCTAAGTTTATATTTAATAAAAAATTAAAGTAGAAGTACTTTTTAAAAAATTATAATTAAAAAATATTTATTTAATAGCTATATAGATAGTATTATAAAAATATTTAATTATATTATTAGTTAACTATAAAAACTTTTTAGACTTATTAGTTTACTATAATATATTTACTGGTTTATTTAATTAAATAGAATAGCCGGCTTTATCCGGCTTATATTAATATATTTAAATAAAGTAATACAGCTAATAAAAAAAATATAGTATAATATAATTTTTATTATATATATAGTTTAATATATTAGTTGCCGGCTGATTATAGTAACTGCTGCTATACAGGTTTTAAGCCTATTAGAAGTAAGAGTAAATTTATTATTATCATCATCATTAATCAATTATAATTATTATTATATATATTTTATTCAATAAACTTAATACTATTAGAATATATAGTTTTTTTAGATTTTTATTTATAAATTTAAAATATATAATTATAGTTGTTTTTATAGTTAATAAAATAGCCGATATATATTTATAATTTAAATTTATATTCTTTAATATATTAAGAATTATTAGAATTAATTAGAATATAAATTCTAAATTTATATATATAAAAATATGTAACTAATATAATATTGGATTTAATATTAAAATATTTATATTATTTTAAAATTAGTAATAACTTTTTATTTAAAAAATTAAATAATTAATAATATAAATTATTATTTTAATTATCTTTACTTAAAAATATTCCGGCAGACCGGTATTAATTAGTATTATTCTCGTTATTAATATAATATATTATTTATATTATTTTATATAAATATCTTAGTAATAATAATATAAAGTTAATATAAAATATATAATATTTTTAGATTTATGTTATTTTTAAATTTTATAAATTTATAACTATTATTAAAATATTATTTTGTAATATATTGACTAGTAATATTTTTATATTATTTATTAAATATAATTAATATATTATTAATTTTATTTTTAAAGTTTTTTAATAAATAGACTTTTATACAGTTAATAAAAAAATTAATAAATATTAAATAATATTTTTAATTTTTAATTTTTATAAACCTTAAATATTAAATATTATAATTTCAAGTATTTTATAAATTCTATCTTGAAATTATTAATTTTTATAATATTTTTTTATATATCTTTTTTATATTATAAATCTTATATTTAAAATCTGATTTAATAACTATTTTATTATTAATATTCTTTATTATAATAATTAATTTTAGCTTATTTATGTAATCTAAATAATGATATAAAAATATAAATTAATAATAATAACTTAAAAATATCTAAATAGTTTATTATTATTATATATTTTAATAATAGATATTTTATTATTTTATATATAACTAATATCATAACTAGTATTAAGATCTTTAATTTTATAGTTTTTAATATATTAAATAATATTATAATTATAAAATATTTTTCTATTGACAGTAAACTATATAAAGCATTGGGGCTGTATTCTATTTTTACAATTAATTTAATAATATTACTATTTTTAATATTAAAATATAATTTAATTATTTTATATTTTTTAGTTTTATTATATATACTAAATAAATTAAGATACTAATATATTTCTCTAAATTTTTATATCTTATATTTAATAAAGAAGTTAAAATATAATATTAATATATATCTAATATTAGAATTCTATATTTATATAATAAAATAATTTCATTTATTAGATTTTTTAGTAATAGTTATATTAATAAATATATTAATATAATAAAAATATACAGCGGCCGCGAGATTTCTTTTATAATAAAAGATTTATAATATTATATATAAATCTATAGTTTCTATTTCTAAGAATATATATTTAAACAAAAATAAAAATATAAATTAATATTATATTTATATCTATTATAAAAAATATATTTATTATTTTTTTAATCTAAAAATAATTTTTAAATCTAAATAAATTAATTATTAGATTAATTATCTACTAATGTTTTTAATAATTATATAGTATTATTCTTCTATTTTTTTAATATATTTACTAAGATTATATTTTTTAATTTATTATTCTTTTTAGATATTTATAAAATTATATTTATATAATTAATATTTATTTTTTACTTCTTAGTAATATTCTTAAAATAAATAATTAAATTAAAAAATTTAATATTATTATAAAAGTTATTATTATCTTTATTGATATTATTCTTATATATTATTCTCTATAATAAGAAGTTATTTTTTAAATAATATAAAGAAATAATAGTATAAATATTAATTTTATAGCTAAAAGTCCGGGTGTTTAAATATTTATATTAAAATATATTAATAAATTAAAACAGTTTTATATACTATAAAAATTCTATAGTTAAAATACTAATAATTATAACTTATTTTTTAAATATATTTTTTTTATAAATAATCTTATAAACAATAATAAATATTTTATTAGTATATTTAAACTCCGATAATTAATTTAAATATTTTTTAGATATATTTTTTAATATTAAGTTTATAAATTATTCTTTAATTATTTATATATTAAAGTATTCTTTATCTAAATATAATTATAATAAGATTTTATTAATAAGATCTTCTATATATTAAAAATAAAAGCTTATTTTAATAATATATAACTAAATATTTTATTTTTACTTATTTCTAAAAAATACTAATAATATTAATAGAAAGTTTAATAATTTATTTAAAAAAACTTTATATTTCTATTGATATTATATATAATATTAAATAATAATATTTTTATTTTCTAAAACAGCTTTTTAATCTAATAATCTTAATATATATTAAAAATATTTTAACTATTAATTAGCTGGCCGCGGTACTACTTAATATATATAAAAATCTAAGAATTAAAAAAAATAAAAAAGATATTTTAAATAATATAAATTTAATAAATATAAGATGTTTTAATAAAATATTAATAGAGTTAATACTTTAAAAAAAAGTAAAAAAAAAGAAAAACTTATAATCTAAAAAAAATAAAAAAAATAGATTTTAGTTATCTAAACATCTATTTAAACTGCCGGCCGGAGACAGTAAGCTGTCCAGCCAATGGGAGGCCAGGCACTCCACAAAAATATTATAATCAGATTTATAAATTATTCTTATAAAATTAGATAAAAATTAATAAATATTTTGATATACTATATTAAATTAATAGAATAGCTTTTATTAATCAATATATATTTATATTATTCTTTGTTTTTATTATTTAATATCTAATTAAAGCCCTAGGTAGGTTCTATATAAAAAAACTATATATAATTATCGATATTTATAAAAAAACAAACTTATTTTTCCTAATATCTATATAGATCTTTTTTAAACAAATCCTTTATTTATATACTAAATATTTATATTTTTTAATTTTTAATTATATTGTCTTTTTTTATTAATAGAGAGTATATTTAAACTTTTAATATTTATTTAATATTATTTCTTATAAAAGCTAAGAATATTTTAAGATTTATCTAATAAACTTTATTAATAGTTTAATATATATATAATAAAATATAAATGATAAGTTTTAAGTTTTTTATAAATTTATATATATTTATATAAATAATTTATTTGTCACGGGCTGAACGTACAAATACTTAAGTTATAATAATTCTATTAATTAATTCTTTAGACTATCTCCAGTTTTACCAGAAGGTAGCCGGGCTATAGTAGACAATAGAAACTATTAATATAAAACCATATAGAACCGAATTATAATAGTAGATACCAGACCAAAAAGATTATAGTTATCTAACTATATATATAAAAAAATTAAATATAGTTTAGTAATAAGAATATAGTAGAAATATAAAAGTATTAGAGGCAGATATAATATTTAAACTAAAAATAAAAAAAAATCAGATTAGCAAAAAAAATAAAAAAGTATTATTAAATTAAAAACAAAAAAATTAATAAAAAAAATAAGAAATATAAATAAAGAAAAATCAGTCTGGTAGTACTACTAGTTATTAATTAATATAAAAAAGTTTATATTATTTTTAATAATATTTATTTCTTCGGGCTGGTTTTTATTATATTTAAAGTTTTTACTATTATTCTCTTCTTTTTTTTTATTATTATTTTTTTTATTATCATTTTTTTTATTATTCTTTTTTTCTTACCGGAGCCGCCGAATAAATCAAAAATACTATAATCTACTTTAAAAGTATTAATAGCAGATATAAATAAAAATAGAATTAGTTAATTATAGCTAATTATTTAATTAAAAATTAGAGTTTAAATAGCTTTAATAATTATATTTTTAAGCTAATAAAAAAATTTATTTTAAAAAGTATTTTATTTCTAAAAATATTTTATTATAGTCTAGGTTTTTATAGTAGAATTATAATTTAAGTTTAATTAATAAAACTTAATTTTATAGTTAATTATTATTTTTTTAACTATATTTAGCTAGACTATTTTATCTCGGGAAAAGCTTTAGTAAAATTATATATAATTTTTATAAATATAAATTTCATTGATATAAATAAAATAGAAGATTTTATTAATAAAATACTAAAAATAGCCTAAAGAAAAACTTTTTTATTAATATATTTAAGATTTTTATTTTAACTAAAATATAGTAGAATCTTATTATTAATAATTCTAATTAATTTAATTAAAAGTTTATTTATAGTAGTATAGTCCATGCACAATTTAACCGAGATATTA
Organism: Aspergillus aculeatinus CBS 121060; assembly: GCF_003184765.1. NCBI lineage: Eukaryota > Fungi > Ascomycota > Eurotiomycetes > Eurotiales > Aspergillaceae > Aspergillus > Aspergillus aculeatinus. Next base: position 941,354 of record NW_020291472.1, read on the forward strand.
ATAGATTAAAATAATATTTTATTAAAAATAAAAAATTAATAGAATAAGATTATAAATTAAAAAAATTATTTAAAATTAAAAATATTATTATAAAAATTATAAAAATATTTATTTATTTTTAGTTTAGATTTATAGCCGGCTATTCGAAGAAGTATGATATTATAAAAATTATTATAAATTTAATTATTTTTAATTAATATTTTATATACTTTTTTAAATAATATAATCTTATTTTAAGAAATTTTTATTTAATAAATTTTTTATTAAAACTTAAGATTATGTTTTTTTTAGGTAATACCAGCTAGAATCTATAGATTCTTATTATATTTCTTTTTTTCAAATTTAGTTTTAATTTATTTAAGTTTTTTTTTATTTTATCTAGCTTAGTAATAATAGCTGTTGTAATATCGGCCGGGGTTTTTAAGAATATAAATAAAATTATAAATACTAAGAATATAAATAAAACTAGAAATAATATAATATTTATAGAGAATAATAGAACTATTATTAATATAATTATAAATAAAATAATATTAAAAATAATTTAAATTATAAAAAATAGAAGAATTCTATTATTAAAAATATTAGTAGTATTAAAATTATTTTTAGTATAACCGCCTCTTCCGTATTAGTAGTAAGAGTAACCGGGTTTCAATATAGTTAGATATAAGCTAAATATTTATAGAAATCTATTTAAAATATAAATAAAGTAAAAAAGGCAGGGTTTAAATAGAATAAAAAAATAAAAGATTTGCTTTAAATAAAGATAAGATTAGACTACTATTAAATATTTAAGTATTAAAGAGAAACTGAATAGCTAATATTATAATATAAAAAAATAAAAAAAAATTAAAACTAGGATTAAAGTTTATTAACTTAAAATAATAAATAGTACTAAAATAAAGATAAAATAAATAATACTAAGATAGAAGTAAGATCAGACTATTATTAAACTTAAAAATAGATTAAATAATATTATAATAATATAAAAAAAGTATAAGTATTAGTATATTGAATATATATATTTAAAGTTTTTAATTAGTTTTTTGGTATTGTTAAACAGGTTAATATTATATTATTTATTATATATATTTTTATAATCTAAAAACTTTATTAAATATTATATTTTAATTTTTTTTTATTTTTCTCTAATTTAACTATAGTATTACATCTTGCTAGTATTTATTTTAGTTTATATAATTTTTAATTATTAATATCTTTTTTAATAAAAATTATATTAGATTTTTTTAATTAAATAAATCTAGCCTGTAGTATGATTTAAAATATATAACTAATATAACCGGATATAAATATTAGGTTTTTAAAAAACTAAGCTAATATACTAGCTTATTTATAAAATATAAAATTTTAAAAGAACTTATAAATTATTTAAATAATTTTTTGTTATTAAAGTTACTAATATTATATCTGTAGTATAATTATAATATTATTTAATTATTAATTTTAAATTTAATAATTTTATATCTAATATTATAGCAGGCTTTTATAATTATTATAGTAAATTTTATAGTTTTATTTATATTTATATATATTTTAAAACTTTATATTTTTTAGTAACCGATAAGATCTAGATTAAAAAACTTAAATATTATATAATTATATATTAGTTTATATAATAATATTTAAATAGAATTATTTTTTATAGTATTTATAGTTATTTAAAGTTGTAGTAAGATCTTATATTATTATTTAAAATTAACTATAAAAATAACTGTATATTTAAAATAGATTTTAATAATTTAATTATTATATTTAAACTGGTTGTTAATTTAGAAATAGTATATAATAATATATATAAAATTAATATCTTAAACTTTACATATAATATATTATATATTACTGGTTTACTATAAATCTTAATTTATTATAATTATTTATAATTAGTTTTAGTTTTTTATAATAAAATATTTTATTAATATTTTTTTTAGTTTTTTATTTTTTATTTAATTTTATCTAATATAATTATAATATAATATATATATTTATAAACAACTAATATAGCAGTATTAAATATTTTTAATAATATAATAATTAGATTAATTAAAATAGTATAATAAAATAATTAAAAAAAATTATAAACTATAATATTTTATAAGATTTATAATATAAAATCTAATTATTATAATAAAATAAATAGTATATAATATATCTTACTATAGTATACTTTATATATAAAAAAATTAGATTATAATCATTATATAGATTATTTATTATTTACTTAATATTTAAATAATTCTTTTTATTATATACTAGTTGTATTATATTTTTAATATATAATTCAGAAATACAAAGTTTTATTTTAGTACTAGAAAAAACAGATTAAAAATAAAGTAGGTTATTAATAAAAAACTATAATAAAATTAGATTTAGATAATTATTAGTAATTAGAATAATAATTTTTTTTATTTAATATTCTTAATATAGCTATTCTATTTTTTTGTAGTTTATTGGAATAAAAGTTAGGCTAAAACTATTTTTAGTTTAATTATATTATTATTAGAATTTTAAAATTTACTAAAATAAATAGTAAAATAATTTTAGTAGTAATATATCTGTTTAAAAAATTGTTAAAAAATGTCTAAATATATAACACTAATTTTAAGAGAATATTAGAAATAATATATATTTTATTTATTTTATAAAAAAAATATAAATTATAATATATTTAAATAAACTAGCTTATTTTAGTAAAATATAAATTTAACTAGTTTATATTAGTTAATATAAGTATAGTTTGTATAGTAATTCTAGTAATAAAAATATAGTTTATATATATAGATATTTTTTTTTATTTATTTATAATATAAATTATAAGTAAAAGAGTATTTATATTATACTAAAGATTTTAAGCTTTATTAGCTAGTAGTTATATTCTAATATAATTAGTATCTTACTTATAAATAAAACTAGTTAGACTATAATAAAATTAAAGAACTTCTTTAATTTTTAGTTTTTTTTATATTAAATATACTTTAGATTATTATAAATTATATAAAAAATATAATATTATATTTATATTTTTTAAATAAATTAATATTAAGACTAAGATATTTTACTAGATTATAATAATAAAATATAATATTTTTAATTAGAATTTTTATAGCATAACTAATATAGGCCTGGTTTGTTTTAGTAGATAATTTAGCTAATAAAATAACTTTATATTAGTATAATAACTAAATAATTATAGAATAATATAAAATATAGATTTATAGCTAATTTATTAATTTTAGATAAATTTTAAATTATATTAATATAGCCGGAAATTTAAATTTTATAATAGTTTTAAGCTTTTCTGCGGTAGTAATTATATTAAATATATTAATTTTATATTTTAATAGTTTAATTAAAAAAAATCTTATAAAGATTTTACCAGAGGTTAGTTTTATATATATATTTTTATATTTTAAAAAATTAAATAAAGATAGATTAGATAGTTGTTAAGTATATTAAAAAAAATAAATAGATTATTTAAATAAATATATATAAACTTATAAAATATTTAAAATTTATCATTAATATTCCGTTATATATACACCGGACTATTAATAAATCCTATTAAATAAATCTTAACATATTTTTAATTTTTATAAAAAATTATATTTAGCAAGTATTAGAAGCTTAAATATACTTATTATTAATAAAAAAAATTATATAGTTAAAAATTAAACAATAAAAATATTTTATATATAGTTAGAAAATTTCTTTCTATAATAATTTAATATAAATATTTAAAATAACTAGTTTATCTTTCTTGCAGATGTTAATAATAATATATAGTTTTTTTCTATATAAATTATTAGGATTTTGAATTAGATACTAGACTATAAAAATAGAAGATAAAATAGATATATGTTAATCTATAAAAATTATTTTATTAATTTTATATAATATATTAAAATATTTATTAATTTTTATTTAATTTTATAAAAAAGATTTATAAATAGAATTATAATATTTTAGTTAATTTTTTTAATCTGGCTTTAATAGGATTATTAGTTATTTATATATAGACTGGTTTATTATTAAAGCTAGATTTTATATATTAATAAATTTATTTATTATTATTATGAATTAGTTTTTATATTTATTATTTTTAGTAAAAATTATAATTTTATTTAATATTTTATAGATTTTAGTAAGTAGAAACTTATTAATTTAAAACTTTTTAAAAATAATAAATAATAATACTGTAAGATTAGTATAGTCCGAAAATATATATATAATTTTAATAATATTAAATTTTATAAGCCGGCTAAAATATAAAAATAGAAATATATTCTAGTTAGATTAGTTTAAAATTTAGATATAATTTAGATTTATATTAATTATATATATATAATATAAATTATAAATATTAAAATAATTTAAATAAATATATTTTATTATATTATGAATTTAATTATAGTTATACTAAACTCTATATTATTTTACCAGCTAGAATCTATAATTTTTTATTTTTTATATAAACTAAAAATACTAGTATTATATAATAAGACTTAGCATTAATTTTTATTAGAAACTTAATATTCTAATATATTTTAATATAAGCTATATATTTTTTTAAAATTAATAATAAAATCTTTAGATATAAATATATTTATTTTTAGAAGTATATTTATTTTTAGATAGTTATAGATTAGATAGGCTTCGATTATAATTTTTATATATATTTTTTAATTTTTAATTTTGTCGCAAAAGTATATATTTAAAATAATAAATATTAAATACTACTATATTTTTATACCAGAGGCCTGTTTTGCAAGAAAGTTTCTATTTATAATTATTATAATATAACTACTGTTTAAATATGTAAAGACTAGATTAAAAAAATTCTAAATAATTATATTAGTTTATATATATTTTTATATATAAAAGTATAAACCAAAAATATTTATATAAATAGGCTTATTTATTTTAATATAAAAATATTATAATTTAACTATAAAGCTATAAACTATATACTATTTTTAAACAGCAGCAGTTTATGAATATTTATAAATATAAATATATAGAATATTATTTAATAGAAAAATTATTCTATAAAAATAGTATTACTAATTATTTTTAAAATTATATTTACTACTATTATACTTCTATAGCTATAGTATATTTAATATAATATTATTATAATATATTTTAATATTAAATTTTAAAAATAATTTATATATATATATATTAATTGACAGGCTTCTATAAATTATTCGGTAAGATTTAGTATTTAAAAAAAATATTATACAGCTTTAAATAAATAGTATTTTTTTAAAATAAAATAATTAATAAAATACTTTCTATATTTAATTTTAAACTGTTAAAATAAGATGCCTGCGTCTACGTCTGTAAGAAAATAATTTTATTTCTATATATAAATAACTTTTTTTTTATTATATTTAATATAGCAGAAATTAAAGCTGTATTATATAAGTTTAAAAAAATTATATAATTAAAGTATTTTAGTAAGCTAGTATAGTTTCTAAATAGTTTTATATATTAAGATTATAAAACTAAAATAGTAATTATTAGTTAATAAACTTATATTAATAAACTCTTTGCGGACTATAATATAACTAATTATTATATGAAGAAGATCTTTATAAACTCTAAATACTAGAATATATTATATAAAAATCTTAATCTTATTAATATAAACTAATATAAAAAGATACTAAAAGAACTAAATTAGCTAATAATAAAAATGTATATTAATATTAAATATACTGTATACCGACTTTAATACTGAGTAGCTTCTCTATAATTAATTAATAAAAATATTATTAAATATATCTTATATTGTTTTAAGAATAATAGAAACAGAGCTTGTAATTATTTTTAATATTTATTAATATTATACTAAAAATCTAGATCTATTTAGATTTTTAGTTTAATAAATAATTAAAAATAGGCTAAAAATCCTATTTATATTAATAAATTATACGTTTATAAATTATATTATAGTGAACAGTAAGCTCGGCTATTAGTTTAAAAACTATATATTTAATTAGATTATAATTAATAGCCGGAATCTAAAGTTATATAATAAAAAAACTAAAATAAATATTAAAAACTATTATAAATTATATTAATTATTTATTTTAATATAATTCTATTAATTTTAATTTATCGGTCTAGGCGGTATATACAGCACTAATAATAATATTATTAATATTATTAAAAAAATATTATTATTTATAAAAAATATAAATTGAAAAAAATAACCGCAGCTGTAAGTTATATTTATATATATTTATATATTTAAATTAGTAACTATTTATTATTTTTTTAGTATTATAGTCCGGATTAGCTTAAAATTATAATGAAAATATATATTATTTCTATAATAGCAGTATCTAACTAGTTATTATTTATATAATTAAATAATATTAAATAATTATATAATACTAATCTAATATATAATAACTAGTTTTTATATATGATATAAAAAAATAATTCAATTTAAAAGTTTTAACAGCTTATATGATAAATATTTATAAAATAAATAATTCTTTTTAAAAAAAAATAAATAACAGTAGTAGTAATAGAATATAAAAAATATTAAATAATAAATATTTTAATACTTATATAATATCTACAGCTAGTATTTATTTATATTAATTAATTAATTAATATACAGCCGGTTATTTTTATTATAATAATATATATAATATATATATATTTCTGATTAGGAATATATATAACAGCCCGGGCCTGCGCGGTACCCCAAGCGAAGCGAGGGCCCAAGGCTTGTAATATAATACTTATAATTATAAATTAGTTTATTAGTAGTAATATTTTCTTTATAAATCTATTTATTAAACTAAAAATTATACTTTTTTTAATATATAAGATATTATATTATAAAAGTACTGTAATAGTTATATAAAATAATATATTTATTAAAAATAGTAGTAACTTTTTAACAGTCTAATTATTTAAAAAAGTAATTATTTGTAATATTTTAACAAAATATATTAAAATAATTAAATAGATTTTTACTAAAAAATATAGGCTCGAGATAAGTAATTAAAATAATAAAATATATATACTAAAAATTAAAAAAATTACATTTATATATATAATAATCAATAAAAATAATAATATAAAATAAACCGGAATATTACTGCGAGAGCTTGGACTTAATACCGATATTATAAATAATAAAAATATTATAATCTTTATATAATTATAAATATATAAAATTATTAGACTTAAATTTAAAAAGCTTATAATAGAAGTTATAGATTTTTTTATATAAATAGCAACAAACTGTAATACTTTATTAATATTAAAATAGAAGAAGAAATCTGAAATAATTTAAATATTTATAATAATCTTTTTATACGGTTAATTTAAATATCTTTTAATTTTAATATTTTAAACTATCTTAAGTTTATTAATATTAATATTTAAAAATAAGATAACAACTTAAATAAATAGATATTGTAAATATTTAAAAGTTTATTCGGGTATAAAAATATTTAGAATATTAAATAAGATAATATTCTAATATTTAGAAATAAAAATAATAGAAGTATTAATAAAAATAATCTTAGAGATATAAAAATATTTAATATAGCTAAGAATAGATTTAATAAAATATTATAGCTAATAAAAATTTATACTAAATATTAATTTATATAATATTTTTTTATAAAAGTATTTAAACTTAAATTAATACTTAAAATAATAAATAGAATAATAGTAGACTACTGTTAAGTTTCGGTAAATATATATATATAGTATATTATTATTTTAATTATTTAAATTATTTATTTTAATTAGCTATCGATTGAAAAATTTAATCTAGTGGAATATAACTATATCGAATTAAATATAGTAAAAAGATCTTTTTAGAAAAATAATATAAATCTAATATTATAGTTTAATATAAAGACCTTTAAAATATTCTAATTATAATTTTTTATATAATTAATAAGAATAAGATTCTATTGGTCTACTTTTTATTTAAAATGATTTTTTAGAATATTAATATACTTAGTAAACTTATCAACTATAATAAATATAATATTATATTTATATTTATTCAAAAATTTAATAATAAAATTTTTAATAATAATTTTAAATAAACTATTTAAAATAAATAGTTAGAAAATACTATATAATAAATAATAATATATCTTATTCTTAAGATATATAAAGCAATAAATAATATACTAATAAAATAATTTATATTTTTTATGTAAAATAAGACTATTTAATTTTAGAATAAATCTATTAAATTCTTAATAATAGTAATTATTATAAATTATATAAAAAATTCTAGAGGTAAGTATATAAAATAAGTATATTTATAGTTTTTTAAAAATTATAAATTTATTATTTTTAATATTATTAATATATTTATAATCTTAAACAGTTATTTAACCGGTAATAATATTATAAATAATATATTTAAGTATAAAAAGTAAACTATCTTTAAGAATATAAAATATTTAATTTTAAAGGTTTTTTTAAGAACTATAATAATTTTAAAAGTATATTTATTAAAAAAATAACTATGTGGGGGCAGCCCGGCAGACATCGCCAACCCAACCCGTCTTACTAATCCTGTTTAATACCTTTGCTATATTTATCTTATTTACCTACCCGGTCGCCCTATAATAAATAAACCGTAGATGTATGTTTTCTTATTCTTATTTTTCTATTCTTCTTTTTATATTTAAAATTTTATATTATTAGTATTAGATTAGTATGGAATATACTAATTTAATTAGTTCTAATATAATTTTAAATATTACTTTGTTTTTATTTCTTTTTCGGAATTTTCTATAATCAAATATATAAACAAATATATATTTTTATTATTTTTAAAAGTTTTCTTATTTTTATATAAGTCAACAGCAATAACAGTCGACTTTAAAAAATATTTATTTAAAAAATATAATTTAAAATTATAAATTTTAACTAAATTTTTATTGTTATAACTATAGGCTGTACAGCAACCAAAGAATAATAAGAATTTAATCCAAATTCTAATATATAACTAGACTATTACTAAAATTAAAAGAGTTTTATTACTGTAATTTATAAATTATATAAAACTAATAAATAAAAACCGGACTTTAGAATAAGCTAAACCCTAAATTAACCAATATTAGAACTAAAGTATTAAAAATAATTATAATAATATAAAATATATCGAAGACCAAGCTATTTAAAAAAATATAAAAATTAATCCTATTTATAAATAAAATTAGTAAGACTTTTAAAAAAAATATTATATCTAAAAGATTTTATAATCTTTATAAAAAAAACCTTATATATATCTTTAAGTTAGTATTAAAAATATATAATAAATTTAAAAAAAAGATTAGTAATCTATTAACCGAAGCAGACAAACTAAAAAAAAGCCTAGCTTAATTAAAAATTAATTAAAAAATCCTATTTTATAATATTAATTTATTAAAAACAGAAAGAAATACTTTAAAAAATAAAATAATTTAAGTTAAAATACAGTAAGATACTATATTAATCCTAATAATTAGTATAAACTAAAAAGTTTTAATTCTTAGAAAAACTATAAAACTCTCTAATTCCCTAATATTTAATAATAGAAAAAATATTATTTTTAAAAATTAGAAGCTTATAGTTAAACAGAAACTTAAAACTAATACTAATTATTATAAAAATCTGGTTATATAAAAAATATATATTACTAGCTGCTGTAAGAATAATATTTATAGATATTTATTTTCTAAATTATAAATTAAAATTAAATATTTTTTTAAAAATATAGTAAATATTTTATTTTATTTAGCTATAATTTATATTAACTCGAACCGAAAATAGAATATCCGACTAAAATATATATATTTTAAAATAATTTTAGAATAAAAATTCTATAATTTTTATATTTAATTTTATTATCTAGCCCGTGAAGCAGATATTTTAATAAATCTTTAAAAATTCAATTTTTATTAAAAGCTATTTTTAAAATTTAAGAAACTAACTTCTATTAAATTTTATAAGTCCGATATTAATTTTAAATAGTATACTATTATATATACCGAAGTTTTTAAAAATATAAATAAAAATATAAAATACCGCCGCCGAATCTTATCTACAGATTATAAAAATAATCTAAATAATAGAATTATTCTAATAACTAATAAGAATAGAATTAAGATCGTAATTAGATTTTATATAAATAAAAAAACCTATATTATACTACTAGCTAAGAAAGAATACTTCTATTATAAAAGATCTGAATATCTAAGTTATAACTGTCTAAAAAAAATATTTTTTATTAAAATAATAAAAAAAGCTAAATCTAAAAATATACTCATAAAAAACTTAGTCTAAAAAAAGTCTCCGTTTTAAATATAATAAATATAAACTAGTAGTATATTAATTTAAAAATATTATTAGAATTTTTTTAAAAATAATTTTATCATTAAAATTCTAATTTTAAAAAATATAATAGCTGTTTCTACCTGAATTTTAATAGATACTAAAGCAAATATTTATATTTATATTAATACTAAGTTTATAGTTAAAGTAGAAATATTTTTTAAAATAAAATTATTTAAACTATAAAATATTTAAAATATAATTATATTTAATAAAAAATTTTTTATTTTTCTAATATATGCAATTTATTTTAATTTGATAATAAAAAAAAGATTTTTTAAATAGATTCTCTTTCTAGTACTAGATCTAAAATCTTATAATATAATTTTAAAAAAATTATATCTAGTAAAATAAAAAGTCTTACTAGACTATTATATAAATTAACTTATATAATCTAAAAAACTTCTACTTAAAAATAAGATTTGAGCCGGACTTCTACAAATAATTTTTTCTTAAATTATTAAATACTAAAAAATAAACCAGATATACTAAAAAAATATTAAATAAAAAAATAAATTAATTATTAAAGCTAAAAAATAAATAATAAATAATCCTCTTTTATTAAACTATTAGAGTACTTTTATTTAAAATAATTAGTAACTAGTATATAATATTATTTTTATTTATTATAAAATATTAAAATAACTTATAAACTATAATCCGCCTCTGGATAAAAAAATAATTAAAAAATATTATAATAAAAATTTAAGCTTTTTATTTTATTTATAAATTATACAAAGGCTAAATAAAGCAGAATTTATAATATAAACTAAGTTTAGATATTATATAAAATAAAATATTATATTCTAATAATAAAAAAAATATAAAAATAAGTTTATAAACTAATAAACCAAAAATTAAATAAGACCGAAGACAGCTAATCTAAAAATAATATTAATTAAAACAGCCGGCTTTTAGTAATATCTAAGAAAGTTAAAATTAGAAATCTTTATTATATTTTTATAAAAAATTAAAAAGATAATTAATAAAAAGATAAAACTAATATTTATTAAATAAAAATAATAAAAGATTATTAGAACTTTTTTTTAATATTATACTCTAGGCGAAATAGTTTTTAAATAAGTTTTAAATATTCTATTACTATTTTATATTTATAATTGTAGAATCCAGCTTAATAATAAGCCTTTATTAGAATTCTTTTTATTATATAAAATAACAGCCGAAAAGCTAAAAATTATAAAATATTATATTATTAAAAATCTAAATAAAGATTTTATTATCCCGAGCTTAGTTCTTTTTATATTATTTATTTTAATAGCTTGGAAACCCGAAAAAGATCTCTATATATATATAAATTATTAAAAGTTTAATATATTAATTAAAAAAAATTTATATTTATTATTTTTAATTAATAAGATTATTAATTAATTAGAATAAGCTAAGATATTTATTAGATTAGATATTAAATAAAACTTTTATTATATTTATATAAATTCTAACTTGAAAAATCTAACTATTTTTTAGATTTAATATAGTATATTTAAATATAAAGTCCTTTTTTTAAATTAATAAATAGATTAGTTATATTTTAAAAATTAATAAATAAAATTTTATATAAATATTTAAATAAGTTTATAACTATATATATTAATAATATTCTTATTTATAATAATAATTTTTTTAAATATTAAATTTATATTAGATTAGTTCTTAAAAAACTACGCAAAGCCAGTCTATAAGTTATTATTTATAAATATAAATTTTATATTATAAAAACTAAGTTTCTAGGCTTTGTTATATCTATTAATAGAATATTAATAGACTTAGAAAAAATAGCAGTTATTAAAAAATAAAAAATTTTAAAAATAATTCGCGGAATATAATTATTCCTAGAATTCTATAATTTTTATTATTATTTTATTAAAAGCTATAATAAGTTAGTCCGACTATTAATACTATTTATATATATAAATATTCTTTTTTTATAAAATAAAAAATATTAGATAGTTTTTAAATTTCTAAAAAAGATTTTTATTTTAATACTAGTATTAATTTATTATAATTTATTTTTTTTATTAGATTAAAAACTAATATTATAGATAAAACTATTATAGAAGTTCTTATCTAATATATTAATAATTAATAATATCTAGTTTTATTTTTTTTAAAAATTATAATAGCTACCGAAAGAAACCATAATATCTATAATAAAAAAATACTTACTATTATAAAATTTATAAAAGTTTAGAAAATAAAACTAAAAGATTTTTAATATTAAAAATTTTTTAAGATACTTATAAATTACTGAGCACTGAAATACTTTATAATTTTAAAAAAACTAAATATATAATAAGTAAAATAAACCGAATTCTTATTTAAATACTATTTTAGAATTTAATATAAATCTAAAAAAACTAATACTTTAGCCGATATATTTATTTAATAAAAAAAAACCTTTAAACCGCCCAACTAAAAATATAATTAGATTATACTATAATCTAAATAAATAAATCTAAAGATATTATGAATATTATAACTATCTACTTTAATTTTACTAAATAAAAAATTACTACTAATTAATTAAATTCTTTGTGCTAATTATAAATTAACTAAATTTAGCTAAAAAAAAGTACTACTAATTTAAATAGTTTATATTTTTTTTAAAATAAATTACTATTATATAAAAAATATTTAATAATATCTGCTGAGAAAAATCTATATATAAAATTATTAAATAAAATATACTGCCAGCTATTTGTTATATATCCGGAACAGACAAAGATCTTTAAGCTGGTTAAGTAATATTATTATTAAAATATCTAAAATAAAAATATCTACTAATATCTAAATAATTATATAATTTATAAATATAAGAATTATTAAAAAACATTATTATAAATACTATTCTAATCTTTTTTTATTACTAACCGGCCGTAGTAATATATATTTATAGATTTTTATATACTATTAAAAAATATATAAGAATATAATATTATATATATTATAATAAATTAATTCTTTAAATAAATAGTATTAATTTTATGTACTAAAAATATTACTATATAAAATATAGCCCGGTTATTTATTAGATTTATTTATATTTAGACCGGATCTTTAAATATTATTATTTCTAATAGAAAATCTTAATTTATTTTAGAGTTTTAATAAAAGTTTTATTATATTGTTTTAATTAAATTAAAACTTTTTATAGTATATTATTTCTAAACCGACGGACAGACCGAGAATATAAACTAGTATTTAGTTTAAAAACTAATTCTATTTATTAATAGTTTTTATAACAACTAGTTAAAACTATTATTAATAATAGATTTTATTATAGTATATTTATTATATATATTTCTTAGAATATTCCTATTTTAGACGGAATATAAAAATTAGTTTTAATTATTTTTTAATTAAAAACTTTTAATAAATATTAAATAGAAAAATATAAATATTATTTATATCTACAGCACCGCGACCCGCCTTAAAAATATTTAGAAATTTATTAAAATTAATATTACTAATTCTTAAAAATAATAAATTATATAGACTAACTATTATTAAAAAAAAACTTTAATCTGAGCTGAAAGCAGAGTTAATATTAATTATTCTAATTAAAATTAGAAATAACTGTTTAAAAAGTTAGCTGATAAATAATACAGCCCGTGCAAGATTCTAAAATAAAAAAAAATATATTCTAAGTATAATTATTTATTAATATTAAAATATATTTAGTATTTTATTTTAAAAAACTTTAATCTATATTAATAAATAAACTAATATTAGATTAAATCTAGAACCAGACAGAACCGATAAATATAAACAAAAATATAAAATATAAAATAAAAAAAATTCTTAATTTTTATATATATTAAAAATATTTAATATATTATATTAAATAAAAAAACTCGGACAAAGCGGATTTATTCTAGTATTTAATAAAAAATCTAAAAAATATTTTTATATTTTTAAAAAAATTTTATAATTCTTATTTAAGAAGCTTCGGTTTTTTAAAACGCCTGCAAGTCTAACTAAAAACAGCTGTAAAAAAAGTCTTTAATTCTAATTATTTTAATAATAATTTTATTTTAAATTCTATAAAATATATATAATCTACAGTTATACTATAAAAATAATTCTAAGAAAGACTATAAAAATATTTCTTATTTATAAATAGTTAAAACTAATCCGGGGGATAATATAAAAATAGTCCGGCAGATATTGCTAATCTAATTTATTTTATTAATTCTATTTAATATTTTTATTATATTTATTTTATTTTTTTATTTAGTCGCCTTACAACAGATAAGCTGCGGATGTGTGTTTTTTTATTCTTATTTTTCTCTTCTTTTTCTTATATTTAAAATTTTATATTATTAGCACCAGATTAGTAAAGAATATACTGATTTAATCGGCCCTGACATAACTATTATAAGTATATTATTTCAATATTTTATTAAGATTGATATAATATATAATAAATATAAAGTTAATATAATATGAAAAGATATTAAAAATTTTAGTTATATATATATTAATAAAATATATTTTAATTAAAGTATTTTTGAAATTATATTTTTTTAAAGCTGTATATAAAATATTTTTTTTTAAATAAGTAAGATAGAATATTTACTATAGTATTAATAATATTAAAATAGTAATAAATATATGTTTTAAATTATTATATATACTAACTTATTTAAACTAAATATAAGTTTAGATATTTAAAAATAATAATATTAAAAAACGTCTGCTTTAATAAAACAACTGTATTTGAATAGTTAGTATAAAAAATAATAAAATAGTTAACTATTTAGATTATATAATAAAATTTTTAAAAAATCTAAATAAAATATAAGACTTCTAGTTTAGTCGGCGAGTAGTTTTTTTTAATAAAAATTAATAAATAACTAAAAAATAAAACCGGAGGAATAGATATTTTTAAAAATAGTTTTAAAAAATCTTTATATTTATATCTATAAAAATAATATATTCTAACATCTATATCTATATAATAAGTATTAAAATTAATATATAATTATTTAAATTAATTAAAATAAATAAATATCTTCGGACTAATAAAATTATATTATAATATTTTAAATATACAAATTTTTTCTAAAATAGAATTTATTAATAATATTTTTATTATATAATATTAATAGTAATATTTAAATAGTTCGGAAGTTTTTTTATTTAGTTAGAATATATAAAAAAATATTTTATATTTCTAAAATAAAACAGCTTTAAATATATAATATTTAATATAATAACAAAACTATTCGGTAAGACCGAGGTAGTATTTAAAATCCAATAAAACTTTTAGAAATTTAAGATTTTAAATAGTTTTAATTTTATTTTTAGGTATAGTAAGATCTAATATATTAATTCTTTAACTAAAAAGAATAATAGATAAAAAGTTAATATATATTTTAAATAGCTTAAACTTTTAATTTATATCGTTTAATATATTAAAAACTATAAATAGATATTTATAATAGTTTTTATATATTTTAAAACTAATAGTAAAATTATTAATATATATATAACAGAATTTACAAAATAGTTTTAATATTAAGTCTATTTAGTATTTTATAAAAAAATTTAAAATAATAAATTTTATAATAATAATATAAAAGACTTTTTAACTATAATAAATAACTACAGTAAAACAGTTTTAATAGAAAGAATATATAAACTATTAATAAAAATTATATATAATATTAAAGATAAAAATATAAAAATATTCTTTAAATATATAAAAAAGTTTATTTTAAATAAAAATTAGATATAAATCTATTTTTATTTTTTTATTTATAGTATATAAATCAAGAACAGTATAATCTTTAAATATACTATTAATTAATTTTTATATAATAAATATAAAATAAGCAATAAATATATAAAATTTAGTAAATAATATTTTACCGGCTTTATATAATGAATTAAATATTTTATTAATAATATTATAATCTTTTTTCAAAAGTTAATAAATATAAGATTTACTAATATAAGATTATTATCTATTTTTTATTAATATATATAGCTATTAATCTTCGGATATATTAATAGTTTTCATATTTAAATTATTAAAATATATTTAAATATTAAAAAATTTCATAAGATCTACAAGTTTCTTTTTATAGCTATTTTTATAAATAGTTATACTATTCGGAAGAATAAGCAGAGATTTAGAATTACTAACATTAATTTTGAAAAATAAAGAATATTTAGAATTAATAAATAAACAAAATATAAAAATATTAGAAAAATTTAGTATAAATATAAAGATAAAAATAACTGAAGACGGTTTATTAAGAAATAAAATATTTATTATAATATTTAAATAAATAAATAATTCGGTAATATATTATCTATAATTAAAAATAATAATTAATAGAAAAAAGCTTAAATTAATATAAATAAATTTAATAATACTTTTATTAATAGTATATATAATAATATACTTATGATTTATTAAGACACTAAAGTAGGCTCTACAACTAATAATAACTAACTTAAATAAATTATTAATAATTTTAATGAAGAAAATATTTACTAAATATATATATAAGAATATACTAATATAATTCTTAGATTAAAAAATATAGTTTTAAGTATAAGTTTAGTCTTAATCAGTATATATATTTTTAAATATAGTAGAATAAGAATTTACTTTACTATATAAATAAAGATTTTAATATGATTAAAGTAAATAAATATATTGATTAAAAAAATAAAGTCTTTATGTAAATAAATTATACTAATCTATTTTTTATAGTCTAAAATAATATTTTTATAATTAATAATATTAATATTTATTAAAATATCTAAACAAAGGTCTTTAATAAGATAAACTCTAATAATAAATAAGATATATTAATAATAAAATATACTATTTTAGAATCTAAAAATATAAATCTTAAAAATAATATACTTAAAAAAGTTATAATAAAAGCTAATATTTTTTATGTATAAAAAAATTAAAAACTTATAAATTTTAATATTAGAAATAATATAAATAAGTTTAATATTACTAATTATAAATAAACAGCGAGTATTAAAATATATAAAAATATATTTATTTATTATATTTAGACTAACTTATATTATTATAAATATTTAAATAAATAATAATTTACCAGCTAAAATATATAATTTTTTTATATTAGTTAAATATAATAATAGAATTATTATTTTTATTAATAAATAATCTAATAGAAACAATAGATATAAAAACAGTATTATATATTAAAGTATATTTATATAATTAGTTTTTAGAAAGAAATATATATATTATAATTATAATATAAAATAAGTATATACTTGTTTTAATTAATAAATAGTTTTTTAGTAATAATAAAAAATAAAGTAATAAAAAATATAAATAAAAATAAGAAATATATACTAAAATTTTAATTCAATATATTTTTATATTTAATATTCACCACGATGGTATAAGTATTTTTATAATATAAAATATTATAAAATTTATTATATTCATTTTTATAAATATTATTATATAGTTCTTAAAATTTATAGTAGGCTTAATCTTAATATATTTTATCTAAAAAATATTAATTATTAAATTCGGAAGAAAAATTAGATTTATATAAAAAATTATTAATATTTTTAGCCAGAGCCGGATTTATTATAGTAATATATATATAATAATTATTCTAATTATTTAAATATAATTAGTTATTCTAATAGTCATTTAAAATAAAACTAACTATAATTTTTTTATTACTAATTATTTTAATAGTTTTAGAATTTATAATTCTAATTATTTTAGTTTTAGAATTAATCATTATTATTTATATTTTATATGTAATTTAAGTATATACTATATTAAACTATTAATCTTATTATTAATTATAGAAAATATATGGATATTATTAATTATAATAAAACTATTATAGTTTTAATTATTTTAATTTTTAATTATTCTAAAATAAATAATCATTATACTGTCTTCAATTATTAGAATTATTTTAATGTTCTTAGAATTAAAATTAGGATTCTTAATTATAGAAATTTTAAAATTAGCTATTAAAATTTTGAAAGAAATTATTATAACTATAATAATTTTTATTTTTATTTATATAGTAAATAAAATCTTTCTATTCGGGCTGCTATTTATTTAAAAAAAAGAAAAATATACTAATAATTATAGTTTTAATAAGCTTAAAAATAGTTATAAAAAAATAAAAATTAATATAATTTTATAAATAAATTAATTTGTTATAAAAACGTTCAATATAAATAGTATAAATAAAATAGATTATAGCTTAAGTAAACTATCTAATAGACTTATTTAATGTATTATTAAATCTATAATAAAAATAATTAAGTTTATTTATAGTAGTAGAAATATTAGAATAAAAATAGTTATAAAAGATTTTTATTTATCCAGGCTTAAAAAATATTTTAAATATAAAATTCTTTTTTAAATTATTTATATTAGAAATAAACTATATTAATATAGTTTTATAAAAATATATTTATAAATTATTTTAAATTATTAACTAACCGTAGAACTTAACTATATTTTTGATATAATTAAAAAAATATTTATATTCTTATAATATATATTATACCTAATCTGTTTAATAGAATTATTATTTTTATATTAAAGTAAAAAAATTAATATTGTTAGACTTTATTTTTTTAGTATATATAATATATTTATTTTCGGAATTCTTATTTTAATAAGATAAATAATTATAACTTTTTAAATAATAAATATAATTAAAGTAGCAGCTTTAATCAGAATAATAATTAAAACTAAAATATTAATTTTTAAATAAATATTTTTTAATAGTATTAAAATATTCTATTATTTTTTAAAGTATAATATATATTTCGGCTATATTATTACTAGAAGACTAAATACTAGAAAATAGAATAGAAAATTTAAGATTAGAATTATTTAATAAATTACTAATATTAATAGTAGTACTAGTTTAATTAATTTAATTAGTTTAATTTATTTAATTATTTATTATTAAATTAAAAGATTCGATATATTAAGTTTTATAAAAATAAAAAAATGAATAGACTAAAATATTAATTTTTAAAAAAAAATTTGAAAAAATAAGACTATATTTAATATTATACTTAATATTAAAGATATTATAAAAACTATTAAATAATAAATATACTCCAGATTCTAGGAATGAAATAAAAAATAGTTTATCTAGTATAAAAAATAGCTTAATAAGAAATAGTTGAATTAAAATCAGCAATACTAAATATTCAAATAAAAAAATATTAAATATAAATAAATTAAAGAAACTATAGATAAAAATAAAAAATTTTAAAAAGTAAAATATAAGACTTTAGTATAACAGTAATTAAATTATAGTATCTTTAAATAGTAAAAGAAAATAGAGATTTAAATATATTAAGTTTTTAATATCTAAATATCTTTAAAATAAGTTTAATATATTCTAAAATAATCGGGCTTAGTATAGACATCTTTAAAGATTTAAAAAATTAAATAAAATAAGATATAAATATTTAAGTTAATAAAGCAGTAATTAATTTTAAATAAATATAATTTAAAGATTTGTTTGGTTTAATAAAGTTTTTAGATAAATACTAATAGTTTACATCAGCCAGCTATAAAATAAAAAAATTATTAATAATAAGAAAACTAGTATAATTAAAAAATTTAATAAAAGTCTTATATAAAATACTATAGTTAATATTCTAAGATAAAAAATATAATAAATAATAAAACTAAAAAGTAAAAAAATCAGAATATTAAATAATATAATAAATATAATATAATATCTTACTATTTAGATATAATTAATTTATTAATAAGAAAAAAAAATAAAACTAAATAATTTAATATACTATTTTAGATGATATTAATATTATTAAATAAGTATATAAATATATAATAAAACCATTAAATAAACATCCTTAATACTTTTATACTAATAAAATTTAAGAATAATATAAAAAATATAAAAAAATATAAAAAATTAATAAGAAATTCTTAAATATATAATAAATACGGAGATAGTAGAATAAAAAAATAAATTTAGTAAAATTAAAATATTAAATATATATATAAAGTTGTCAGACTGAGCCCATGTGACTATATAGAGCCCTAACCCTACTGGATTAGTGCCTAGGTACTCTTTTGGTGGACCGGTTAGGCGCTCCGTTAGTCATGAGCCCGGTTAGCCCTCAGCTGACATAATCCCGTATAATTGCTATTAAGAGTTCGAATCTGGCCCTAGCTATTATGTACTGAATTAGATTATTTATTAAATAAAAATAATTATTTTAGAGCAAGCGGGAATAGCCTTAAAACTGTCAGACTTTCTACAGACTTCAGACTCCAGTTTTTAAGAAATTAGGTAATTTTTTTTAAACTACGGGGGTGTGTTAGACTGAGCCCATGTGACGACTATATAGAGTCCTAACCCTACTGGATTAGTGCCTAGGTACTCTTTTGGTGGAACAGTTAGCCGCTCTGTTAAAAGTAAATTAGTAAATTAAAATAAAAAGTAAAAATTCCACCGAAGTAAATAATTTATATAAAAAAAACAGAGATAAATAATAGAAATTAATAAATATAAAATATATAAAATAAAGAATATAAAGAACATAGAAATATACAGTAACTAAATAAAAATACAAAAATAGAGTTAATATAATAAATAAATAAATATTTTTTTAAAAAAATAAAATAATTACTTCTATAGAAGTAATAATATTTTAAACTATTAAAATAAGAATATACTACTAATTATAGTAGTATATAATAAATATAAATACAAATACATATATAAGCTTAATAAATTAAAAAAACAAGAAGAAAGCGAAGTTTAGAAGACCGAAGAATATCTATAGACAGTGTGGGAGGCAGGCCGCCAAAGACGGCAGAATCAACAACCACAAAATACACCATATTTAGAATCTAAATCTATTATTAGTATTTCTAATTAATTAATCTAAAGATCTCTAATTGTTATAGTCTTAATATAATAAATAAAAGCTTACTATTTAAAAGAAACTAATTAGCTATATTTTTAAAAAAAAATAAAAAACAGCCAGTTAGTATACAGACTGGCTGGCAGTTAGTAGTCTATTTATATATTAATAATAATTATATTTTTATAAATATAATATTAAAAACAATATTAAGTATGTTTTAAACTAGCTTAAAAGTCTTATATATAGTATAAACAGATTATTTATGTCAGACTGGAAGGTCACCTGGGTATTAAAACCCTAAGCCCTAGTCTTTTTAATTCAGCTATTTAAATAAGAGTTATTATTCTAGTCTATTTTATTTATTCTATTTCTATATTCTTACTTCTATTTATTAAATATTTCTAGTTTTCTATTTAAAAAATTAGTAAATAAAAAAAATAGTTTAAATAGTCTAATATTTTCTATTATTTTTATTTAGTTTAGTTTAGTTTTATTAATTAGAATTATATATTAAATTTGTTATTCTATTTATTTTGTTATTTTTTTAATCTTTAATTTTTTAATTTTATAATTTTTTATTTTAATTTTAATTTTATCTTACTTTTATATATAATTTATATAGAAAAATAAAAGTTAATTAAATCTTATTTAAAAAAACTAAAATTTTAATAATTATAAGTCTAAAAGATCTCTCTTATCTTAATTTATTTAATATCTTTTTATTAAATAAATAATTAAATTATTAAACTAACTATAGTTAGACTTATTTAATATAAATAATCAGATTATCTAATAATCTAATAAAATATTATAGTTAAATTAGTCAGATAACTAGATTCTATAAATTAATTAAATTTAACTATTTATAATTAATAAAAAAAATATAAAAATTAATAAATCTGAAACTACTAAATAAATCTATCTATTTAATTTAGTTTAATATAATTAATATTAAATAAATAAAATAATCGGTAAATTTAATAATTAATTTTAATAAATCAGACTGGTATTTTTATTAGAAAATAAGATAAAACTATTATTAAAATCTTAAAAAATTTAATAAAACTATATTACAACTAGTTTTTTTAAGTCTATTAATTTATCTTATATTAAATAAATAAAACTAATATATTATATTTAATTTAAAAAAGTTCTATTAAATTCTTTAAATTCTATA
Source organism: Aspergillus aculeatinus CBS 121060 (assembly GCF_003184765.1). Taxonomy (NCBI): domain Eukaryota; kingdom Fungi; phylum Ascomycota; class Eurotiomycetes; order Eurotiales; family Aspergillaceae; genus Aspergillus; species Aspergillus aculeatinus. The sequence continues at coordinate 963,840 of NW_020291472.1, forward strand.
AAACTAGTTAATATCTACTTACTAATTAAAAAAATAAAATTTTATTAATTAGTATTATTATTAAAAAAGTTTAATAAAAAGTCCTATTAAAACCTATATTAAATAATAAGAATTAATATATTTTAAAATAATAGAATTTTAAATTAATAAAATAAAAAAATTAATTAGAATACTTTCTAATTTTTTTAAATTAATTTATAAAATAATAAATACTTTTATTTTAATATAGTAATTTAAACTTATTAAAAAGAAGAATAATTAGAAAGAAATTTCTAAATTTTTTAAACTAATATAAAAAATATATAATTAGATTCGGCTAGATTTTTTAAATAAGTAATCTATTAATAAACTAGTCTAAATAAGCTATATTATTTTTAAAGTTAAAATAATTAAAATAAATAAACTTCTAAAAAAATTAATAAATAAAAACCTAAAAAAATTATATAATTTAATATATTTATATAAATCAGAAAAAAATAATAGAAACTATAATTTTTAAAATTCTAAATATACGCATAAGAATCTCTAAAAATCTATATAATTATTTAATTTAGATATATTAAACTAAATTTAATAAGTCTATAAAAATCTATAATTTAGATATATTTATAAAAAAGTCTATTAAATATATTAAATAATTTTAATTATCTTAAAAATCTTTAAAAATTAATAAACTAAGCATTCTTTATTTAAATTTATTTTATTAATATATTAATATAATTCTAAATTAGATAATTTATTAAAAAATCTATTAAAATAATAAATATTTAATACTACTTCTAATAATTATATATATAATTTATTAGAACTATTTATTAAATATAATATAATAAAAAATAATTAGATATATATTAAAAATATCTTTAATATTATTTAAAGTTATAAAATAATTATATTTAATTCTACTTATCTAAAAAGAAATAGTATAATTTTTAAATTAAAGAATATTATTTTTGTTTTTAGATTTTATTATAATATTATATTAGGATAAAAAGCCGAAAAAAATAAACTATTTTTAAAGAAAAAAAGTAACTTTTTAAAATAGTTAATAAAATATTAATCTATTAAATTAAGCTAATTTATAGACTATATTTTATTAAATAAAAATAATTAGTTAAATTTTTAATAATATTTAATTTAATAATTAAACAGCTAATTAAATCCTTCGAAAAGCTTTATATAATCTTTAAAATTATAAAAGAATAGTATAATAAATTAAAATATTTAAAAAAAAGCTTTAAAATCTTTTAATTAAAAAACTTTATAAATTTAAATTATTAATTTTAAATTAGATTTAATCTAAAAATACTCTACTTACCGAGTCAGCTAATTAAACTAGTAGATTTTAAAATAAAAAATTAACTAAAATACTAAATTCTTTAAAACTATTTATTAGAATTTGATTTATTTAATATTTAGAATAAATAAAAAGAGATATATTAGTTATTTTTATTATTTTTATTTAAACTTTTATTTAAAATAAGCTTTAACTTCTAAAAAAAGTATTTTATAATTAATTATTAATATAATTATTTATATAATTAATTATTAATATAATTATTTATATAATTGATTAATATAGAATAATATCTAAGTGATTCTATTTAGATTAAAACTAAAATCTTAGTAAATTTCTAAATTAAATTAATTAAAAAAGAATTAATATTAATTTCTTTTTTATTTATTAATCTAAGTAAAATCTATTTATAAAAAAAACTAAAGCTTTAATTTCTTTTAAAATAAAATATTTATTGATTAATTTAGAGTTTTTTCTATTTATTTAGCCTAAAATAATAGAAACAGCTATTTATATTTTAAATAGAATTTTAAATAAATAGTTTAATTAAAAAATATTATAAAAGATTATATAAAAAAGTCTTTTATAATACTTTTCTTAGTTATATAACTAGATTTTTTTTATTTAAAAAAATATAAATTATATATTTATATTAGAATTAGTAATCTTTCTAAAGAAGATAAGCTAGAATTTAAAATTTTAATTAGTTTTTTAATTAGATATAAAATTTTAAATATCTAGTAAATTTAGATTTTAATCCTAAGATATATAATATTAGTATATAAAATTATTTTTAATAAGAATTCTAATTATTAATAAACTTTTAAATTAAAATATATATTAAGTAATCAGCAACTTGCTTAAATAATTGATTCTATTTAAATTAAATAATTAGATATTAAATTGATTAATTAAAAACTATTTTAATTAAATAATTTAAATATTAAAAATTTATTAAAGTAAGACCAGATAACTCAAGTAAATTATATAATAAATTATATAATATAGAAAAAGTATCTGAAAAAAATTAATTTTTATTATATAATTTTATAAAATTTTTAAAAAATCTAGTTTTTAAAGATTTGCTATCTACTTTAGATTATTTATTATCTATTTTACTGTTAAGAGTTTTAATTAATAATATTTTTATTAATTAAAGTCCTATTAAAAAAATTAGTTTTCTTAATATTAAATTAATTAAAAACCTAAAATACTACTGCTTTAAATTATTCGATTAAATTAATTATTTCTAGAAAAACTAGTTTTATAAATAATCTAAATAAGAATTAATTATATTAATAAATAAATTTTATATATTAATAAGAATTAATTTCTACTATCTTCTATGAACTAGAAAAGATTAATAAATTATTTTTATTTATTTTAGTTTATTTAAACTTTAAAAATAAGACTTAATTAATTAAATATCTTAGGTATTTGGATTATATATTTAATATATAATATTAAAAATAAAATCCTTTTACTAAAATAAATATAAATTTATAAATTTAATAAAAAAGATTATTTAACTGGTTTTAAAGTATATATCTATATATAAAATAATTTATAAATATCTAATTAATTAAAAATATGTACTAGTACACTTATAGTTAAATTTATAAAAATTATTTTAGTTTTAATTATTATATTTAATCTAAAAATATATTAGTTAAATATAGTTACTGTCTTTTTTAATAATTTTATTAAAAGAAGATCTATATAAATATATTATTTAAATTAAAAAATAAATAAATAGTTTATTTTTTATAGAAAGTTTTATATAGACTAAAACAGTCTTTATTTTTATAATAAAAATATTTAAAATAAAATTTAAAGTCCTAGAGCTTATTTTCATTAAAAAAGATTAATATATTTATATTAATAAATTTTTAATTTTATTAATTTTTATAAATAATATGATTTATATATTTTACTAATTAAATCGCAAGGAATTTAATAAATTTAAGTAAGAATTAATAATATTATTTAAAATAAAAAATCGTAGTAAATCTATATTATTTTTAAATATTTAGATATTATATAATTACTAAAATAAAAAGCTTTAGATTAAATAATTGAATTATATTAATAAAATTATTAATTAGTCTACTTTAAAATATCTTTAAAGCTCTAAATCTCTACTTCTAAATAAAAAATTGATTAAAAATCTATTTTTTAAAATCTTAGCTAATTAAATTTATAAATTTTAATAGAAAATAGAATTAGTTTTATATTCTATAATCTAAATTAGACCTAATATTACTAAGTTATATTAGTTATTTATAGAATATTTAATTAATCTAAACTCTAAATATTTTAAAATAATAGATTAACTGATTCTTTATTTAAAAGAAATAAAAAATCTAACTATTAAATATAATTCTAATTTTAAATAAATAGTTTTTTATATAACTAATAATACTAGTTTTAGTAATAATTTAGATTATACTAGCTTAATAGAATATATTATTTATTTATTTAATAAACCAATTAATTAGTTAAATAAGAAATAATATTATATAATTCTTTTAATAATTAAAATAAAACTATTAACTCTAACTATTTCAGCTAAATAACTTTTTTAGTAAAGATAATTTATTATATAAATAGAATTTAATTCTAAATACTGTCTTTTAATATTATATAATAATATTTAAATAATTTAAATATTAATTAATTCTATTTTTTTTAGACTAGTTTAAAAGATATTAATATAGCTAATTACTAGCTTAGACAGAAAGTCCTAAATAAGACTATTAATATTTATTAGATTTTAATTAATAAAATAAAAATAAAGAGTCTAACTAAATAATTTAGTAGTTAGAAGTACTAATATTTTATTTAATAACTTAATATAATAAGAATTTAATTATTTATTTATTTTTTATGCTAGTATTCTATTTACTTTATTTATTTAATTAATTTATTTATTTTAATTTTAATAAAAATTATTATTTCTTTTAAACTGCAGAAGTATATCAGACTAGAAGATTATTTAGATATTAAAATTCTAAGTTTTAATTTTTTTAATTTAATTATTTAAATAAAAGCTATTATTCTAGTCTGTTTTATTTATTCTATTTCTATATTCTTACTTCTATTTATTAAATATTTCTAGTTTTCTATTTAAAAAATTAAGAAATAAAACAAATATTTTAAATAATCTAATATTTTCGATTATTTTTATTCAGTTTAGTTTAGTTCTATTAATTAGAATTATGTATTAAATTTGTTATTTTATTTATCTTTTTATTTATCTAATTTTTAATTTTTCTGATTTTATAATTCTTTACTTTAATTTTACTTTCACCTCACTTTCACACACAATTTGTATGGAAAAGTGAAAGTTAATTGAACCTTATCTGAAAGAACCGAAACTGCAACAATTTATTTTATTATTATTTTTTTAAAAAATACTAAAAGTTAGTAAGTTTTTTCTTAATCTAAAGAATATTTTAATAAAAGAGATTATATTTTAAATATTTAATAAGAATATGTTTAACTAATTAGAATCTTTATCTATAAAAATATAGAATTAATTTAATAGTTTTAATAATATTTAAATAAATATTTAGAATAATTTTATTAATTTGTATTAAAACTAGTATTAAAAATTATATCCAGTATAAATCTATATATAAACTAAAAATATATTTATTTTTTATTATATTAATAAAAATATAATAAATATAAAAACTATATAAATTATTAATTTAATTAGTTTTTTATTACTAATTAATTAAATTTTAAAAATACTAATATATAATAAAGATTATTGTAAAAAATATTAATTAGTTAATACTTTAGAAAGCTGCTGTCTTAATATATTAGTTTATTAATATATTACTTAATATATTAGTTTATTAATATATTACTTAATATATTTTTATAATTTAAAAACTATTAAAAATATATTTACTAACTGGTTTTTTATATATAGTTAAACTAGTTAACTATTTATCTAATAATTATTTATTCTAATTAATACCAAAGCCTAGTATAGATTTATATAATTATTTAATTATTAATAAAAACTATTAATAACTTAGATTTCAAAATAGCTAAAGTTAATATTATTTAAAAAATAATATTTATATAAATAAATATATTAAATTTTTTTAATAAAAATTAAAATAGGTTTTATATTAATTAGTTTTATAGAATATACTATATAAATATTCTGGTAGCTAATTTATATAATTTAATTTTTTTTATAAATTAGTAAAATAGCTGCTACCGTTAATATATATAAAAAAATAATAAAAAATAAAATAACATATTTTTAAAAGGTTCTTTTTTTAAAGTTAGTAATATTAATAATAGAAAGCTATTATTATAATAAAAGTAATACTAGTTTAATAACTTTAATAAATATTAATATATTTAGACTAAGTCTAAGATTTTAAATTAATTAGTATTTTAGATAATTTAATAATAATATAATTAGATTAGTTTTCAGATTATCAGAGTAGTATTTATTAGAATAGATTTATTGAATTAAAAATAGAATTTAATAATAAAATAATAATATTATAATCTAAAAGTAAATATTTTTAATAACTTATTTAATTAGAATTTATAATAATAAAATATTAAGATATATTTTAAAAATAGTTTAAATAATAATATAAAAAACTTTTATTATATAGTATAAAGCTTTATATTAAATATTCTTAAAATATTTTATAATATTAATAATAGTCTTCTAAAAGCCTTAGATATTTTAAATAAATTAAATAAAATATTTAAAAAACAGCTAGAAAATTAGAACTATAGTATATATATAATATAAATTAGTAGTAGGTATATTTTAGATAAAATCTATAATTAATAGTAATATAATTATTAGTTAAGTACTTTTAATTTTTAATAAAATAAAATAAATAGTTTTAATAAATTTAAGATTAAAAAAATCTTTAAATAACAGAGACTTTATATTAGTTTAATTATTATATTTATAACAGTTAAAGGCTTACTTAATTATATAACTAAAAATATTTTTATATAAAGTAATCTTTAGACTATATTAATAAAACTATACTTTAGTAATAAGAATATTAAAATCTACTAATATTATTAAGTTTTTATATGATAATAGAATCTTTATAAATAAATATAATTTTTAAAAATGATATTTTTTATACTAATATATAAATATTATTTATATAGCTAATAATTAAAATATAACTATTTATAAAAAATAGTTTAAGTAGATTAGTATTATAAAATAAATAAAAAATAAATAAAAATAGAAATTAATAATAATATTTATAATTATATTTTTTTATAATTTTTTTTATATAGTAATAGCGATTCGCCGGTTAATAGAAAAAATAATCTAATCAATAATTTTAGTCAGTATACAGTATTTCTATAGATTATTAAAAAAGATATAAATATATAATATTATTATAGACATTTTAGATATTAATTATGAATAAACTAATCATAAAATAATTAGTTTATTATATAACAAGCCTTAGGCCCTCGCTACGCTCGGTGTATGGAAGGGTGGGCTGCCTCGCAGGCTTGCTCGCAGGGCCGTTGGCAGGGCCGTTGGCAGGGCTGTTGGCAGGGCTGTTGGCAGGGCCGTTGGCAGGGCCGTTAGCAGGGCCGTTGGTAGGGCTGTTGGCAGGGCCGTTGGCAGGGCTGTTGGCAGGGCCGTTGGTAGGGCTGTTGGTAGGGCCGTTGGTAGGGCCGTTGGTAGGGCTGTTGGTAGGGCTGTTGGTAGGACTGTTGGTAGGGCTGTTGGTAGGGCTGTTGGTAGGGCTGTTGGTAGGGCTGTTAGTAGGGCTGTTGGTAGGGCTGTTCGCAGGGCTGTTGGCAGGGCTGTTTCTCGCAGGCTTGCTCGCAGGGCCGTTGGTAGGACTATTAGCAGAGCTGTTTCTCGCAGGGCTGTTTACAGGGCCGTTCGCAGGACCGTTAGCAGGATGGTTTGTAGGGCCGTTTGTAGGGCTGTTTGTAGGGCTGTTCGTAGGGTGGTTTACAGGGTGGTTCGCAGGACTGTTCGCAGGGCCGTTTATAGGGCTGTTTATAAAGCTGTTTATAAAGCTGTTTATAAAGCTGTTTATAGAATGGTTTGTAGAATGGTTTGCAAATAAGTTTGCAGAATGGTTTATAGAATAATTTATATATGAATAGAATATTAAAAGTCATATAATTTAGGACTAAAAGTATAAAAATTTTAATAGAATAAAACTATTAAATCAGCCGGGTAAAAATAGAGTAGGTTTTTACATAAAAAACTATCAAAATCTAACTTTAAAAAAAATATTAAAAATTAAATTTTTTATATTAAAAACTAAAAATAATATTAATTTATAATAAATAATCTAATTTATTTATAAAACTTTAAAACTTTAAAAAATATAAAAAACTCAGGCTGTAAAGCCAAATCCTGTAACTTTTTAGTTTTTTAATAATAGTCTTCTTCTTTTTAAATAGAAAAATAGATCTATAAAAATTATATAATTAAAAAAACTGATTTTTTCTGCATTAATTAAGCCTGTTTTTAGAAAATTAGATTAAAACTAACAGAGAAATTAAACTTCTAATTAAATTATAATATTTTTGTATATAATAGTAGAGATATAAATCTATTTAAGAATTAGATATAAAATATAATTATAAATATTGACTGTCCTAACATCTTATTCCTTCTATATATTTACTTCTTTTATCTTATTTCTTTCTTATTTGTTTCTTATTTGTTTGTTCTATCTTTCTATACTTAATATACTGTATTTTGTATATAGAAGAAATTAATAACTTTATATTATTATATTATTTTAATATTTTTATATCTAAGGGCTTCCAGCCTAGTATATTAATAATAAGTTAATAGTATATCTAGTATAATCCTAGGTTTTTTTAGATATATTTTTTTAGAGTATTAGAAATTATTTTTTTAAATATTAATATTTTTTTTCTACCGAGCTTATATCTTATTTTAATAATATAAAGACTGGGAATCCGACCGTTTTTTCTAATTATTAATTTTATATATCTATTTATATCTCTGTCTGATAATATTACTATTTTTTTATATAAAAAAAATATAAAAATACTAAGATATATAGAATTTAGATATTAGATTATAATATATTATAATATATTAAATAGCTGCTATATCTAGCAGCTAGATAAAAATATAATATACTATATAGTTTATATTATTTAAATATTAAAATTACTAAGATCTATAGATATTATTTTTTATTTATCTAACTAGAAAATCAACTGTCCGGTATTTAATAAAGCTATTTAAAATCTTAAATATTTTATAGAATTTCTATTTTTAGAATTAGTATATATATTTTAACTAGTTAAATAACTAGTATTTAGTATTAATCCGAATACGCTATTTGGATATATTAGATTAAGATTAATTAGTATTATATTATTAAAGCTTTTAAAAAATATAACTATAGATTTTTTTATATTAAGATCTTAGATATTAGAAGACTTAATATTTTTTTATAGATTTTTTATAGAAGGATTTTAACGAGATACTAAGATGTTTAGTTTTATAGATACTAAAATAGATATTAGAAATATTTCTATTATTTATATAAGTTTTATATATTTTTATTAAATCTAAGTTATATTATTTTTATAAAGTGTCTTTTTTTTATTCTACTAATTATAGTAAAAATATTATCTGATCATAATTTTTTTTATTTGTATTTATAGTTTTTTTTTTTTATTCTCTTCTCCAACTATATCCAGATTTATAATATTTATAGAAAAGAAAAGTCTACTATTTTTTTTATTTAATAAGTACTTATTTTTAATATACTTAAACAGTGATAAGTAATCTAAGAAATTATTTTTTTTTATTTTTTATTTTATTTTTTATTGAATTTTTTAACTTATTTTTTTTATTCTATTATTATTTAACTTTTTTATATTCTTTAATCTAATTATATTTATAAGAATTTTTAGAAAAATAAAGTTCTAAAAAACTATTATAAAAGTTCCTGATACAGAGAATCCCGATAAAGGTACTATTAAAATATTAAAATTAAAATTTTTTAAAATATAAAAAAATAATCTAATAAAAAATAAATAAGATAATATAGTTTAGTTTTAAGCTTAACCACAGCTTACTAATATTATAATAAAGCTAAAAAATATAAACTAATATCTTTAGATTTTTAAATAGAAACGTGATTAATATAATTAAAAAGAATATATAGACTAAAATAAAAATAGAAAAAATAAAAAAAAGACAACTAATCTAGTATACCTAGGCTTTAAAATCGGATAATATTAATTATTTCTTTTTTAATATAAAAATAGATTAATTTTTTAAATAATAAAAATATATTATATATTTTAAGAATATTATTCTTTTTATTAACTATATTAAAAATATAATTTATATATATTAAGAATCTGTAGTATAAGTAAGTATTATCGGTTGTATTTAAAAAGTAATTCTAAACTAGTATCTTATACTTAGTAAATATAGAAAAGATATATATATATATATATATTTTTAAGAAATAAAATATTCAAAAATCTTTATATTAAATTTAAATCTCATAATATTTAAGTATTTATTTATCTGCAAGCTATTATAAATTATAGATAAGTAGATATATATTAAAATAAGTTTATTTAGATATTTATTTAAAATATTATATATAATTATAAGATCTTCCATATTAATAATATTTATAACTAGTTAATATTAATATAAATATATTTTTATTCTAATTTTACAGCTAGTATTAATCTATTTATATAAATTATTATAATAATCGAATTTTTTGGCTGTCTTAACAGTAAGATATCTCTTTAGTAAAGATAATCAGATAATAAATAGAATATTTAGTAAAATATTTATATAGGAGTAATAATTATTATAATAATAATTATTAAAAAAAATAATATTTTAATAATATATATTAGAGTTGCTTTAATAATCGGAATAACTATTAAAGCTATTAAAAAAATTGATATAAAAATAATTATAATAATTATAATGATTATTTTTTTAAAAGTTTTTATATATTCTAGTACAGTCGTAATCAGTATAATAATAATTTTAATTCTAAAAAGTCTTAGCTTATTAATATAAATATAAATACTAACAACTAAAATAATAAATATTTTTTTTAAAATAAATAGAATTTATAAAAATAGAATAATTTGTAGCTGTAGCTGTAATAGTAGTTTTTATATTTTAAATAGCTATTTTTAGCTAACTGTTTTTAAACTAAAATAAAAACTAGAAGTATTAATATAAAAAATAATAAGCAGTTTTAGAATTATATAAATAAATTATAACAGATATATTAAATTTTTATTTAAAATAATAATTAATTTTAGCTATAGTTATATATTATTTTAATTAATCCTACTATATATAATAAGTTTGATAATATATATTATAATATAATAAAAAATATAATAGTTATAAAAACTAAATTAATATTTATTATAATAATTATTATAATAATAAGTATAAAAAGTAGTATTATAATTATAAAAATAAAAATAATTATATATATCTTACTTTTTTATTTTATAATAAATCTAATAAATTTATAGTAATTTATAACTACTATTATACTATTTTTATATCTTATAATAAGCTGTATTAGTATATTTTATATATAATAGCAAGAAATATAGAAGTAGAGGACTTTTTAAAAACTCTAATACTAATAGTACTAAATATATTATAAATAAAGTCTAAAACTGAGACTGTAGTCACAGAGCCACAACAAAGCCCCTATTTAGTAATAAAAAACATAAAAATATAAGATTTTAATATATTAAAAGATTAGAAGATTTATAACTAAAAATAGAGAGATGCTAATTTAGTAAAACTTAAAAATATTTTATTATAAGATCTTTTATTTATATTTTTAAATATTATATTATTTATAAGAAAGAATACTATATCAGAATATATTAAGTTTTTTAATAATATATTTATTTTAATAAAATATAAGAAAAATATTAATATTAATATACTTTATATATAGCAAGCAGCAACTATAATAGTAGATATTAATAAAAAAACTAATTCTTAATTAATATATTTTAATATAGAATATAATTCAACTTTTATTAGTAAAATATTTATTTTTAGTATAAAGAATATTAAGTTTTATTCTATTAGTAAAAATATTTATATTATAAATATTAGATCTAAGTATACTATTATTAAATATATTATTCTTTAGATATACTTTCTTAAAATAATAATAAAATAGAAGAATATTAGTTCTTTAATTAAGCTGTTTAATATTAAGTATTAATACAGCTGTATTATTATAAAAATATTTATTATAAATAATCCTAAGTTTAAAACTAATATATTTATAGATACTAATATAATTAACTGCGAAGATATTTTATTTAACTACTACTACTAAAAAATATATTTAAAAGACTATAAAAATATACTAATTAATATTAAAGTATAAACTAAGAAATAAATAAACATACTAATTTATTTAGCTAAGTATATAGTAGTACTAGTATATAATATGGTATATATATTTATTTATATTAAAATAGAACTTTTATAACATATAAATTATATTTTTAAATCTTTATTATAAAAAAATCTTATAGTTTATATATACTTAGTTAATTTAGATTTTGTATTTATATAAGCTATAAAATAAATTTTATATAATATAATAATAGCTAGATATACCAGGTTGAAAATAGTTTTAAATAATAAATATATTATTATATATTAAATAGAAGACTATATAGCAGAGCTAGTATACTATTTAGATAAACATAATTTAAAATAATTATTATATTATATAAATAAATTAAAATATATTAATCTAATTAATCTTAATAGATATTAGTAGTACTGTTTTATTTATAGTTTACTAAAAAATATATATTATATATATATTAAGAAATAATTAATATATACTGTTAACCTTAAAAACAGTTATAATAAGAAAGTTCTAATTAAAAATAAGAAAGTTTTAGTTATAAGAAGATTAACTTCTACTAAGTAAAAAAAAACAAAAATGTTATTAATATTAAAATAGTGAATATAAAAATAATAGAATTAGTAATAAAAAAACCATAGAATATAAATATAAAAAATTAATTAAAGACTATAAATTCTTATATTTAGTTTTAAAGAATACTATTATACTATTAATAGATTAAGTTATTTATAATAAAAATTCTAAAACTATTAGCCGTCTTATAGAGATAATTAATAAATATAATATATAAGCTAAGCCAAATAGATCTAATATTAAAATAATAAATATATTTAAAAATTAATAATTAAAAATATTAATAAAAAAAATATCAAGCTGTTTAAACTATATATGTATTATATTAGTAAATAGGATTAGAAAGTAATTAATAAAATATTTGATTTTTCATATATTTAAAATAAGATATTTTTTACTAAAAATCATATTCTAATAGTATATTCTATTTTTATAATCTAAAAAATAATAATTAATTTAATTATAAATATATAAAAATAGTAAAAAAATATATAATGATAGATCTGTAAGAAGTAAATAAAAAAATTATATTAGATTTTTATCTAGTCTTATTATAAGATAATATTATTTAGCTAATAGCCGGATATATTTATATTATAATAGTTAATATTTATAAATCTTTTTATTAATAGTTTATTAAATATATATATTATAATTATCTTATAGTTATAATATATTAAGACTAAAAAGTTTTTTATATTATAATTATAGGATTTATTAATTTAGTTTTATATATTCAAAGATAAATAAATCTTAATCTTAAGAAATTTCAAGTATTTTATAAAATATATATTAGTAATCTAATAATTATATTAATTAGTTTTAATATATATATTAAGTATTTATATTAAGTATTTAAATATTTTAAGATAATAAATATTAAGCTTAAGTTTACTAAGACTTTTATAATTTTTTTATTTATATAGTTATTAGACTAATAAGTTAATAGTTTTAGTCTATTTACTTTAAAAAAAAAGCTGGCGGTAATATAATTCTTTTTATTTTTTAATATATTATTAGTTTTAAAATACTATCTTAGTATTATAAGCTATTTATAGTATTAAATACTATAGTATACTATTATATATAGCTATTTTAAAATAAAAAAATAATATTTTTTTAAAACTCACTAAACTAAAAAAACTAAAGCCGAGAAATATACTCTAATAATATTATATAAATACTAATATCTAATAAGCTTACTATATTTAATAATCTATAAATAAAATGTAATAAAAATATAAATAGAATACTAATATATTTTTAATCTAAGTATTAATTATATATTAATCTAGATATTTTATAAAAAGAATATAGTATTATTTTATATTATATTAATTAAAATAAATTATATAAACTATTAAAGCTGTTTTTATATACTTAAATATAACTAGTTTTATTTTTTAATAGATCTTTTACTATTTATAGATATAATTATTAGTTAATAAAGCTTAAAGTATTTTATTTTATATAAATAATCTATAAAACTTACTATTATCTTAAAATTATATATATACTAATAATTATATATATAAACTATATAAATACTATAAATCTTACTTAAAAAATAATATTTAATATAATAGTTTTAAAATATCTAAATATTTATTTTATTTATATATCTTAATTTATATAAGAATATTATTTATAAATATACTATAAATTAGAAAAAATAAATAGTTTTATAGATATACTATTCTATCTTCTAGCTAAGAATATATTTTATATATTATTTAATCTTAATAATCTTTTTAAAACAGAATTAGTAGTAGTATAAGAAGATATTATATTATTTTTTTAAATATTTACCAACTAATATATTACTATAAAGTAATAGAATATAATATCTTATTAATTTTATTATTAAATAGTTTTAAAAAATATATTTATATAATTTATTTAAAAAATATCAGAGTATCTTATATTATTTAAATACTATAGAATAATTCTAAAATAGTTTTTTTATATATATATAAAAACAGTTTTTTTTTATATTTAAGAATATTATAATTTTTTTAAATATTAGTAACTTACTCTAATTATACTAAGAATTTTAGTTGTATATATTCTGCTGTTTTATAAAAAATCTTTTTTATATAATATATAACTACTATAAATATTAAAAAATTAATAAATATCGTATTATACTAAAAAATCTTATATTATACTAAGACCGTGCTATGCTCGATAAGTATATATATTATTATTCTAAATATTTATATAATTATATATAAAAATATAAGTTTTTTAATATTTCTTAATTAATAAGTTTTTTAATAATCTTATTTTATATAATAATAATTAATTTTATTATTAGTCTGCCGGCTGTTAAATATCTACTACTATATAAGCTTAAGAATACTATAAATATAAATATTAAAAATATTATAGATTTTATAAATATAAATATCCTAAATAAATATAATTAGTTTATAGTTTTTATTAATAAATTTACTAAGTAAATAAATCTAATATTTAAATATATATAATAATTTATATTCTTCTAAAAATACTAGCTAATATTATATTTTTAAGAATATAATTAAAGCTTATTTTATATTTTTATATCTAATTATAATATCCGATTTTTCAGCAACTTTTAGTTTAGAATATTTAAAAAGTTAAATATAAAATAATATTATTCTACTATATATTATCTATAAACAGACGGACAGACAAAAAAATAAATCAAATAATTAAAATTATATTTTAATATATATATATATAAAATTATTAAATTTACTGAATATAATTTCTATCTTAAATTATTAGTTAGATAAATAGTTCTGTTAGTATAACTATAAAAATAAGCTTATATAATCTTATATATAAAATATCTTTAAATAATCTATAGATATAAACTAGATATTTACTTATAAAATAATACTTTAAGCTATATTTAGATACTAAACAAATATATAAATTTACAGCTATATAAATAAAATATATCTATAATAAGAATTATTAGTTTATAAAATTTAATATTAAAGATAAAGTATATCTAAGACTTTATAAAAACTATAATTTTTTAATAAGTAAGATAAAAATTATTAAAAATAAACTTAGTTATTAATATACCGGTTTATTTTATATTCTAAAATAGATTAAAAAACTTATTTATTGTCTAAATATTTTATTAAACTAGTAGATATATCTAGTAATCTTAATAGTATAGCTGGAACTAGTATTTAAAATTAAAGATTTATATAACTAATAGTATATTTAGCCGTCTGTAATATAAAAAAATAAAGATAAAAAAATAAAAAATAAATATCAGATTAAGTATATTCTTATAAGCAGATTAGCATACAGTCAACTAAAAAAAATAGTTCTAAAATAATTAAATATCTTATTTAATTTATAGAATATAGTCCTAAAAAAATAAATAAATAAATAAAAAAATATTAATATAATAGATCTAATTAAAAAATTTAAAATAAGTTATATCTAATATTTCTAACTACTATAGTATTTTAACTATCTTTCTATTTATTTTATATATTTTTTTTCTTTTTATTAAGTTTTATATTTTTCTATCATATTTTTATCTTATATATTTTTTTATTATATTCTTATTTTTTTCTAATTATTATAATATTTTAATTATTTTTTTATTTACTTTATTTATTCTCTTCCTCTCTACTAAATTCTATATTTTTTTATTAAATTCTTATCTTATATATTTTTTTATTATACTTTTATTTTTTAAGCTCTATAATATATATTTTTATTATCTTTTTATTAAGATACTATAAATATTATTTAATATATTAGAATTTTTATTTATTTTTAAGACTGTTGTATTTTTTAATATTATACTCCCAGCTCTACAAAAATAATATACTAAAGTAAATAAAAAAAATATTTATATTAGAGCTTAGAAGCTTAATAATAAGAATCTAGTTATATCTATTCTTAAAAAAATAAAAAATAATAAGGTAAAATAAATGGAATATAATTAAGCTACTTAGACTTAAAGACTTTTTATAATAAAATATTAAAATCTAATTATTTAAAAAATAGTTATTTTATAATATATATCTATTTAATTAATTTATTTATATAATATATAAACTGTTATCAGCAGCCGAATAAGCTAAATATAATATAGATTTTATTTATAAAAACCTAATCTAAGTAGAAAGAGTAGTAATAGATAAAATTATAATAATTTATATTTATAAGCTTTAATAATATTCAATAATATATAAAAAATATATTCTTTATAGTAAGACCGGCTATTTTTAGCAGTTATAGCTTCTAGCAGAATAATAAGATATAAAAACTAATAATTTTTCTAAAAATAATATATAAATTAAATATTATATTATAAAATCTAAGAATATCCAGAATATTTAGAATAAAATATAGATATATATTCTTACAACAGGCTATAATATTATTAACTAAAATAGCTAGAAAAAGCTAAATTAAATAAATTAAAATAAAATAAATACCTAGTATTTCTATAATAATAATCTTATTATAATTTATATTTATAATAAGAATAATAAGAAGATAGTTTTTTTTATTTTTTTAAATTAGATTTCTTCTAAACTCTCGGTCGGTATACTAAATAATAATATTTATAAAAATAAAAATAATTAATTATATAGTACCCGATTAAATATAAATTCTAATAATAAAAAAAAATCTTATTTTATCTATTTTTAAACTATCTACAGCTAATTATATTCTATATTTTTTTAATATAAATATAAACTAAGCCAACCAGACTGTCGACATAGATACTATTAATAAAAATAAGATATTAGTAAAAACTAATATTAATATATTTAAAATATATTTATTTAGAATTAAGACTAAAGTCTAATAGATTTTTTAAATTATTATATAATAATTTTAAATATCTGTATCTGCGAGTTTAGATATATCTACATCTAAAACTTTTATATTTAAAATATCTAATATTATTATTAAAATATCTAGTAAAACTAGTATTAAACTTAGACTATTTAAAAAAAACAGATTCTAGATAAAAGTATTTAATATATTTTATAAAACAGATATTAAATTCGGGCTATTTAAGCTAAAAAATAAAATAAATATATAAACTACTAAAATAAAATTTATATTTTATATTATAAAAAAAATATCAATATTATTTTTAGATCTAAATAAATATACAAAGTTTCTATAGTAGAAGACCAATAAATTAATTTTCTAAAAAAATATTAGCTATTAAAATTTAAATAATTAGATTTAAAATAAAGTTAATAGATTTTAAAACTTAAATAAATTTATAATAAAAAAATATATTATATTAATATATAGACTATAATATAGTCGAAATTAAAACCGTCTTTATTACTATATTAATTAGAACTAATCTAATATAAAAATTATTGATTAAGTTTTTAATATAAATTAAAAAAATAAAAAATAATAAAATATTATTTTTATAAATAACTAATATTCTCTTACTCTAAATCTAACTATAGTAGTTATAATATTAGACTAAATAAATAAAATAGCTACTAGCTATTAGATAGTACTCTAAAAATTTATTTTACTTATTGATTTTTTAAAAAATATTATTAAAAATATTATAAATAAAAAAGAAAAAGAATTCGAAGTATAAAATAAAAATAAAATCTTTAAAAACTTAGACAAAGCCTCTTTTAATTAAAATAGTAATATTAATAATATCTTAGACTATTCCAAGTAATAAAATTGTTATTAAAATAAGAAAACTATTTATTAACTGTCTTAATATTTTATTTTTTTTATATATTTACTTCTTCTGTTTTACTT
The DNA here is from genome assembly GCF_003184765.1 of Aspergillus aculeatinus CBS 121060. Lineage (NCBI taxonomy): Eukaryota > Fungi > Ascomycota > Eurotiomycetes > Eurotiales > Aspergillaceae > Aspergillus > Aspergillus aculeatinus. The sequence goes on from NW_020291472.1 coordinate 981,921, forward strand.
TTTTTTTTATTTTTATCTTTCTATACTTAATATACTGTACTTTATATATAAAAGGAATTAATAACTTTATACTATTATATCATCTTAACATCTTCACGTCTAAGGGCTTTCAGCCCAGCATATCAACAACAAGAAAATTCTTTTTAATATCTATTAATATAGTACTTCAAGAATAGTTTAAAAGTTTCTATTATGTAGCTAATTTGAAAAATAATAATTAATTTAAGAATCTTATTTAATACATAAAATAAAGTAATTAATTAATAATTTTTAAATATAATATAATTATTTTTATTAAATTTATAGATAATAATAATAGTCGATTAATAAAAATATTAGAAATAATAGTCTATATTTAGATATATATTAAAAATATTACTTAATTAATATTTAATAAAAAAGAGAACTTGTTAAAAAACTAGATTAGATAATTTATTAGATTTAGAAGTTTTTTTAAATACAGCTTACTAAATTATACAATATATTTTATAAAAAATTATTTAAAATATTTTATATAGTTTAAAATATTTACAATTATTAATATTAATAAGATGTGCTACATTAATAGCTAAAAATAAAATTTATTAAAAAAATTTGATTCTAATCTTAGATTTTTTTTATTAATTTTCCAGTTGGTAATTATAATATAAATATAAATATAAACCTCGGATTTTTATATATATAAATCTAACACACTAGTTTTTAAAATTTTTTAATAAAATATTTCATATTTTTTTAAGATATTTTTTTTTATCTGATAGTTTATTAATATGATATATTACAGATTCGGCTGTAGATTTTATAGTTTATATAACAGTCAGATTTAGTCTACTCTTTTATTTATTATATATAATATTTTAAGTTTTTTATTTTTTTATAGCCAGATTTAAAATATTTAATAATGGTTTTTTTAATATAATAATTTTAATAATAATAATTAAAATTTTAACAAAATCTTTTATTATTATATTAATAATAATTAATTTAGTTAGTTAATTAATAATTAGTTTTAGTTATAATTAATTAGCTAGTTTATTATAATAGATTTATTAATTTATATTAATTTAATTTTATTTCTTTATAATAAAAATAATAGTAGAAGTAAAATTAAATATAATATATATTAATATATAATTAATTTTAATCTCTTCATTCTTTTATAAATTATAATAATTGAAATATTTTCTAAACTATTATATAATCTATATTAGATTAATAATACTATAAATATTATTTTTTTATATATAACTATTTTTTCTAGTAGAAACAGCTTAAGATTGTTATTAATAATAATATTTAATAGCTGGATAGTTATATTATTTATATAAATATAGTTTAGTAGATTTTAAAATAAATAATATAAATTAAAATTTTTAAAAACTATATATTTAGATAGCTTTATAGTATTATAAAAAATAAATTAGATATTAGATTTATTTTTTTTATAAAAACTTTTATTTTTAGATTTAAATATCTATTTAATTTTTTTAATTTTATATTAGTTGCTGTTTTTACCGGACTAGTATGTATTATAAATATAAATATAGTTTTTTTTAATATTTATAATATAAAAATATTAAAAAACTAAAATTAATATTAGATTGTTTATATTTTTAAATTAATATATTTACTTATAAAAAAATAGACCCGCGGAGTAAGTCTTATATTTAATATTAATTTTATTAATAAATAAAGATTTTTTTAAAATCTAAAAATATATAATTATCTAGCTGCTCTAATAATTTATTTAGAATTTTTCAATAATAATTAATTTTATATTCTATATTTTCCTTTTATTAAAAAAATATATTATAATATTATTAGATTTCTAACCGTTAATTTATATAATTTTAAGCTGTTTATAATAACTATTTATTACTTATAATTAAAGATTTAATAATATTTAAAGTAAGAATAGTAAATTTATTATTATAATTCTTATTTAAAATAATAAACTAATTTTGATAGTTATTATAATATTAGATTATAAACTTAAATATATTTATAATATTATTAAAACTAAAAACTAAAGTTATTTTAATTAGTAGTATTAGAATATTATTAATAAATAAGCTTTAACTATAAATATTAATTTTTATAATATTTTAATTATTTTTCATAATTATTTTTAGTTATAATTTTAACTTTTATAGCCGGGATTTTTAGTTTTTTAATAATTAATTTATAATAGTTTTTACTGCAAGCAGCTGCAGCCTGGATTATTATAAAATAGCTATAAATATATTATAATCAGATAAGCTTAAAACTAGTTTTAAACTTAAAAATAATTTAAATAGTAGTAGTATTATTACTAATTAAAGGCTTAATATATAATATAAAAATATTTAGCTAATACTACTAAATAGTTTTTAATTTATTTTTTTTATATAAATATAATTAAAAATAAGATATTTTAATCTACAGTTTATATATTTAGTATATATTTTATTATTTCTAAATATATAGTCTATTAATTTATATAAGCTGGTATAATATATATAAATCTAGTTTTTTTAATAATATTACTTAATATAACTATATCTCTAGTATTTAAAATATTATAAAAACTGTTAATTATAATTATAATAACTAATATTAAACAATTCATTTTAAATATAAAATCTCTATAAAAAATATTTATTATACTTAGATTATTTATTTTAATAATTAATATAAAAAACTTATTTTTTCAATAAAAATATTTATAGCTATATCTAATTAATATATATAATCTTAATAAATATTATAATTAGATAACTAATATTAATAATTTTAATTTTTCTAGTTAAAATGTTTTATTATTTTATAAATTTTTTACTGCTGATATAACTAATATTTATATTATATATAATAATTAAATAGCTATATTATTTAATTATTATATTTAAATTAAAAATCTTATTTTATAGAATCTATATATAAATAAGACATTTAAAATTTTTTAAATTATTAATTATAAAAATTATACTATTAGACTATATAATATCTATAAGAATCTTATAATAAATAATTATCTTATTTTTATATTAGTAATATTTTTCTTAATATAATTTATTAGAATCTTATTATTATAATATAATAAATTAACTATAATATCTATAGTTTTTTATATATAAATAATAAGATTTTTAGTAAAAACTAGTTATATTAGTAGATTATTTAAATCTATAAATTTATTTATAATATTAGTTATATTAATTTAGATTTTAGTAAACTAGTTATTTATATATAATCTAAAAATAATAATTATATTTATATAATAAATAATATTAATATAAATATATTTTTAGTATTTCTATAAATATAAAAACTATAGATCTAATAAGATTATTAATAGTTTTAATAATTTATAACTACTAATTTATTTATATTTAAAAAATGTTTTTAATTTTCTTAAGATTTTTATAAAAAATATTTATTAAAAATATTTTTATAATCCAACTAGCAAAATTAATAAGATTTTTAATTAATAAAAAAAACTAATTTTAGTAGATTATTATTTATTTTTTTTATTTTTTTTAAAATTATTTAAAAATATTATTAATAGTTATTATATATATATAAAAATTTTTATAATAATAGTTGGCTCTAAGTTAAGACTATATTAATTTTTTAAAAACTATTATAAATAATATTATATTATTATATAATTATAAAAATTAAGAATATTATTAAAAAATTATAAATTAATAAAAAATAGAATTAGATATAACTTTCTACTTTTTCCGATTAATAATTTAATAGTAGTATGCTGTTTGGTGTAGCTGACAGTTTTCCCGGTAGGCCCTTGAACTGAGTAAGGACCCTATGCAACAGATTGTACTAGATATATTACTAACTTATTAATATACTAGGCTGGAAGCCCTTAAAATATATAAATATTAAGATAATATAATAGTATAAAATTATTCATTCTTCTATATATAAAGTATAGAATATTAAGTATAAATAGAAAAAAAAATAAGATAGAAGAAGTGAGAACATATAAAAAAAAGTATAACAGAAAAAGCAGGATATTAAGATAGTCAACAAATAGTTTTATTAATAGTTTTATTAATAATTTTATTAATAATCTTATTAATAATTCTACTAATAGTTTTATAAATAGTTCTAAAAATAATTTCATAAATAATTCTGTAAATAGTTTTATAAATAATTCTATTAATAGTTTTGCAAGTAATTTATAAAGAAATAGCTTTATAAATAATTCTATGAATGGTTTTATAAAAAAGTCTATAAGACAGCCTATTCTTTTATATACCGAGCATAGTAAGAACCTAAGGCTTATATTTATATATTTAAAAGAAATAATAACTTTATACTATTATATTATCTTGATGTCTTTGTGTCTGAGGGCTTTCAGCCCAACATATTAATAATTAATATAAATAATAAACAAAAATAATATAACTTTAGAAAAAGTTTTTATTATTTAATTATTTAGTTTTTATTCTGATATTATTATCATTATACTAGTGTATAGTAGATTCGGACTATTATTAGTATTTTATTATATAAATATACTATTATTAATAGAAAATATTTTAAGAGATTTTATAGCTGAAGCTATTATATCTAAAATATACTATATAAAAAGATTTAGATTTATAATTTTTTTATATAACTATTTTAATAGATTTTCTATAGTTTTATTATAAATTATAATATATAAATTATAAGATAAAAAAAATTAAGAAATTCATTTTTTAGAGTTTTAAAAAATATTCTAATTATTATATTAAGTATATACCTGTTGTAAAACTAGTTATTAAAAAATAATATTAGTTTAAAAATTAATATAAATAAATTTTAAATATAAACATTTAATAAGACTACTTCTAGTCCTATTAAAAATTCTAAAATATTTTAGAAAAAAATATATTTCTATTTTAATATTATTATTAAAATCTCTTATAAAGCTGTACACTATATTGAAAAAGATTTATAGCTTATTAGCTAGAAATATAACTTCTAATATAATTATAAAATAGTTAAAATAATTATAAAATAGGATATAAAGAATAATAAAAAAATAAAAAATAAAGTTAAAAATATTATTAAAATATTACAGGCTAAAACACAAATATCTAAATTATAATAATTCTATTAATTAATATTTTTTTCTATTACTATCTAGGTTTTACTATATATAGCGCCGCCGCTACAGCGGGCGGCAGCCTCCATGAGTGGAGCCGCAAGTGCGGTAGCAATCGCCGATGAGTACAAATATAGTAAAAATATACATTACATACCTGGGTGCCTTCAGATTGTAAATGTCAGCAGTCCCACACCTCACAATTACTACCTACCGCTCTCTATTAAGGTATCTATCTGAGGCAGTTAGACAATTATATCACCAAACAGCCTCAACAGCCAGCTGAGTCAACCGAAATGTCAGATTCCAATTAATCAAATACTGCCGGAAAGATCTAGAGTGGACTTTTCGTCACCGAGGACCCATCTACTCGTACTATATGAGACCGCCATACTAAGTAGTATTGCAAAATCATTACTAATAGGGCCCAAGTTACTGAGTCCTGCGAGAACACCAAGGTATTAGGCAGAGTATTTATCCCACTACTCGTCGCTATCGTTAACCCACCCCTTATGAGGGGTTGGTCGCCTCCACCTTACGAATAATCCCATGTTAAGAATAACAAAAAACATATACTAATCCTACTTTTTAATTATATATAACTTTATTAACGTGAAATATTAGACTTCAAGACTAAAATATTATATTTTTTATATCTAGAATTATATATCTAGCCTTTCTTTTTCTCAAAATATTGTATATTAAGAAAAAATAGCTAAAAAGATGCCTGGAATCTCAGAAATCTTTAGTTTTCTAATAATTATAGAAAATATAGTTAGAAAATATCTGTTTTTTTAAAGATTAATCTTTTATATATTATTACTTTTATCTTTTTTAAAATAGTAAAGTCTAATTCTTTAAATTAATAAAGTTATATATGATCGAAAAAAATAGGATCAGTATGTGTTTTTTGTTATTCTTAAGGTGGGATTATTTATGAGGTGAAGGCGACCCTCCACCTGCGGTGGAGGGGCGCCGCAGCGACGAGTACGATTTTAGAAGGAAGCGGTAACATATTTGGTAAGCGAGTCGGCCATATAAGCCAGTCGGCCACCTATATATTATATATAAAATAGCTGATTTTTAAGTTATATTATCTTTACCAATTTCTATTAAATCTTTTTAAAACTAAATATTAAATATTATATATATATAATTTATTTATTTATAGAAGAAAAAATTTTAATTATCTTTATTAACTTTTATATATATTATTTATATATCTTATAAAAATAATACTTTATTAAAGAATTACTACTAGTAAATAATAGATTTTAGAAGAAAATAAACTAAGTTATTATTTTAAATAAGTTCTTAGATTATATATTACAGATTTTTTAAAGTATATATTCTAAGATTATTAAACTATTTAAAGATTAAAATCAGCTTTATATATATAATACATAGGTGGCCGACTGGCTTACATGGCCGACTCGCTTACCGATTACTTTAGAAGAGTAATAAAGGCGGTCAATCTACTGGGCAGTGGCGAAAACTGATACTTGTACAGAGTACAACCATTTTCCCTACAAAAACCATGTGCAGTATACCATTCAGCCAGGAGGCGGCCACTTGTCCGATCTTCCCAGAACATTTTTTCTACATCATAGGGATGAGACAGTGGAAGTCATACACCTTGAATGTTCAAACGACTCTACACATTTGATAGCAGTGCTGTTAATAGGCAAAAAGTCTAGCCAGTGAGACCAGAAGCTACATGTCCTTCATACGGAACCTAACAAAGAGTCTGCCGGAACAACCCCACAACACAAATCACAAAGTCACAACTCGGGAAACTAAAGTCCGAGTTCGCATACTCTAAAATGTGGTGCTAAGGTGTATGCTATCACTATCACTAATTCGCTGCAGATGCCCCTCTGCCAATTCGCTCTTCAGCGCACAAATAGCAATTTCTCTGTCCAGTTTGTCCCAGTCGTGCGCACCAAGGCGAATCAGTCTCCGATGGTCAATTGTCTGCTCAATGAGTCTGTCTTTATCGATATCCAATTGAGAGAGGCGCTTTTCCATAAAGATATTGAGGCCAGAGGAAAAGGGTCTGCCTTCAGTTACAATTGCACGTAGTCCGGATAAGTGGTTAGGAATCTTCTGCACGCGCGAGTGAGTATGCCCAGGGACACTATTCTGTCTGCCAGACGATTGTCGATTTGACTCGGCTATTGGTGTTGTAGGGGGCAAACTGCTGCGCGGGCCAGTCGGAGGAGCTCCGTGGAGCCCGATAGATGCACCTCCGCGACGCGCTGACGTTGCTAACCAGGAATTATCTTTGAAGCTCGCACCACCACGGGGCCGAGTCGGGGCTGATAGTAAAGAAATGCTCGACCCGCGATTTTGCTGCGGCAAAACTCTAAGGCCGTGTGAAGGACCGGACGGTGGCGCTTGGGATTGTGCGGCGTTGTAAGCTTTCGGCTGTGTTGGGACACTATTGGGATGAAAAGCAGCGGGCATGTGTGCTTTTCCAGTGAACTGGGCATCGGAACACCGACGTCGGTCATCTCGGTCTGTACCTCCCCTCTCTGCAGCGGTGCGCGCATGGTCTGGGACAGGCACCCTTGGTCTTACTTCCTCATGCCTGGGCTTATCTGTCAACGAACCTGGGGGGTCTTCGCGTAATCTCGGATAATCTGAGTTTCTAGGTTGATAGCAAATAGGTGTACGATGCGACGGAGAGCGATCCCGGATTTGGTCGGGAAAGGCGTTGGATCTCTCATTGACCGGAGATGACCGTCTTGAGTTGGGTAAAGAAGCAGAGGCCGACGTGTGCGCTGGAGATCGTTCACCCTTGGCAGATGGTGATGACCGCTTTTGAGATACGCCAAACTCTGGTGCCCGATCTCTGCGGACTGTGTGTAAAGGACTGCGTGGTCGGTGCAGTAGGGGGGTGCGGCCACTGCTATCGCGAGCTGGTAGTTCGGCTTTTGAATACTTGTCTGCGGGCAGAGAAGGACGCTCTCTACGGGGTTGCCTGAAATTTCGACCGGGGGGCGACGCTTCTCGCAATCTTTTCGGGGTGCTTCGGCCCCAACTCATCTCCCGATACGGGCCATCGCCATAAGGTGATCTTGATCGCCAGAGTGACTGATGTGGTGATCGATTTCTGCCTTCCCTCCTGGGTGAGAAACGGCGCGGTGGAGAGGATGCCTTCTGATAAGAGCCCAGTACAGTATCTCGACTGTAGAAATGAGGGCTACGTGAAGGGCGACGCCTGGAAGGAGCCGGTGACCGACTACGAGCACGGCCATATGTCCGATTACTGGGAACCCATGTGTCCGCGACGAGACGTGGAGAACGAACCCTAGGAGGTGATCTGCTGCGACGACTATAACCTCTAGAGCCAGCAGGTCTGTAGCTTTCACCACCGCGATGATCATCAAATCTAGGGTTGAAACACCATCAGCCTCAATCGATTGGATGGAAAGATAGGAAAGGGCATGTCGACCAAACCTTCTGTTGCGATCCCAGTCCATGTTGTCTTGTTACGGCTTCTGCTGGTTTCACAAGAAAATCGGGCTGTGTGTGTCGATGAGACTGTTTTCTTCCGGTCTTATATTAAAGAGAGTGGTAATGTATCCAACATCATTGGCTAGGGTTAGGTTGGAGAATGACTATTGCCACTTCGGGCGCAGTAAGGATAGATGGAGCTGAGGTGGATAGTAGAGGTGAAAGGATTTTGCCGCCTTCTTGCCGTTAGTTGGCTCTCACCGCTTCAAGATAGACTTGGCTAGCTTGTGTACCTACGTGGCTTTCTCAGAAAAATAGTAAGATCTGAGGTTACGTGACCCCAGATATTTTATAATTTTTATAAATAAGAAGATTGCTATTAAGTTATATATAAAAAAAATATAAGACTATTTATATTTCCAGAATAAAAAATAAACAATACAGAAATAAGAATATTAATGTAGAAGATCGAGTTCATGAAAGAGTATGCTTGATTGATTCAAGGAAGAGGAGGAGGAAGTCCGAAGAATCGACGAGACCGAAGTTCTTCCGCTTAGGCGGTGACTAAGGCGGCGTCGGACAAACGGCAGAATATCGATGTAGCCGATATATGCTACAATTAAATAAGATTTATTATATTAAACTGTTTAATAAAACAAGAATAAATAAGATATTTAAGCAGTTTTATTAGATTATTAACAGCTTGATTTATTATATTAATATAAATAAATTCAATACTATTAATATATATTTTCTATTATATAAAATATTATTTAATAGTATGGAGTGTCTCGTCTTCTATTAGCTGGGCAGCTTACCGTCTTCGGCGGGCAGTTTAGATAAATATTTAAATAGCTAGAATCTATCTTTTTTTATATTTTCTTTAGATTATTAATCTTTTTTTATTTAATATTTTTTTTAGAATACTAATTTTATTAATATTTTACTAAAAGATCTTATATCTCTAAATTTTATATTATTTATAATATTTTTTCTATCTTTTTTAATTCCTAGGTTTTTTATATATATAGAGTAGTACTCCAGCCAGTTAATTAATAACTGAAATATTTCTAATATGTATTAAATATAAAAAACTAAAAAACTAAAAATAATAATATTATTTAATATTATATATAATATTAAAAAAATATAAAGTTTTTTTTAATCAACTGCTAGACTTTTTATCAGTACTATTAATATTTTTTATAAATAAATAAAAATAAAATATTTAATTATATACTATTAGAATAAGCCTCTTTTTTTATTATATAAAAGATTTTATTAATAAAATCTTACTATAATTAGCTTCGGGCGAGAAATATTTTAATATATAAAAATAATAATTAATTTTAATTAAAGAATAGCTTATAAACTTAATATTAAAAAATATATTTAAAACATATTTAAATTAGTTTTTAAAACTTAAATATACTAATAAGATTTTTATTATTATTTATAGAATTATCTATAAAAAAACATACTTAAAAAATAAGTTATAATTATTAGTTTTCTAACTATAAAATCTTTAAAATATATAAAACTATTTTAATTTATTAATATATTTAAATATAGATATTTAGACACCCGGGCCTTCGGCTGTAAAATTAATATTTATATTATTATTTTTTATATCATTTAAAAAATAACTTTTTATTATAAATAATAATATATAAAAATAATATTAGTAGAAATAATAATAGTTTTTATAAAAATATTAATTTTTTTAATTTAGTTCTTTATTTTAAAAATATTACTAAAAATAAAAAATAGACGCCGGTTATATAAATACAGTTCTATAAATACTTAAAAAAATAATAAATCAAAAAATATAATCTTAGTAAATATTTAAAAAAAAATTAGAAAAATAATATTATATAACTATTAAAAAAGCTAGCAGATAGTTAATCTAATAATTTATTTTTTTAGATTTAAAGATTTTTTTATAGAAAAAAAATGATAAATATATTTTTTATAATAAATATTAAATATAATAATAATTTATATCTTTATTTCTATTTAAATATAGGCACACGGGCCTACACCGGGCATGGTCCTCGGTGCTGGTTCAAATGCTAACTGGCAAAATTGCCCTGGGTGCTTATCTGGGGACCATCGGAGCCGCCGAATCGACTGCATGCCCCTGCGGGTGGGGGGTTTTAATCGGTTAAACATATTCTTATTGAGTGCCCGAGATTTGACTTTCTTCGTTGAAGCACCCTTTGGGCTAAGGGAGGTATGCTTTAACTGCAGCTCTTTGGCTTGCTTGCTTAATATCTCGCATGCTTTAACTACAGCTCTTTGGATTACTTACTTAACTTTTAGTATATTTTAACTATAGCTTTTTAATTTATTTATTTAATTTTTTATATATTTTAATTATAGCTTTTTACTTTATTTATTTAATTTTTTATATATTTTAACTATAATTTATTAACTTATTTATTCAATTTTTTATATATTTTAATTATAGCTTTTTAGCTTACTTACTTAATTCTTTATATATTTTAACTATAATTTTTTAACTTATTTATTTAATTTTTTATATATTTTAATTGTAGCTTTTTAGCTTACTTATTTAATTTTTTATGTATTTTAATTATAGTTTTTTAATTTATTTATTTAATTTTTTACATATTTTAACTATAGCTTTTTAATTTATTTACTTAATTTTTCATATATTTTAATTATAGTTTTTTAGCTTGCTTGCTTAATTTTTTATATATTTTGACTATAGTTTTTTATTAAAATAAATAAAATTATAGATATTAGTACAGTTTTATATTTAAATAAATTATAATATTTTATATATTTTATTAATAATCAAAAAATAAGCTGATATATCTAATTAATATTTTAAATATTTAAGAATCTAATATTAATATATAGATTTTATTTTTATAAATAAAAAATAATATTAATTCTAAAATTATATATATAACTAATATATTATTATAATTAATAGTATAGCTGATATATTATTTATTAATATATTTTATTATTAATTATATTATATAATATTAAATTAGTTAATTAGTTTTAATTATCTCTACTATTATATACAAAAATGTTACAATTTAATTAGAAATTCGATTTCTCACTCAATTCTTGATATAATTTTCTGAAAATAGATTTATTAAATACGGAAAAATTCTATCTTATTAAATATATAATTTTCATAGCCCCACTGTCTTAAAGAGGCTAGATATTAATAAACAATAGAAAGATTATGTTTATTAATTTTATAGCCCGGATTCTTTACATTTTTTAAAAATTTAAAATTCTATAAATAAATCAGAGTTTTCGCTACAGATTAATACTATTTTTAGTTTTTAATATAAAGAATTTAATTTTTAATAATTTTTTAATATTAGATTTTTATATTTTCTTATATAAATATTTTATTCTACTTTTAGCCGGCTGACTAAATTCTAACTAATATTTTATTATACTAAAAATTTCTGCTTTTTCTTTTTATAATCTATTATTTCTATTTATATATTTATTTACAGCTTTATCTTTTTTTACTTTTATAATTTCCCGATATCGCTGGATTTTTTTATAGTTTATTTTATTTAAATGGTTAAATTTTTTATAAATTGGTTTTTTCTGTATAAACTACCGCTGTTAATATTTTTTAAATAATTTTTAATATATAATTCTAAACCGTTCTTTATATTTACATATTTTTAAAATATGTTTTAACTACTATATATTCTTTTTTTTAAATAATTTATAATTAATCTATTTAATTACTTAGTTATATATTTATAGCTATTATATAACTTTTCTATTTTTAGTTATTTTACTACGCGGGCCGGATAGACTATAAAAAATATTTATATTTAATCTAATTTTTAAGTTTTTTTATTATTTAGATAATTATTGATAATACAGCCTGCTAGCTGTCTTCTATTTAACAAAATAAGTTTATTTATTTATATGAAAGATTTTTATAATATCGGAAATAATCTCGCAGCCTAGTATAAAATATATTATATATTTATTATTTTTATTAATAATCAGTTAAATCATATAATCTTAGCTGTATAAATATACTATATTTTTTTATATAGTTCTATACTAACTAAATAAATATAATTATAATTTATTTTTGAATTTATTTTTATTTATAAAATATTATATAAAGAATAATATAATTCTATTTATAGTTTATATATCTTTCTCCTTTTTTTATAATCTATATTCTTACCAGAATTTTAACAGCTGCTAATTTATATCTAAAATTTATTATTATAATAATATAATAGTTTTTATATCTCTAAATTATTAGATTAATAAATATATCTCCGGTAGAAATATTCTAGTTAATATTATAAATAAATCAATTTATTTATATAAACTACTAAAATATAATAACAGCTATCTGTTTTTTTATATAAATTTAGTTTTATAATATAGAATTTAATAATAATATTTATATCTAATATAATATAAATCTTTTAATTTTATACTAAATTAATTAGTTAAAATACTTAAAAATATTAATTTATATATTCTAATATATTAATCCGTGTAAAAATAGTTATATAAAATGAATTTATATTTAATATTAATTAATATTATATTAATCTTACAGATTAATCTTATAATAAAAGAAATATAGATTATTAATATTATAATCTTTTTATTTTATTTCAAATAACTATTATTATCCTGAATATAGATATTAATTATAGCTGCTGTATATTTTAAGATATTATTCTATATTTATATACTATTAAGAAACAGCTATAGCTAATCTATATTAATTTATTATAGATTTTTTATTTTATTTTATATTATATTCTTTTTTTATATAGTAATTTAGGCTGGTACTAGAACCTACAGCTTTATAAAAATACTATTTTATATTTTAATAATAATTTAAACTATAAAAATAGCTAATTAATAATCTAAGTATTTTATATATATTATATATTCATTTATAATAATAAGTTTAATATACTGCAACGGGCCGGATATTTATAATAGTAGTATTTAATAAATATATAAATGATTATTAAATAAAATAAATTAAAATAAATAAAATATAATTAAAATAATTTATAAACTAATTTATATAATAGACTAATAGATTTAATAATATATACTAATAGTATTAACTATACAGCTAAAAAATTAGATTATAAAATAGTTCTATTATCCGGTTATATAAATAATTTATACTATATATAACAGCTTTTTTATAATATTATAATTATTATATAAATTTATAGTCTGTTTTTACTTTTTATTATTATTATAATAAATTCTAATTAGCTGAAAATTTAAAATAAACTATTTTATAGTTTATTTATAGATAATCAGCCCGATCTTTTTATTTATATTTATAAATTAAAAAAAATAGAAACTATTTTATACAATTAAAAATATAAAGATTTTTAGGCTATTATAAATATAGTTTTCAATATTCAAATATTAAAAATATAGTCTATTTTATTATTATTTTATTCTATTTTTAATAAACTATAATTAATTCTTAGATTTAAATATTATAAATAAAATTATTTCGGCTAAACTATCTAATTTAAAAATAAAACTAAAGCTATATAAACTTATTTATATATATATAATTTATAATTCCTATAATCTATTATATAATCTTTAAATATCTTACTATATAAAAAATCCGAATATTAGTAAGATTTTCTATATAAAATATTTTCTAATAATATAATAAAAAATTATATTATTATAAGAAAACAGCTATTTTTTTATTACTATTATTACCGGCCTAAAACAAGTTTTAAAAAAATAATTAATAATAAAAAAATTAAAATTAATAATATATAAATTATACTATATAATCTATTTTTTATAGCTATATTATTATATTAGTATATAAGTCTACCGAAGTATTAAAATAATTAAATATATTATTAAATATATATATAAAAATCTAAATTATATTATATTATATTTCTAAATTAATAATAAGATTAATTAGTATCTTAAGAATTATTATATTAATCTAATAAAAAGTATCATATATTTTTTTTATTTTTATATTTATAAAAAATATTTGTTAATTATAGTTTTCACAGTCTATAATTTAGACTCGTAAACTATATTATTTTTTAAAAATATTAATATATAAAAAATTATAGATTATTTAAAGTCTTTCTGCAGTATATTAATAGTCTTTTTTAAATATAATATAAGAATAGTCTAGTTAGATTTTAAATAAATCTATTATTAGTATACAGAAATATTTTAATACTTTATTTAAAATATAAAAAAAAAATATAAAATTATAACAGCTGTAGTAGTAGGGCTTTATAATTAATTAAATATATTATTATAATTATAATATAAAAAATAGTTTTATTTATAATTTTTTTAATTATTAAAATAGATTCTACTAATTTTAAGAATTTTTATATTATTAATAATATATTTTATTTTATATTTTAAGCCGTCTGCCGGACTCTGAATCTACTTAATAATAATAAAAAATAATATCTAATATTTTAAAAAATAATAGTCTTTATATTTAAATCTATTTTATAATTTTTATTTATAATAGCTTTATTATTTAGTTTAATAAATAAACTACTAGTATTATAAAACAAATTTAAAATATTTTTTATAAATAATCTTATTTATTAAATCTTATAGATATAGAAATCTCCAGTTATTTCTAACTATAAGATTAACTACAGTCTTTGGTTTATAAATAAACTATTTAAAACTAAAAATTATTTATTTATAGATTTTCGGGTTTTTTTGTAATTAATTAATAAAAATAGACTAAAAATATTACTAAATATTAAAAACTGGATAGTTAGCCGGCCGACTATATCTTTTAAACTAAAAAAATAAAATATTAACTAAATAATTTATAATATATAATTTTTAATATTATTATAACAGCTATTATTTAAAACCAGCCAGTCTACTATTTTATTTAAAATATTAATAATACTAAAAAAATATTTTTATATTATATTATATATAGTAAGCTGTATTTGCTGAATAAAAATATTATTTATATAATATTATTTAATATAATAATATTATTTTTATATTATAATTATATAATTTATTTTAAATTTTATATTTTTTTAAATTAATAGAAATATCTATATATTTAATTAGTTTATAGTCTAATCTTATAGCTAAGCTATAAAATATAAATTTAATTATTTAAAATAAGATTTTTATATAATGTTATTATATTTTTAAAACTATTTACTAAATATTAAATAATATCAGATATTATTCTAGTAAACTATTGAGTAATATTTTAATTTTTTTAGTAGTAATTTTATATAAATATTATTTATAATTAAAAAAAAATATTATTTAAATATTATTATTATTTATTTATAATATTTTTTTATAAAAATTATTCTATATTCTATAACTATATAAGAACTACTATTTATAAAAAAAATTAAAAAATAAAATATATATTATTTAGCTGATTAATATATTATATAATTATAATTTTTATAGCTAAATTAGTCTATTTATTAATATATATTAAACTAACAATATTAAAAATCTTTATAAATATATATTTTTTATAGTTTATTTTTATTAAAACTTAGATACTGGTTTTTTTATTAAGTATATAATTCTTATATTTTATAATATTTTTTAAATAAGTTTAATAATTATTATTTAAATAAACTAGTAGATTATATAATTAATATTTATAAAGCCAATAAAGCCTTAATAAATAATATTAATAATAATATTAAAAAGTTTATATATAAGTTTTTATATATAGTTAACTTATTTAGTTTGTTTTTTTTTAATTTTATAGCTAAAACCGGATATATTTATTATCTATTTAAAAAATAAATATATATTAAATAGTTTATATAATAAAATATATTTATTAATATAATTTTTGAAATTATAATTAATTAAAATTAAAATATTAATTAATAATTATATTAGTTTAATACAGTTAATTCTATAAATTATTTTATATTTAAATAAAAATAAACTTTTTTTTATTTTTATTTATAAATAGTTTCCGGTTTATTTTTATTTTATAATAATAATTATTTATTTTTAGAGCTCATTTTTATAAATTATAGCTATAGATTTTTATCTTCTATTATTTTTTTATAAATAGTTATATATAGTATTTTTTATATAATAAATATTATTAGACTGGCTGTTTTATATCGGCCGGAGATAACTATTATTAATAATATTATATATAAAAAGATTTTTTAATAATTTTATAATTAAATAAACTACTAGTTATTAAAATATTTAGCAAGCCTACCGGCTAATTTATTTAAAAATATATTATACTAAAAATTATTTTAATAATTTATTTATTAAAATATTTATATACTAATCGGCTAAAAAATAAAAAATTTAATTAATTATATAAATAGCCAGCCCAGATATATAGCCTGTTTAAAAATATAATAATCTAAAAATCTAGTTTCTAAACTATAAGCTTATTTTTATTTTTATTTTTATTCTTCTTTTTATTCTTTTTTTTTCTTCTTCTTTTTTTTTCTAGTTAGTAATAATATAAAATATAACTATAAAATAATAGATAATATCAATCTAAGTCTTAGTAGCAGCTATAATAATATTAATAATAGTTTTTATAATTTAGAAAATAATTATTATAATATTCTAGCTGTTAATAAAAATATTAAATTATTAGATTATTTTTTAAAGAAAAAAATAAACTATAAACAAAGAAATAAAAATATAACAGCTAATAAAAAATTAGATTAATAAACTTTTAAAAAATTTATAAACTATAAAAATCTTTTTTATTATTATTATTATTATTATTATTATTATTATTATTTTTATTATTATTTTTATTATTATTATTAATAGTAGTAGTAATAATAATAGTAGTAGCTGCTATAGTTATAATAGTAATAATATTATTAATAATAATAATAATAATAAAAATTATAATTTAAATTAATTATTAAATTTTTTATTTAATTATAATTTTATTTACAGTAACAGCAACAGTAATAATTTAAAAAATTAAAATAATAATTTATATAAAAATTATTTAAATGATTAAATAAAATAATATATCTTATTTATAGTTTATAATTCTATTAATAATAAAAATAGAACTTCTAGTTATTTTTTATATTTATTAATATTATATTAAAAGTTTAGATCTATTTAGACTTTTAATTTAATAAATAATTAAAAATAATAAAAAGTCATATTTATATTAATAGATTATAAACTTATAAATTATATTATAGTCGGCGGTAAGCTTAATTATCAGCTTAAAAATTATATATCTAGCTAGATTATAGTTAACAGCCGGAGTCTAAAGCTGTATAGTAAAAAAACTAAAAAAAATATTAAAAATTATTATAAATCATATTAATTATTTATTTTAATATAATTATATTAATTTTAATTTATTCGTTTTAATAATATGTACAGTAGTAACAGTAGTAGTATTAATATTATTAAAAAAATACTATTATTTATAAGAAATATAAATTTAAAAAAATAGTTATAGCTGTAAGTTATATTTATATATATTTATATACTTAAATTATTAGCTATTTATTATTTTTTAATACTATATTCCAAATTAGCTTAGAATTATAATAGAAATATATATTATTTTATATAATAGTAATATCTAACTAGTTATTATTTATATAATTAAATAATATTAAATAACTATATAATACTAATCTAATATATAATAACCGGTTTTTATATATAATATAATAAAATAACTTAATTTAAGAGTTTTAACAGCCCGTAGAATAAATATTTATAAAATAAATAATTTTTTTAAAAAAATAAAATAAATAATAATAATAGTAGAATATAAAAAATATTAAATAATAAATATTTTAATATTTATATAATACCTACAGCTGGTATATATTTATATTAATTAACTAATTTATATACAGCTGGTTGCTTCTATTATAACAATACGTATAATATGTATATATTTCTGATTAGAAATATATATAATAGTCCGAGCCTGCGCGGCACCCCGAGCGAAGCAAGAGCCCAAGGCTTGTAATTAAATAATAAAAAGTTATATAATTATTAATTTTTTTTATAACTAGATATTTTATTTTTATATTAAATATATTAATATTATCTTTTTATTTAATCTTAGTTTAATATTATATAATACTTTTTATTATTTAATTTTATTTTTTAATATATTTTTTAATATTATCTAATCTTAATATTTTTAAGCTTACTATTAGATAGTTATATAATATATAAAAAACTATTCTAAAATAAAATTATGTCAGACTAAAGGGTTACCTAGGTATTAAAACCCCAAGTCCTAGTCTTCTTAATTTAGTTATCTAAATAAAAGCTATTATTCTAGCCTGTTTTATTTATTCTATTCCTATATTTTTACTTCTATTTATTAAATATTTCTAGTTCCCTATTTAAAAAATTAGTAAACAAAAAAAATAGTTTAAATAGTCTAATATTTTTTATTATTTTTATTTAGTTTAGTTTAGTTTAGTTTAGTTTTATTAATTAGAATTATATATTAAATTTATTATTCTATTTATTTTTTTATTTATCTAATCTT